>NC_034594.1:133518710-133532482 GCF_900095145.1 Mus pahari
GGGGAGGGGGAGGGGGAGGGGGGAGAGGGAGAGGGAGAGGGAGAGAGACCTTGGAAAACTTAGCCTTAAATGGCATGTCTCCTTCTATTACCCTCCCTACCCACTCAACCAACCCCTCATCCCCACTACCCATAGCTCAAAGAACCCTGCAGAAGAGAGGGCAAAAGAGTGTAGGACAAGATGATAGAAGACACCAAGAAAACAAAGTTCCTATGATCTCACAGAGCCTGAAGCAACATGCACAGGTCCGCATTTCTATTATGGCTTCCAGTTCAATGGTTTTTAAGGGATTCCTGACATGAGAACCAGTGGGTCTCGGATTCTTGGGCCTTCTCTTGGACACTTCTGTTAGTTTGTCTTGTCCAACTTGGATCCGACAGTTCTTGTTTTATTTTATTTCTTTCTATTTTTTAAGTGAATGAATGAATGAATGAATGAATGAATGAAAACCTAGACACTAGGATAAAGGTTAACAAGTGAAGCGTCACTTATACCTGTCAGGAGAGGGGAAACCAGTGTTCTCCAATGGAGTAACCCTGCATTCCCCTGAAGTTGGAAGGAGTTGGGGGAAGGAAAGACTATGATCAAAATATCTTTAAAGTTAAAAATTGTTTCAAAAAATAATAATATTTAAAAGCTCCCCAATATTACATGAAGTGAATGAGAATGCTCAGAGTGAATTTGCCTATTTTGTTCCAGTCTGAGGATTTCGATTTTAAAGAGAACAGTGCAGGCTCATGGTGGTAGCACGCTCTTTTAATCCCATCATTCTGGAGACAGAGGTTGGTAGATCTCTCAGTTTGAGGTCACCCGGGTCTGCAGAGTGAGTTTCAGGACAGCCAGGGCTACACAGAGAAACCCTATCATGTAAAGCAAAAAATACAAACAAATAAACAAATAAACAAAAATATCAATAATAGCTGTATTTTATTTTATGTGCCTATTACAGATCTGTGAAAACTCCCTGAATTTCTAGTTTGCTAAGTCATATCATTAACAAGTGATGATTTTTAAAGGCTTTTAAATGCATCTATTGAAATAATTACATTATTTTTCTTCAAGTGATGATATGGCAACTTACTAATTTATTTTCAAATGCTAACACACACTTGATTTCCCAGAATAAACTGCATTTAGTTATGCTTTATTCTTTTTCTTATAAATAACTGATTTTGACACAATCTTACTATTATTGGAGACTTTTAACCTTATGTTCATTAGACATATATGACAGTGGTTTGTCATAATATTTTAATTTGGTTTTGTGATCAGTGTATGCTAATGTCATAAATTAATTCAAAATAATTACCTTCTATACTCTGAGAAAGACTGCATAAAACTTAACATTTCACCTTTTATAACTATTTGGTAGAATTTTCTAATTAGGTTTCAGGACTTCTTCGTTAAGAAAAAAATTTTTGAAGCAGGGTTGGATATTTAGCTCAGTTGAGAGAATACCTGCCTAGAATGCACAAGTCCCAGCACTGCAAACTCCTTATGCTGGCACATCTGTAATGTCCTTATGCTGGCACATCTGTAATGNTCCTTATGCTGGCACATCTGTAATGTCCTTATGCTGGCACATCTGTAATGCCCTTATGCTGGCACATCTGTAATGCCCTTATGCTGGCACATCTGTAATGCCCTTATGCTGGCACATCTGTAAGGTAGCATTTGGTAGGCAGAGAAAGAAGAATCAGAAGTTCTTGTTATAATTGGCTACATTCAAGGTCACCTTGGCTAAGTGAAATACTTTCTTAAAAAAAGAAAAGAAAACACCTCAATAAAGAAATGAGTTCAAAGATGCCAGACCATAAAGGTTATTATTGCATTTGAGTAACTCTGACACTCCAGATCTTACCAGGAATTTGTTAATTTCACCTGGCCTTCAAACTTGGATTATGAAAAATAACTTCTGAAAGGAACTTAAATAGAACCCATACAGGAGAGGATCTAGACAGACAAACATGAAGGGCAGCTAGGAATCACATTTTAATTTTTATATCTTTCAGTATATCAAGACCTGTGTATTCAGCGATTAAATGCCCTTTCTGTGCAATTCTGGAGACTTGAGTTTGACCCCTGAAACATACGTGAAGGTGGAAGAGGACGAGATCCACAAAGTTGGACTGTTAACAACATACATGTACACCCTCATACACACATTCATGCATACAAGCACATTAATAAATGTATTTATAAAATGTATTTATAAATTTATTAAAAAATAAATTAATTAAAGGTTATTAATTAATTTAAAGGATATTAAGATAGCTCTTAATATTACAGTTTTAAATTTTCTTAATTGGTATAAAAATCAACACTAAGTATATATAGGTAAATATTTTAATAAAAAAAATTCTTACCATCTTCCTAACAATTCTCCCCAAGAATAGAGAATCTTCTCAGGACAGTCTTTTGACACATCACCTGTTCCACTTGAGAGTTCATTATCACTCTCTACAGAAAAAAGAAATACACAGTATATAAGATATAAATACTTTCAAATAATAAAACAAAAAGTGTGGCTACTTATCTACCAAAAGAGAGTAACTAGTGCTTAGACAAAATTTTCAAATACTTTTATTAAAAATTTGTCTCACTTGGGGATTCCCCAGCCCCAAATTTACCCTTGCCCTTAGAAGCCTTGCAGGTTTGGCTGCTGTGTCACATGTGCATCAGTAGGTGGCAGAGAGGAGAGAGGCTATGTCTGCTCTCAGTGTTTTGACCAATTAACTTCTAAATGATTAGTAGCCTAACATTCCCTGAAAAAAGTCGGCCTGAAATGACCACCAGTGAAGTGCCAAAGGGCCCAGACAGGGAGCTACTCTAGATGACCACAGATCCAGCACCAGGCAGGCATGGGAGGGCAGATCGTGCCCCAGATGACCCCTGTTTGGAGCCATAATGCATGAGTAGGGCATAGGACTCCCGAGACCACTCCTGAGAATGACCCCAGTCACTTAGAGACCCTGGGTGCCTCTAAGAAGAGCAAGTCAGTGGTGGAAGGATGTGATCACAAAAAGAGGCAGAAGCAGAGACTCAAGAGTAGTGATGTAAGGAGCCAGTGATGCCACTTACAACCATGGTCTGGGTCGGTGGCCCTGCTGCAGCAGGAGTCTGTTACCATCAAAGGCCAGGAGGATGACCTTGGTCTGGGCTACCACCTGGGGGCATATTAATGTGTGAAGGCTGTGCAGAAATGGCCCAACCGCTCACCAAGGCTGAGCTGGTCCTGAGGGCATGACAGTAGGAGCATGCAGTCTCTGCTGCAGCACTCAGGAGAGCAGGCCCTGTACCCCACCTGGGCAGTGCAGTAGAGCTGACTCGATGGCATGAGAGTGTGAGACCTGACCCCTCAACTTGTCTGCCATGCAGCAGCAAGGGCAAGGGAGAGATGCTCTACACAACAGGAAGGAGAGCTAAAGACTTGCAGCAGGCAAAAATTTCCACCTGGTAAAAGTGTTGAGAGTAAGTGACTGCTGAGTGCTTGGGCCTAATGAAAGTTCTTTAGGACACAGACTCCAGCCTAGCTAAGGAAACACCCATGAAGAAAGAGGAGAGAAAGAGTAAGAGCTGCTGCGAGGGGTGAAGGAATGCTGTGAAAGCTGTTTCCTGGACATGGTGAGGCTACTGTGCAAGTGAACTCACTGCAGCTATAGACACCTACAGAAAGCCTGCAGAAAATGAACCCAATAATATTTCATTGTGGATGGGGAAGGGCACATGAGATAGAGAAAGGGACATAATGGATCAAATGGATCTAAGTTATAAAAAGGCATTTGCCATAGAGTTAAGTAAAAAAGGCTAGCAAAGCACTGTCCAAATACAAGAGAGCTTAAAAATTTCTCTATCACAGAACAAAATACCAAGGCTTATCAATAAGTTGGTAAGCAGTTCCCACAAGGATCTGTGTAAAGAACAGAACTTAAGATACTACAAAAGACAATAACCCAACATAAAAAAGTTTCACATCTGGGATATACAAACATTCATTTAATTAATAAAATTTTATTTTGGCAAGCTAAAAGACTTCATCATGGCCATTCAAAAATTCAGAAAAATACAAACACATGTACACACTGAGAAAATGTGTAATTATTTTAGAGTAATAACAGATAAGAATAGGGGGCATAGTATTTAAAACCTAAACATCACTCTGGATATAAAATAAACACAAAAGTTAGACCCATTCTGGAAATAGCTCACATAAGCAGCTGTGAAGTTAGTAACAAGCTCATCATGACAAATAGGAATAAGAGGTTTTGTTCTAAAGCTAAAGCAAATGAACTTTCACCAGTATCAGAAGAACAGTAAGTGCAAACACAAACCATGGAAGATCCAGTGCTACAGTAGCTATTCTAAAGCAGCAGCCCAGGAAACAACTACCCCATATAATCCCTACATTCTCACAGAAAATTAGGCACTGTTGAGATGGAGACCATGAAAAGTTTTGTCTTCCCACATACCAAGCACTAAGTAAATATTTACAGAATATAGTTTTCACTTTTTAGTATTCCAATACTTTAAATGTATGGATACATTGAGCTCGCACAGGCACCAAAGAGATTGCTCCCAAGCCCCGTCATCCCCCTACCTCTGCTTGTCCCTTGACACCTTTGGTAGGTGGGAGAGCTGGCTCTCCCCCTTGCCAGTAGCGGCCTTGAGTGAGCTACATGGTGCAGTGCTGGAGAGCTCACCCTGTCATGTGTGTGCAGGAAAGCTGCAGGGTTGACAAACTCAGCTATCACCCAGGCCCAGGCCCAGGCCCAGGGTTTTGAATTCGCCCACTCAATATCTATCCCATTTATGAACTGATGGAGTGCCCAAAGGGGTAGGGCTTGCAGATCCAAAGCAACAGAATCTCCATGACACAGGGCAACAACAGAGTGTCTGAGAGGAGTCAGAAAGAGTATTCAATATCAATGATGTAGCAGAAGCCAGAGGCCTCAAACCAGACCAATGACTTACTACAATGAACATTTGCAAGTAAAGATGTGTGAACAAAAGGGTATACTGTGGGCTGCACTATGACACATTACAGCTTCTATGATAAAATTTTTGTTTTATTTTCATTTTTATTTTTTATTTTATTTTGGGGGAGAGGTTGCAAGGAAGGAGGGGGATACAAAGGGATGTGGAGGTGAATGGGATTGGGGTGCATGATGTGAAATTCACAGAGTCAATAAAAGGTTTTATAAAAGTATGGATATGATATTACAGGGATTCTCATATTTTAAATAGTTTCTATTGACATATATATTAAAATATATTATTATAAATCCTTACTAGTTAGTCATAAAATTATCACAGATAACAGCAATGGATTTTCATTCTGGAAATATCCAATTACTTTCCATCACTGATTTCTGAGAAATAACTGATTACAGAATAGGTGACAGTGAGTTAAAAGTTAAATATTTGAAAGGGAAAAAAAAAAAAGAATTTCAAAGACAGGTCCTAGTTTGTTTTTCTGTTGCTGTGTTAAAAACTATGTATGACCAAATGCAAGCTGGGAAGAAAAGGGCATATTTCATCTTATACTTCCATATCATAGCCTGGCAGGAAACTCAATGCAGAAACCTGGAAGTAGGAACTGAAGCAGAAATCATGGTAAAACATGCTTGCTGGCTCACTCCCAGGCTTACATTCAGTGACCTCTCTTAGACCACCTAGGCCCATCTCTCTAGTTATGGTACCACCCACACTTGGTCCTCCAACATCAAATAACAATGTAAAAAATGCCCCCTTACCACAGGCCATCACAAAAGGGAACAGACATCTATGAAATATCTTCCTTTTAAAAAGCAATCTTACTCCAGGCACTATTATATAGTTTATAAACTTCATTTTATGGTCACTGACTCTCTTTTTTTTTTTTCATTTTTTTTATTATTATTTTCTTTATTTACATTTCAAATGCTATCCCGAAAGTTCCCTATACCCCACCCCCACCTCTGCTCCCCTACCCACCCACTCCCACTACTTGGCCCAGGCCTTCCCTTGTGCTGGGTCATATAAAGTTTGCAAAACCAAGGGGCCTCTCTTCCCAGTGATGGCTGATTAGGCCATCTTCTGCTACATATGCAGCTAGAGACACAAGCTCAGGGGGTACTGGTTAGTTCATATTGTTGTTCCACCTACAGGGTTGCAGCCCCCTTCAGTTCCTTGGGTACTTTCTCTAGCTCCTCCATTGGGGACCCTGTGTTCCATCCAATAGCTGGCTGTGAGCATCCACTACGGTGTTTGCCAGGCACTGGCATAGCCTCACAAGAGGCCGCAATATCAGGGTCCCTTCAGCAGAATCTTGCTGGCATGTGCATTAGTATCTGGGTTTGGTGGCTGATGATGGGATGGATTCCCGGATGGGGTAGTCTCTGGATAGTCCATCCTTTCATCTTAGCTCTAAATTTTGTCTCTGTACCTATATCCTTTCATGNGTATTTTGTTCTTTCTTCTAAGGAGGAATGAAGTATCCACATGATGGTCATCCTTCTTGGTTTTCTTGGGTCACTGACTCTCTTAATCATTTAAAGAGTTTGCCCACTTTGCAAATGACAAAATTGTAGCCCAGAAGGCTTAAGTAATTTGCTCAAGTCATTTGTTAAGTCGGCAGCCTGCAAATGACTGACAGAAAAACAAGGGTTCAACCTTAGCTGGAATCCAGAATTAAATAGTCCTTCTCCTTACAGTTTTCCACAATATGTTTTACAGAAGAGGCTGTATTTGGCATTTGGAAGATACCAGTATGTTTGTCAAATGACAATTTCTATTAAACGCTAGCAGTCAGAGCCAAAACTCAAGAAGCAAAGCCATGTAAAGCAACATGCCCATCAAACACTAATATCTGGGCCACAGATCAAAATGACAGGACCCAAAAAGTATAATTACCCTTGTTGTCTAAGAACAATGAAATTAATATTTATGTAACCCCAAAATGTATGCCAGACCTATCTTCTTGGCCGCAAAAAATCTACAACCATGACTTTATAAATACTTATTACTGTCCCACTGGGTAAAACAGTAAGTGAAGCAAAAGGAGAGAAACTACTGTACAAGGTTAAACAGAAACGAAATACAGGGAGGTGGGAGATAGGGGAATACAGGGTTCTACTTCCTTAGCTAATTTCACCCCTCAGAAAACTGGCTAATCCATTCTGTCAAAGTCCAGCTTTGACATCCAGGATACACTGAAATAGGACATAGAGTTAGCAATTGATCACTCAGCAGACTTTTCTCTGAGGAAACAAAGCTTGATTGTCTTGGGGCCAGTGAGAAGGGAACACACACACACACACACACACATTTGGTGGACGAAAAGAGCTTCAATAAGCTACAAACACTTTACATATATACATATATAGATACAGACATACACACAGACATAGAATTATGTGGGACCATAAAAGGCAGCCTGGTTTCTGGTTGAGTTAGGTTTAAAACCCTGGTGACCCCGCAGGGAATAATCCTGCAAGGGACAGTAAGTGTTTTGCCTAGACACCAGGCTCCTGACATGAGATCAAAGCTCCTCACTCCATAATTCTGTGGCCATCAATCTCATAAGGGGAACCCCCCAAGCCCCTCCACAGGTAGAAAAAAACGTGACCACGGGTCACATAGCCTCAAGACAGAGCTCCATTTTAATGAGGTACCTAATGGCCTGAAGGGCTCAGCCAATTAAACTCCCCTTCCCAGACACTCCTGCTTGCAAAAGGCATTTAACCTCAGGCCTGCCCTGAGAAACTGGGGTATGGTTTCACTCATCCACTTTCCGCCATGACAATAAATGCCTTAAAACCATGGACTGCCTCTTTTCATCAGGATCCTCAGTGGGAAGCGACAGAACAGGCCTTCATCTGAAGAGCTGCGTCTAGTCTCCCGCAGAAGGCCTCTCATGCTCCCAGCCATGGCCTCCACCATGCCAAGCCACCTGACAAACAAGCTAAGGATGCTCTTCCCCGAGGAACCCAGCCGGAGCTCTCTGCTCCCCTCTTTCTCCCTCAGCCCCTGACTAGATCCAGTCTGCAGAGGTCCCCACACTATTCTCAGCTCTTCAGCTGCATCCAGAGGCATCTGCAATGCCCAAGAGTCTGAGAACCTGAAGTCCATGGCCTCCGTGCTGGTCCAGGATCCCTGAACCAACTCCCCCGGAGCAAGGTTCCACCAGTATGGGGTCTGCACAGTCAAAACTTCCAGGGACCTCACCATAACCCACAGAAATACACATAGACACACACACACACACACACACACACACACACACACACATTTGGTGGATGGAGCAAAGCTCCAACCACTTTATTTTTTTCTCCAACAGCTTATGTATCACACAAAAGTCTTTCAAGCAGTATAAAAATTACAATGATTACATTATATTTTTCTTCTAGTGAACAATTACTATGAGTATACATAAGAAAAAAACATGTTCCCCAATACCTCACATGATCAAATGTTTTATATGTTATGATTTTAAAATAAGACAAATTATTCCCAAGAACCAATACACATTAATAAATAAGCAACTTGTTATAGATTAACAAAGTGTTAGAAAGCAATTTAAGTTTCTCAGCCAGTTTCTCTTATTGACAGACTGCAATTTGTGGTTACAAAGAAAGAATCATTGTTTTATTATTTATCTTTAAAAGGAGTCTTATAATCTAAACCTTTATATAAAAAATAATCAATCATTTCTACTTTAAATTCTCAGGGTTCACATTTACTCATTAACAATTTTTTTTATTAAATCATATCAAGAAACTGAAGGCAAAGATGGGTACAGGAAATTAATCATCACCTTGCTCACCAGCCCAGCTTTAGCAAGAGAGGCACTTCAGGTAGTATTGGTCAGGCTACCATGGTTCTTGATCAGTGACATTAAAAACATCACTTGCTCAATAATCAAAAGTGTGTCTTTCCAATTTGTTCACAAAGATTTTCTACATCAGACCCATTAGCAAAAACATCTTAAACTAAACGTTACTACAATACACATCTCCAAATTCTTTCTAAAGGTGTTAGTTATCTCTAACAATCCACATTTCTAAGTTTTTCCCAAGGGTGGTGATTGAGTCATTAAGCTGTGCCAGCAGCAATGCTTGAAAAAAAATCAAACGCTGTTCTTGTACCAATAAGTGCCCAGTGAGTGACTAGAAACCCCCTTAGAGTTACCAAACAACTCATACATTATGGGGGATGGGGTTGTGACCGTGAAAGCACCAAGTAGAACAAAACTCCATAACAGTATGAAGTCCTAAGACATGTAGTCTTTGGGGCTCTGCCTCTCCGAAACACACCCATTGTGGTTGTGCTAACTGGTCAGCTGCATTCCATGAGTTCTAAAGCTGTTTTGCTGTTCCTCTTGCATGGCCCTCAACACCTTTCTATTTAGTCGTCCTAGTGTGTGTATGTGTGTGTGTGTGTGTGTGTGTGTGTGTGTGAGAGAGAGAGAGAGAGAGAGAGAGAGAGAGAGAGAGAGAGAGAGAGAGGAGAGAGGAGAGAGAGAGAGACTATAATGTTCCCATGAAAACAACTAAATTTATGCTACGCCTCTTCCTCTCCCCTGACACCTGTTTTAAGTGATACAACTACATCTTAACTAGTAGAGCTTTGTTTCTGCTGCATTTGTAGAATAGCTCATAAATATGCAATAACTTGGGAGAAAAACACCAGAAAGAGAAAGATGGGGAATCAGATAATGTCCCTTAAAACATGCAAGTGCCCAAGTTTGGGGACTATAACTCATCAAAAGAGCATTTCACCGTTTGACTAGTATGAAACCAAAGCAGAAGAAAGAAAAAAAAAGAAAGGAAGGAAGGAAGGAAAAAAGAAAGAAAGAAAGAAAGAAAGAAAGAAAGAAAGAAAGAAAGAAAGAAAGAAAGAAAGAAAGAAAGAAAGAAAGAAAGAAAGAAAAGCTTGCAGGAAATCTGTTTCCGGTTTCTAAGAACACAGAGACGAACCTGACTGATTTTATTATTTAAAGAGTTCAATAAACACTACAACTATGAAAGTAGTATTAAACTGATTTTGTGAGTGAAATTTAAGATTTGAGCAGAATGGGGAGGATTTAACTGAGAGGATGAAGGTTAATAATACAGAGGGAGAAGAAAAGAGGAAGAATAAACAACAGTAAGGAGATTTGAAAAGGTCACAGAGAAACATATTACCTTATGTTTACTAAAATATATATAATGCATATATGTATACATGTGCATATATAATTTGAATAAAGTTACATCATTTAGAGCAATAATGCTTCCAACAAGAGCTACAGATAATCCAACAGAAACACTAATACCAGGCAAGGGACAATCCCTTCAAGCTGCTGTTGAGTAGAATTAAAGAGAACCCCAAAACAATATATGCTATTGTTGCTGCCCTTGATTGCCTCCCAGAACTTGAAGGTAAGAACCTAATACTGGACACATCATACATTTCAGCCACAGAACTAGGGAGTAATTGAGTAGAACTGACAAGGACGTCTCCTTCCTGAGAAGTAGCTCTCATGGAGATGCTACGCACCCTGCCAAGGCAGTAAGGTTACCAACAGTCCTGCTCAGCTCTAAAGCGTATGAACCACAGCAATGACCAGCATAGTAGGATAACCCCAAGGGTGCAATAGTTACATATCTTTAGAGTAACTAACTACTGTCTACTTGAACTTAAGGTACACTCAATAGGAAGTAACTTATGTCTGTTATCATGAATCTAGCCAGCTACCCATTCCTGCTAAGATCACATACCCTAGAGGACAATTTACCATTATCACTTACCTAACCCAATATAATTCCTAACTGCATTCTAAATACTTATTCTTATACACGTAGTGAAAGTTGTTCTTACCTCTAACTGAAGAAGCTTCTTGCAGCAAACAGAAACATTACAGAGAACAACTGACAATCCCAAATGATATATCTACAACACAACACCAACGCCTAAGGCTCAGTGAACATCATGTAAGAGAGGGCAGCAAAACTGTAATTGCCAGAGGACAATGGCATCCACGGGTAGTTTGCTATATATGCCAGGGAAACTGCACCCATGAAATCTCAGCAATATAGCTACTTAAACAAGAGCTTCACAATGATAATAGTTGGCCAGTATGGATAGGGAAAAATCGCACAAGCCTCTACCCCATACATGAAGAGGTATGGACAATTAATAGTTTTTCAGAAAGGTAGTCAATTTTCTACAGGCATAAGCCCTAACCCTTGACAGATTATGTGATTCTCAGGTGGTCAGCCCTAAACAAATACATATATGAACAACACGAAATAGACTCAGCAAATTGTATTTATGCAATGTATGTGTGCATGTGTGTGTTACAATAATTTAAGAAGAGTTCATGAATTTGAAAATATAAGAGGAACATGGAGGAAGGTGCAGGTGGAAGAGTGAGACTAGAAATGATACAAATAGAATATTCATGTATGAAAGTCAAAAAATAAGAAAGAAAAATAAGATGCCAAGACTTGAGCTTAAAAAAAAAATTGAATCAGAAATAGGAAGATTTGAGGAGAAAAGTACCATTTTAGTGGATCAGTAAAGTAGTCTCAAAATCACATAAAAACAATTAGTTCACTGTGTAATGGTCTGCAAATCTGCCTGCCTTCCTCTGTAGACAAGGTCCCTATCTAAGGGACTGTCTTTCAGTCATCATGGAATTCTTCACTCCATGAAAACATTTGACAACTGGTAAGCTGTGAATATTCTCTGATGGGTAAAATAAAAAGATCAACATTTTTAGCTATAAAAATTTATATCAATTGCCTTCTTAATATTTCCATTTGAAAGCTCTTAATTTAAAAACAAAACTCTCAGTTTTCTTCTCATACTAGTATTTTCCAAATATACTTCCATTTTCATGAGTTACATATCACATCCCTAACTCAGTTAAATTATCCTCCAAACCTAAAGTTAGAGTGGTATTTAAAACCACAAATCTAATCTGTGCTTTCCCTAGCTTAAAACTCTTTCAGAGTTTGGAAATACAAGTGAACTGAAAACAAAAGCAGCCTTCCTTGCTGTGGCCTACAGAATGTCCCACCCAATGCTGGTGAACACCATTCACTCCCTAGGCTGTGCCTACTCTTAAGTCATCCGTCTTCCTCTATCATCTTTAAAAACATCATGCAGTTTTGCCTTGGAGCCTCTGCACTGTTCTCTCCTGAAATGTTCTCTCACCCTCTTAGGCATGACTTCCTCCTGTCACTCAGATCTCAATTTAAAAGCCACCTCCTCTGAGAAACTTTTTGATGAACACCCAGGCTAAAATAGGTACTGAGACACACTACCAATGAGCCAATTTTAATTGTCTGAAAGGAACATTAGTTCTTGATATTTCTCATCATATCATCATACTCCCACTGAAAAAAGCAGAATTATTTGTGTCAGGAGATTCAAGCTCATCCTCGGAGTTCAGAGTTGCAGAGTCCTTTCTGCAAGGACTCAGGATTCTGAACAGTCAACCACACAGATTAGAGTTACTACAGTGAAAGCATACAAAGCAAACCGACCACAGTACTAGGTATACGAAGTGAGGTTATGGGGGAAAAGGGGGGAAAAAAAGCTCACATGTGCATCTAAAAGTCTACTCCCAACACAGCCACAGAACATAATTATCCAACAATGAATCGCTTACATATACAGTGTGTTGTCTACTAGTAAAGTTCATGATAAATCCAGATCTACAGTATTTTTAAAATTGATTTCAGTCTTAATTTTTGCATTTGTATGTGTGTTTATCTGTTCATGTATGGGGGTGTTTACAGAATCAGAAGAGAAGTCAGATCCCCAGGGGATGGAGGTGGTTGTAAGATGCTTGGTGTGAGTACCAAGAACAGAACTTCAGAAGTTCTGTGCCTTTCCAAAAGCAGCATTTTGTAATTAAAAAATTCATACAATATGATATTTTCCCATACCCCAAGTGCTCTTAGATTCTTTCTACCTCCCTATCCACTGAATTTTGTTTTCTCTCACACACACTTGTCAAAACAAAAAAAATAAGAAACAAAAACAAAAAAAGACGCAAAAAACACAAAATAAAAATCAAAACAGGCAAGCAAAAGTCAAAAATAAAACAAAATGACCAAAGAAAGCCAAATGAAATAATAAGCCCACAAAAATACCACTGAGTTCATTTTGTGCTGACCAACTTCTCCTGGGCATGAGACATACCCTGGACTGTGGCTGGTATACCCGGAGACATTCTGTTGGAGAAAACTGATTTTTCCCTTTGCCAGATTACCAAGGGCAGACAGGACTCGA
The DNA here is from genome assembly GCF_900095145.1 of Mus pahari. Classification (NCBI taxonomy): domain Eukaryota; kingdom Metazoa; phylum Chordata; class Mammalia; order Rodentia; family Muridae; genus Mus; species Mus pahari. The sequence goes on from NC_034594.1 coordinate 133,531,974, forward strand.
TGTCCACTACCCTCTCAGTTCTTACTACCAAGAGCAAAAGAAGGACAGCAGGCCTCTTTTTTTTACATTTATTTATTATTATTTTCTTTATTTACATTTCAAATGCTATCCCGAAAGTTCCCTATACCCCACCCCCACCCCTGCTCCCCAACCCACCCACTCCCACTACATGGTTCTGGCCATCCCCTGTGCTGGGTCATATAAAGTTTGCAAGACCAAGGGGTCTCTCTTCCCAATGACGGCCGATTAGGCCATCTTCTGCTGCATATGCAGCTAGTGACTCGAGCTTAGGGGGTACTGGTTAGTTCATATTGTGGTTGCACATACAGGGTTGCAGCCCCCTACAACTCCTTGGGTACTTTCCCTAGCTCTCAATTGGGGGCCCTGTGTTCCATCCAATAGCTGACTGTGAGCATCCACTTCGGTGGTTGCCAGGCACTGGAATAGCCTCACAAGAGGCTGCTATATCAGGGTCCCTTCAGCAGAATCTTGCTGGAATGTGCAATAGT
>NC_034594.1:133533878-133562853 GCF_900095145.1 Mus pahari
TGTTGTTTCCCTAATTTCTTTCTTGTCCCGTCTGTCCTTCGTGTAGAGGAGGGCCACTGATTTGTTTGAGTTAATTTTATATCCGGCTACTGCACTGAAGACAGCAAGTCTCTTAATGATGAGCCAGAGTACACAGTTTCTACTGGGGTCAGTCAGAAGAATGTCTCTGCCCAACAGCAAGCCTCTTAACTGATGAGCCGACTCTCAAGCCATACAGTCCACGGTTTCTACTGGGGCTAGTCAGAAGAACGTCTCTGCCCAACACATGCCAACTGCACAGTCAGGGGAAGAAAGGTGCTTGGTATAAACTGTACTGTTAGCTCAAACACTTCAAGTTCAAAGCACTTACAAAATAATGAAAATCATCTCAAAATCTAGATTCTCTGAAACCAATCAAAGGACACTTTCACAAGCCAGCATTTCCAAAACAGCAGTCTGAAACCTGCTATATTATCTCCTTTATAAACACTTCCTCTCCTCATTACTGCAGCGCCTATACGATTAGCAGATCGACAAAGCCAAAAGGATGTTGTTGTTTCCTAAAAAAACTTTCAAAAATATTTGTATTCATTAAGCAAACATTTACTTAACACTTACCACGACTCAGCAATGGGAACTGAAAAAGGAATAAAATACCATCTGCCCCTAGGAACTCATACTCTAGAGCTAGAGAGATGAATAAACAAAGGCCGTATTTATAACACATTATTTTAAAATTCATTACCCTGTTTTTTTAAAAAATGATTAAAGCACAATGGTGGGAGGTTAACCCTGTCTCCATGTGAAGGGAAGACTGCCTAGACAGACAGAGGATGAAGAGCTCACTCCAGCTAGTGGTCTCCAAGGAAGCAGCCCCTGGACCTGTGCTGACAGGGAAAAACTAAGAACCGTGTGGCTCGGGTGCCTTCACCTTCCAGCTGAGAGAGCCACTGACAAAGCAATTTAAGGAAAAGCTCTGAGTCCACAGGATGCAGCAGACAGTGTGACTTCATTACAAACCCTCAATCTGGCTCCAGCTGGCTCCAGTTAACTCTTCACAGGTCATCTTTATAAAGTAGTCATGGTCTTGACACCATCACTTAATCTCAGGGTCTCAGTTTCCAGAAGTATAAATGAAACGGTTAGATATAACTAAATTCAAACATTATATATTGATTGAGTATAAATAATATCTAAGTTGTCAGCAGTCTTCAGTTATAGAACTGAATGGTTTCAGCTCACTAACATTGCCCTGAATGTGACAGACAGTATATATAAAGAGAACCTGCTGTCCTCGGTGTTTTCATCTGCCACTTCCTTCCCCAAGCCTGCAGACAGACATGTACTTGGGGCTCACAGCTGCTATCAGCAATTTCTGCCTCCAACTCAAACCATGATGAGGATGAGGTTGATAATGGGTAAAATTTTACCTTATCCAGCTTCCACAAAAATGAGGCAAGCATATGAGAAAGAAAAATTAAACAAGACCTAAGAAAAGGTTTTATCAAGAAAAGTGTTACAATATGTGAATAAGCTTTTACTTTCCTGGGGGAAAAAGGTAAAACACTACTTCATGGTGCTGTGAGAAGCAAATTAATAATTCAAAAAGTAAGTATTTCATACATATTTGTCATTATTATTAATAACTAGAAAGTAGATTAAGTGCTTTGTGAATCAGTTAATCTGTTTCCACAGTGACAAGATGACCCATGGGATATTAAAAGGATTCTGCTCCAAGAGAAAGCAATCAGTAGATGGTCAAGGTCATTATCACATTTTACTCTGAATCCTAATCACTAGATTGGCAGCAGGAGAGGGTTAAAGTGACCATGGAAGCACTCCTAGACACAGATCACTGAAGAACTAGGCTCTGCAGAACTGTAAACTTACTGCTGCTTATAAAGAGAGCTAACTTTAAAAGATGGCCAGCAGACAGGAAACAATCCCAAGCGTGAAGAGGTGCTCAAAGATATCGCTGTGGTTAGCATCAAAGAAAGCAGGATGCAGGGACCACAAAAGTAAGCTACAAGTTCAACATGCACTTAGTCGCCAGATGCACCAGATAGCAATGCTGACAAACTACATGATCATTCTGCAGAACAATTACAGTTGAAGTATGATTAAAATCTCCCTGTTAGGTTATATGATCAATATATGTATGTGTATGTGTGTATGTGTATGTATAGGCATATGCATATATGAATGTAATAACTATTAGTGAAAAACATAGGCCAGGGATTTGAAGGAGATTGGTGAGAGGGTTTGGAGGGAAGAAAATGTTGGGAGAAATGTAATTAAATTATAATCTCAAAAAATAAATAGCTACAAGATCTGTCTGTCAAGCATAAATATATTCTAACTTATTACACCACACGAAGTAAGTGTGATGCTGACAGAGCAGGAAGCAGGCTTATGTGAGCAATGGTCACAGAGCCAGCAAGACAAGCACTCAAACACCTGGAAGAAGGAAAAGCTTTCTGAGGGAAAACAATAGTCCCTTCCCCTCTAAAAGGATGGTTTATCTCTGGGCTTCCTGGTTTTAATCTATCCATGCTGAGAGAGAAACCAATACAGTGTGCTTATCAGAGAAACAACCATGAAGTGAGTGTAAGAGGGGACAGAACTAGTTTCTCACCACTCCTCTTTCCTGGCTTCCTTTAAAAGTACCCTGAATGTTTAACTCAACTACAGATACAGTCCAATACCACATTTCTGACAGATCAGGTCTTAAGAGACTTAACACTTACAAAAAAATACCTTAAAATTAATTTAGTAGCTCAAAAAAGTATATCAACATCACTAGCAGTAAGGGGTCTATAAATGAAATGAGATGCTGGAGAGATGTGTCAGTGGTTAAGAGCACTGACTCCTCTTACAGAAAACCTGGGTTCAGTTCCCAGCAACCATTTGGCAGCTCAAAACTGTCTGCAACTAAACATTCATGCAAGCAAAAAACCAATGTATATCAAATAAATATATTATTTACAAAAAGATATTCTATATAGTATAAACCAATGCACTAAAAGTGGAAAGGATTGATAGACTCTACTACTAAGGTATAACAGAAAAGGTGCTTATATACATTACTTACTGGGAGAGGCGTAGGTTTGCAGTCTTTTAGGAGATAAATCCGGTATTACCTATCAAAAGCCAGGGTCCCTAGATATTATACACAAAGAGGCTATTTTTGAAAAATACTTATACTTTTGTAATACAAAGAATAAAATAATGTACATTGTTTATAAAACCCTGAAAAGATAACTGAAGAAATAATTTATGCTATATGCATGTCACAGAATACTATACAATTGAAGGATATGATAATTAGCTATATGAGACTATTGCAAATAAATAAATAAATAAATAAATAAATAAATAAATAAATAAGAAACAAATGGAATTTACTATTAATTTAAAGCTTGAACAATCTCCCCATTAGTCCTAGAAAGGGCATTTTATGTAACAAATATTTCATTTCACTTCAAAATTCAAGGATTTCTTTCTTTTTCTTAATAAATGGTAATTTTTAATCATGATGATTCTTTTCTGATTTTGTTAATTTAAATAGAATTATATAACTTCCTCTGAAGCCCCTCCTAGTTAGTACCCCTTGACCTCCCCTGCTCCCTCTCAAGGAGATAGTAGTCTCTTTTTCTTTTATTATGGTTGTTTTACACACACACACACACACACACACACACACATGCATAAATATATATAAATAGAACCTGCTCAACATGTTTTTGATGTTTGTGTATGTATGGTTTCAAGGCTGAACACTCTGCAATGTAAAACTAATAGCAGGCCCTGGAAGACACTAATTCTCCTTCTCTCAGAAGTACATAGTTACCCATAGAGCTTTGTGTAGGAGCGAACCCACAGAAATCTTCCCCACCCCACATTACTATTTCCTGATGTTTCTACTCAAGAATTTCTAATAAAGACTCCATATAGGACATGCTCTGAATCTATAAGAAAGGCAAGTATGCAGTCATTTTCTCTCTCCAAACTTAAAGCACCAGTTCTGCTGCCGCATATAGAAATGTGCATATCAAAAGTTTACTAAATTTGACTTCCCTCTCATATCTCATAGTTTCATCAATCTTATCTCTATCATGTACTATAATAGTTATTGAAGGTACTGATAATGTAATGTATGTATTATGTAATACATAATATCTAAAACAAATTTGATTTTGATCTCACTCTTAAAATGTGCACAAACTCCACATACACATACCATACATACATATACATGTGCAACTACATGCAAATTATAGAACATAAAATTTACACCAATTAACACAAAATGAAATAGAGGCAGACACTAAGAAAAAATCAAATAATCATAAGTTAATAAAATAAGGGCATTTAAAATTAATTTGTAGGCTGGCAATATGTATCAACATGTGAAAGTGATTGCAACACAAAGCTGATGAACTTAGATCCTTCAACTCTACAGTACAAGAAGAGAATTCTACAAAGTATCTCTCACCACAACATATACAAATATAATACACATATTCACACTTTTTTCTCCTCCTCTCCCCCTCTCTCTATCTCTCTCTCTCACACATACATACACACACATACACACAGAGACAAATAATTTAAAAATTCACTTCTAAATTATTTTTGAAATATATATACAATATAAAAACTAATTATATTCATAATTTTACTATTAAGTTAAGCTTCATGCAATGCATTTAAAGTTTAAAAGATTTTCAAACGACTGGAGAAAATCTCAACAGTTATGAGCAATGGCTGCTCTTCCACAGGACCTGGGTTGGGTTGCCAGCATCCATATGGGGGCTCAATAAATTCCAGGGGATCCAACACCCTCTTCTGGTCTTTGTAGGCATCAGGCATACACATGATATGCAGACTTACATGCAGGCAAAAAAATATACATAAATAATTTTTAAATTAAAAATTAAATAAAAACATGTAGGCAGTATATTGAAAGCTATAGGCTCATGAAAGAAATTAATCAATGGGATTCAATATGCACAGGAATTAAAGCCAACTACAGATAAGTGCTATGGGGAAGAAGGAGAGGAGAGGAGGAGAGGGGAGAAGGGGAGAAGAGGGAAGGGACAGGGATCAGGGGAGAAGGACAGACAAATAATTCTAAGATTGTTTGATAAAACCTAAAGGAATCATGTTATCTTACTAATTGAATTACTGATTTGGGGGGCAAAAGGTGCATGTGAGCACAGTGCTTGAAGAAGCCAGAAGAAGATGTCTAATCCCCTGGAGGTAGAGTTACCGGTGGCAGTGAACCACCACATGAACTGAACTCAGATCCTCTGGAAGAGCAATGTGCTCTCTCAACTGCTGAGCCATCTCTCCAGTCTTGGAATCACATTATCTTATATTTGCCTAATATTATGTACCAGAAAGTATTTTATTAAGTAGATATACAAAGTATGCCTTAAAATAGAGTAAGGTTGGACTATAACAACTTTGTATTACATAATTTAGCATTGCTATTTTTATTTTTAAAATGTAAAACTAAAAAGCACAGGTAGGAAATTAATGTTGAATACAGGATTTAATCACAGTAACCATCCACTGGCTAAAACAGTTTTGTTGTTGGTGGTAGTGTTTTGTTTTGATAAAACAAACAAACAAACAAAAAAAACCATGTCTGGTAATTTGAAGAGAAGCTCAAAAGCCCAACACATTTAGGATTTTAGTGACTTGGACTTGACTTATACCTGGGTCAAATACAATACAAACTAGCATATTTCAAAATATTCATGAACTTCCACCATGATTTAAAATGTTTATTCCTACTAAAATATAAACAATAAATTTTTTTCTTACAGACACTTAGAATCAAAATACAGTAAATATACAAATGTTTGAAGACTTAATGAAGTTGATTAATACATAAATCTGCCCCTTTGAGGACAATCCAACCTTGTTGAGCCTTTGAATATGGCTAACAGAAACAGGTATGACTCCATCATCTTTTCCTGTCAATTAATGCTCTAAACTTAGTCTTTGTTTATTTCCAAGCTAGTATTACTATTTTAGGCTTTTATCTATTCAAATTAGATTTATATATTAAGTGTACTTTATATATCTTGCGTCCAGCTGGATCACGCTAACTAAAACTAGTCTTTGTTGATAGTCGGACCTAGCTCAAAGCCTTGAGGGTTCTGACAGAAGCCCACATAGTCCATGTTTCTTCCAGCCTCCCCACCAACTGCTGCCAACTTGCCTCTCCAATCTCACTCTGCCTCAGAGATGTATTTCAAATTCTGTTGGCATGTAAATCAGATTTCAATCTACCAAATTCAAAAATGTTAAATAAAACACTAAGTTCTAAAGAATTTTCTACCAATTTTAAATGCCCCACCCATGAAACAATACAACCATATCTATCCTATGTGATTGAAATGAGGACTAACTAAATGAGTCAACAATGTAAAAAATGAGGCATCGTTTAAAAAAAAATAAAACTTGCAGGAAAGGGTTGATACACTCTACGCTTGAGAGAAACAGCGTTTAACCTCTGGCTCTACAGCTAAGTAGTATACAGCTGTCACTTTTATAAACAGCTCTTTTTTTAATGTTTTCTATATGTTCTCGATTTGGATACAAAGAATTTTGGCTTTGAAGCTCAAAGACAGTTTTATTAAAGTTTCAGAGACAGGAAAAACAAGAAGGAAAAAATAGAATGGGCAAGCTGTAACTTGGTGATGGAGAAAAGAGAGAAAGCCATGCCTTTGAAGTCACAGTCCAGCATGTTCAGCAAGCAGCCACATGGCAGACAAGCAGCCACATGGCAGAAGGAGTGGAGGGGTACTTCAGAGAGAAAGAGTGAGAAAGCCCACAGTGTCAGGGGAAGCATGCCCAGGTTCTAGAAAAAGAAACAGACAAAGCTATACTTTTCTGAGTAACTCAAAGAACAAGGGAACTTAATAGCTTTGTGGCTGAGGCTCCCTAAGCAGCTGGAAATAACTTTTGCTCCTGAAATGGCCTGGATGGTAACTGCTGTTGGTGACTCCCTTCTATCTAATGAGACTAAGAATTAAGAGGCTACAAGAAAATAAGCATCAGTGTTTGAGACTATTTTGCTCTCTGGATATGAGTCAATAATAGATTGATCAGCTGATAGTCTTTAAAGTCAGAGGAAATTTAGTTTTAATTTTCACTAGCATATATCCATTGAACAAAATACTAGACTGCATTATGATACCATTTTATGATGTGGAAACTTAAGGGTTATTTGGGAAGTCGACTGGATGGTGTTTTGCTGGGGCAAATATGTAAAGGAACTGGAGTGGACACAGGTAAAAAGCTAAGGCAGACTCATGAAAGAATGTTTCTCTCTGAAGCAGACACAGGAGAGGGGATGTACTGCTAAAGCAAGCCCGTGAAAGGACACATGATGGAGGATTCTTCTCTAACAACATGCATGTATTGGTCTGCCTTACATTGCATAGTTGAGCCTCATTTCTTGGGACTCCATAGAGAGAAACAAAACAAAAAAAGTTCTGGTGGTGTGCTGCAGTTTCTAGCCACTTCTGTAAACTCAGGCTGACTGGCAGAGTGATGTCAACTGAGACACACACATACTGAAACAAGATACATGCTGAAACAAGTCATGTAGAGGGTATGTGATGTTTGCAGGGAGTACAAAAAGGACTTGACAGACAGTGACAGAGGCTGAGCTTGGCTTGCTAGTACAACTAGCTGTGCAACTTTTGTTGGTCTCATGCCTTCTCATCTTTGCTTTCCTGAGAGAGGCATAGCTGAGAACTTGTGGCATTCCTGCTGGTCCCTCCTGCTGACTCCTGTGCCAAGGCTGAGGCCTGGCTGTCTCTGATAGTGCCACTGCTGTTGATTCCTGTTTGCTATCCCGACTCTACTGAACTGGGCTGCTGGTGTGTCTGCTAAGTGGTTGTGAGTGGATCGAGCTGCTGCTGCTAACCTGTGAACCAAACTGTCAATTTCCAGACAACACAGACAGGAGTTGCTCCAAAGAACCATTTCTAAACAGGTCTACTTCCCCCATATCCTTTCTTTTCCACTACCTCTGGTGGGGGGTGGGCTAAAAGGGAGGTTAAAGCATTTAATAACCATTATTAAAAATAAGGTCTGAAAAATTAAAGTTACAATCACATGTGTATATCATGCATTTTTAATCACATGTATATGGCCATCCCATTATCCTCTCTTTTCTACCCTCACCCTTGCTTCTGATCCTTTTTTCTTACCAACTAGTAGAGGGGAACTTTTTAAAAGACAATCATTTTATCTAAGTATGGTCACACAGACCTAAAATCCCAGCATCTGGAAATTAAAGACAGGAGGAGACCACAAGTTTGAAAGGCAAACTAAGATAAATACTGGGATAAATAAATATTTCTCACCAAATACAACAACAAACAGATTATGATAAATATAAAAGGTTATTTAATTTTACTATAAATCAGATTAACTAAAAGTAATTGATATATGTATCATATTTTTAATTTTCACTACTTATTTTGTGTACACATACTATAGCACAAGTGTGGAGATGAGGGAACACTTTTGTTGTTATCCTTGAGTTCTTTCTCTCCTTCTACCATGTGAGATCTGGAGTCAGACTCAGGGCCTCAGGTTTGGCATCAAGTGCAATAACTGAGCCATCTTATAAGCCGTGGGTATGTGTCTTAAGGACAGCAGACTAATATTTGTCAATCATTGCCTTTGTTATTTCTTGTATGAAGCTAGCCAACAGCCAGCTCAAAGTTCAAAGGCAAGAGCACTGCAGTCAGCAGCATCTGAGGGATGCAGAGCAGCATCTGAGGGATGCAGTCAGCAGCATCTGAGGGATGCAGAGCAGTGGAGGGAGCCTTACAGTCCCTGTAAGACTGTTGCATGGACCTAACTTTCTGATAAGATTCCTGCATTCAAAGTAATTCCCTTTATCACACTTTTCGAATAGCATTAGATAAATATGCAAAGATATCTTAATTCATTTAACTTGAGATTTTCCCCAGAAAATTAAAAGCAATTTTAGTCACTCTGAATCTGTATTCCCCTTTTAGTTAAATTACAGACTAAAGTGAGACAATATCGAGTGCCTTGAACTTCCACTTTTGCTTTGACAGGCAAATTGTTGAAAATAATTAAATAAAAGAGTACTCCAATTCCCCCGGCAGGCAGACATTTCTATGCCACCTCCAGCTCTAACTTTTGATGTGTGTGCTGACAGGAATGTCAATTACTGAACTAATAATACAGTGTATTGAAAATGCATGAACGCCTATCTAAAAAAGAAAAGAAACTATTACTTCCTACTCTGTGACTTTTGTAGTTTTACAGAGGTGATGGCTGATAGATTTTTCAAAAGACGAGGTATCTCTGTCAAAAACTGTAAAGAACAGAAGAGAAAATTTTAAAGAAAAATATATATAATGTTTTTTATGTATTCTAATAGTATATGATCATGAGAAATTGGAATTTTCAATATACATTTTTCATACTTTTCAATTCAATTCTACAAATTCTACCCTTATTTTTCTTTCCTAGTACTGAGTACAGAGACATTGTGAGACATAGCTATTAATTGCTCATTTTTTAAACTTTTATTACTTATAGTACTGAGCAGGCAAGAACTCATTGAAAAACTAGCATTTAAAAAAAAAAAAAAGGCTGACAAGAGGGCAGAGAGAGAACACTATGGCTATCTGGGATTTTTCTTTAAAAAATCTAAGCCAAGCAAGGGTAAGCTCCACAGAGCACGGGCAACGGTACCTGCTGTGCTTGAAACTAACAGTCTAAGGTTGACTCCTGGAAACCTTGTGCTGGGAGGAGAAGCTACTCCCACCACTTATCTTCTGATACCCCGGGCTCCATACGCCTATGGAGCATCTATAGCACATGGGTGTCTGTGCACAAGTGCAGAGAGAGAGGGACAGAGGCAGAGACTGACAAGAGGAACAGAGAGGTAAGGCACAGACAAAGCAGACAGAGAGAGACTTGATTAAAAATAATAACAAGGGATAAATAGTGGATGGACAAGTGTGAAATTTCTGAGGTAGAAAATGGTAGAAAACTAAATCAAAAAGGTAAAGACAGGATTGAGAGCCATAATAAGAGAATTTTTGCTAAATAAAGTGAGAAACAAACATTTCTGGTTCACCCTAACACAGGGTCTCACTATGTATGTAGCCCTGAATGGCCTGGAACTTCCTGGAAATAGACTGGCCTCAATCTCACAGAAATCCACTTGTCTCTGCCTCCCAAGTGCTAGGATAGGATTAAAGGCATGAACCCCTATGCCAGGCCTAGAAACACCAGTTCTTCTAAGTGAAGTGATGCAACTCACTTCAAAAGAACGAAGGACACAGACTAAAGAAGGCAAGAGTAAAAAGAAAAAAATCAGGAAGGGCCAAAGTAATATTGGAGTCTTCATTACCAGATTCCAAGTTTAAGAGTTCCCTCCACCTTTTAATAAGGGAAGAATGAAGACTGTCTGTATGACAGTCATTTACAGTATCTGGGAAGAGGGTACTCACTACATAACAGACAAGAATGAAGAAAACCACTGGCCATAATTCTGGTAACAGTACTCTATTGCTCATGTTCAGCATGGAGATGTGTAATTGGTCAAACCCTCTCTGTTATCTCCTGGAAGTAGATAGACATAAACATTTACACAGCTTGCTAAACTACCCCCTATATACAGAAGCTTCTACAGTTCCACTTACTTCTAAGATCCTGGTCAATCTATGATTTTTCAACCAGAATTCCCATTGTGTTGCTATAAAAATTATAACTAGTATTCCCAACAATGCTTCAGAAACAATGTTTTCCCATATTCTGTTCCCATGAAATAAATCATTTCCAGTATCAAAAGTAATGCAGGATTGGAGTTTTGTTTTCAACAGTAAAATAAGAATAAATCAGTATTGGGGATGTGCGGGTATATTCTTTGGAGCTACATTATCAGAGTCCACTATAATCTCTGCAAAGTTCAATAGTTTTTCTACTGAACAGACTGGGCACCATCTTTTGGTGACTTTCCAAAGTCCTGAAATGGCTCTTCCTGACAATTTTATCTGCATTTATCACTACAATATAATATATGAATTTGCAAAACTCTTCCTTAGTCTCTCTACACTAAGTACATTTTAAATATCATTTGTCTGAGTAACCTACTACAAAATGTCATAGAAAATATTTGGAAACATTTCTAAGTACAGGCACTGCTGCTATGCTAAAGCTGCTGTTTTGTTTTACCTGTTAACATGCCTCTGTTGAAAAGGCTCACTTGGGTGGACATAAGTGGAAGAAGCCTGCTAAGCAGAGAAAACAGCATGAATAAAAACACAGGAGCAAGTCAGGAGCCTATGCTTAAGAATTGGGTGTGTGAATTCCTTTTCATTTTCAGCTTTCCCTGTCCAACTACAAAGACAGCCAAGTCTCTTGTGTCCTAGAAATGCCCTCAGCTGGCCAGAATGATCTAGTGTTTTTAGTTCAATGTATTCATCAAATTTCTTGAAAGGGTAATTCAAACAGTTCTCTCTAACCTCTATCTAATCTTCAACCCAAAACAAGGCCCATTCTCACTTTCTTTGAATCACTCTCACAGAGGCCAGGGACTTTTTTAAATATCCAAATACAATGCTCAATGTTCCCCAAGTGTTCCTGTTCCATAAGACAATGGAGAGTACTATCTGCTTCAGATTTTCTACCCTATACCTTCACTACACCTGCCTTTTCCCCCTTGGATTGTTCAGAACCAAGGATTGTTCAAACTAGGAAACCTACAATACTATTATCTAGAATACACAACTTTCTTATCTTATTTCTCTTTCAAGAAATGAAAAATAGCATTCTACCTGGTTGGTGGTTTAAAGGAGAATGCTTTATTTCCTGTTTCGTAAAGTCCCACAGGCTTCACCCTGAGTGAGGTAACCCAGACACAAAAGGACATACATGGTATAAACTCACTAATAAGTGAATATTAGCCAAAAAGTACAGAATACCTAGGATACAACCCACAGACTGTAAGCAGAAAGGTCAGAGTGAGGATGCTTCAATCCCACTTAAAAGGAAGAAGAAACTAATCATGGGAGGAAGAGGGAGGGAGAGGCCTGGGTGGGAGATGGGAAGGAAGGGGAACAGCTCAGATATGAGGGGGTTGGGTAGGTGAGAAGCCTGGAGGGCCAGCAGAATAAATTGAAATATGCAGCTTCAGAGGGCAGGAGTGGGGAATGGGGTGGGGGGGGTCCTCTAGGAAGCAACAGAGACCTTGGAGGTGAGAGACTCAAGACTCAAGAAGGGGGTAACCTTAGCCCAACTGTGAGGAGAGAAAACTCCAATAGACAGGGCCTCAAGTGGAGAGACAGGGTTACCAACACATGGTCAAAATGTCTGACCCAGAATTGTTCTTGTCTAAAAGAACTGCAAGGACAAAAATGGAGAAGAGACTGAGGAGAAGGTGGTCCAGTGACTGGTCCAACTTAGGATCCATCTCATGTCAAGAGGAGCACCAAGCCCTGACACTATTACTGATGCTATGATAGACTTACAGACCGTCCTCTGAGAGCCCCTACCAGCAGCTGACTGAGAAAGATGCAGATCCTTACACCCAACCATTACACTAAAGTCGGGAACCCCTGTAGTTGAATAGGGGAAGGATTGAAAAAAGTGAAGAGGAGGGTGACCCCATAAGAAGACTAGCAGTCTCAACTAACCTAGACCCCTGGGAGCTCCCAGACACTGAGCCACCAACCAGATAGCATACAGGAGCTGGTCCAAGGCCCCAGCACATATATAGCAGAGGACTTGTCTGTCCTCAGTAGGAGATGTGCCTAATCCTATAAAGACTTGAGGCCCCAGTGGGGAAGGAACATCCTCTCAGAGACAGCAGGAAGAAGGAATGGGCTGAGAAACTGTGGGAGGGGGGGCCAGGAAGGAGAGCAACAGCTAGATTGTAAATAAATAAAATAATAATAAACAAAAACAAAATAAATATGATATATATATATAATTTTATATTTCTGTAAAGCTGTACAATTAAAAACAAAATGAGCTTGAAAAAAATAGAAACAACAACAAAAATATTGGATTCTAAGAAACAAAAAAGCTGACTAGACCAGTAAGGTATAGCCAAACTGAATGAATAGTTAAACATATCCTAAGAAAGAAAAACCAAGAGAGGGCCACACTGGTTTTTACTAAGCCTTTACAGAAAAAAAAAAAAAAAAAAAAAAATCAACCCCAACTCTAAACTACTCCCCAACTTGAAGGAGTACATCAAACTCAAGCTATGAGAACACCATTGCCTTTACATAAAATCATTGCAACAGTTTAAACATATAGAAGCCAATAAATGCACTAGACAAAGATGACAAAACTTTAATAATAGCAAAGCAAACTCAGTAGAACAGTAAAGGGGGGCAACCAACTATACACAGTAGAATCATCTCCAGAACCAACAACTATGTGTGTCACCACATTAATAACAGAACAGACAAAATCACTTCAACAGATGCAGGAAACTCAGTGAAAAGTTCAGCATGTCTTCTAGTAAAACCATTCAACACATTAGCTATAGAAGAAACGAACCTCAAAACAGTAAAGACCAAATGTGACAAACTCAAAGGTAATCTGCTAGATGAGAAAACTTGAAATCACTTCTAAGATCTGGAAGAACTACACTAACTCTTGCCAATTTTATCTAACACAGGACTAGAATCCTTAGCTAAAAAAACATGATCTTAAAAGTTAGAAATTCTAGATATTTCCAAAACACTTAAAATGAATAAAAAAAAAATTAGTGAAGTTACAGATTACATATACAACATAAAAATTATATTCTCCTTTTTGTTGAGTTCCCAGATTTACTGAACTATTTAAGATGCTTTGTCTTTCATATAATCTTTTAGAATCCGTTACGTTTTCTCTGCATTGTCTTTTGATGCCCAATGATGTCACAAAAACAAAAGAACTTCATACAAATATTCATCACATTCTTTACAAGATCTAACTGATCCAGTAACTCAAATGTGCCTCAAGTGATAACTGAATAGTGAGGCACAACTCCATCACTGACTACTAGTCATACATGAAAAAAATAGGAATTATGAATACATGCTGTAATGTGTGATTAATTAGGACTATTACAAAACTATTATGCCAAGTCCAAAAAGCCACATAAGAAGGACAGTATTTTTATAATTTTATTTATATTAGTTTCCCAGAAAATTTAAAAAAGCACAAATAAAAAAGGCAAATTAGTGGTTGCCAGGGTCTAGGGGTAAAGAGAAACAAAGAGTAACTTATTAGATAATAGCTTTTAAGAGTGATGGTTTCTCAACAATGTTAACATATATGCTTTTCAATGACTAATTCTGTTATGGACATTTCCCCTAGTTCTTAAAAGTTGCTTATAAATCTTGGTAACTTGTCAGATGTGACAGAGTAACATAGTAGAAGTAAACAGCCTGCATCAGATGTCAGCACTGCCATTTGCAGCCAAGTGACCCAAGCAAGTGGCTTGTGTTCTCTGTGCATATGTGCATGCCTAAAGGCAACTTAAATAAAGCATGTGTGCAATTAAAATCCTATGAAATCAGTTGATGAATTAGAAGCAGAAGGATGCCTCACATGTAGTAAATAATAATTCCCAGTCAATATTATATTGCTGTCAAAATGATATCAATAGATATAAAGAAACAATTAAGATTTTTTTCAAATATGATATTAAGATAGAAATCGGGTTGGCTGCAGAGATGGATCCTCTCAAGACCACTTGCTGCTCTTGCGCAGGATCACCTACTGCCCACTTCAGAGAGCTTACAACATCTATGACTGTAGCTCCAGGGATCTGATACCTCTCCCAGCCTCCATGGACATACACATGTGTGGACATTCATACATAAATAAAAACAAAATAAAAATCTTTTAAAAGGAAAAAAGAAATTTGCTGTTAGCAAATCCCATACTGGAAGCAACCTTTGTTAGCACTAAGACCTGTCACTCTAGTCCTAGTAGCAATGAAAAGTGTCATGCCTGCAGCCAGACAACGTAAAAGGCTTTGAGCATTTCTCCGCAGCATTTGTGTATTAAATAGAAAAGATAGTGTACTCTTTCAGAAGTGAGCAGTAGAGAATATAGCAACAACAAAATCAGGTTAGAACTGCCAAGTGTCAAAGATAAGCAGAATATTATCACTGAAATTCTAAAAATACTTCAGAGAATTTGAAACTTCTCATTAAATACTTCAGAAATACTGGAAATCAAATAGAAAGCAAACTAGCACAGCAGTGTTGCCAAAGTTAAACAGCTGCGCAAGTACACTGCAGACTGCACAACCAAAGAACCAAATGAACCAAATCTCCTCTGCATGTCAAAAAAAAAAAAAAAAAATCTACCATAAGCGTGTCTGAGACTAGGAATAACACACCACTCAACCCCTCAGCATGAGAATGTGTGCACACACCACTTTAAAAGATTCTAAGAAAGCACCTGTTTAAATGGACCAACTGAATACAATCAACTTCTTACCCTCTTCTGCTTCATCCTCCTGTGGTGACATTGGGCCCCCTGCACTAGTAGGGGTGACGGGCTCCTCCTTGTCAGATTCTCTCTGCAGACTCACCACTTCATATATTGCATCTCCAGCACTGCTGTGACCTTTTCCCTCGGACTGAAACAATAAAACCATATATTTGAATATTAGAAATGCAAAGAGAATAAAATTGTATGGCAATAGTTCATTAAAATCAGCTAAAATGAAAAACAAAACATTTATCTACACCTTGTCTGAATTTGAGAAATTTTTCAATACACTGTCCTTGGCATATTTTAAGTGACTAATTTCTCTACCATTTTTTCCAGTGCTGGCAATGTATACATGCTGAGAATCATGTAGCATTATATTAACAAATTCAACTTACTAAACATTTTGACATAATCCAATTACTCTTTAAGACTTCGCAAGTTTTAGGGCCAACAACAAATGATTTTGATTCATTACTGGTTATTTCTTAGTGAGAAAGATCTAGCAGCTAGACTTGCCAACTGATAGCCTCAACTCTATGTGGCCATTTGCTTTTCTAGGCTTAGGATCTGAACTCAGGTCTGCATGCTTGCCCAGAAAGCACACTACCAACTGTACCATGACAGTTACACATCTGCACCCTAGCACTTGGGAAGTGGAGACAGGGGATCAGGAGTTCAAGGTCATCTTCAGTTACATAGGAAGCTCATTAGTTCATTATGCTAGCCTGTCTTTAAAAAAATATACAAAGAGGAATGTTTGATCTTATATTTCAAAGTGAATTAAAATGAAAATGTAGCAAGACATACTAGTGAGTAACATCTACACACAGCATACAGGGATATTTACTCGTTAATAAAAACAGACAAAAATATTAACTATATATCAGCAAATCTTAAATGTGATTGCAATGGTAGAGCAATGGGTCATGCTCAAGGCCCAGAGATCAATTTGAAGCAACACACATGTTGCTACCTACATGAGCAAACCAAAATCAGCGTCTTGGGAGTCTGCTTAAAAAAAAAAAAAAAAAAAAAAAAACAAAAAACTGTCATCAACAATCTGACTCAGCTGTGGATGTTAACACAATACTAGGGACCAGTTGGGCAAACGAATCCTTTGGTACAACAGTGGCAAGGAAGCGGTTATCAGGGTAACCAATCACTTTCTAATTACATTTGTTGCCTGGTCCACAAGAGGGAATTCAATCCTAGACAAAGGCTCACAGATGAGGTAGGTATAGATCACAGTGATAGAGTTATTATATTTCTTTTGCTATATGGACATGAACTTGGCTGTAAAACTGCTTTCCCAATAACTAACTCACAAATTAGTGCTACTATCTATCAGTTACAGTAATAATATCTTTATGCCTCAATCAGCAGTGACTTCAGAGTCTCATTAAGTGTTCAAAGTACTGACAATAAATGACTTTTGAATGCCCAGCTATAAATGGGACAACTATATCACCCATCCAAGGCTCAGGAACAGCATAGAATAAGGTCAGAAAACATTTGAGAGCCAGGGTTAGAGGACAGAATGGAATGCCTGACATTTGGGCATTACATAGCTATAGTACCCTGCAGCTGTCATCACCTGCATAAGACTTAACAAAGAAATACTCTGAGAAAAGGTGAGGAGATCATGAGACCCTACACATCCCTGAGTTAATGACTGCAGTTAATGCAGTTAATGACTGATGGAGAGAGAGATGGTTTAGTAACCAGTGAGGTGCCTGCCATATATCTGTAAACAACTCCAGTGAAGGAAATGTAGATAGCTGAGAAGAAGATTAATGAAAGTAGGAAAACAACAAAAGAGGATAGTAGGGGGATATGATTATGATCAAAATGCACTATGTACATACATAAAAATGTCATATTGAAACTCACTATTATTTATGCCAATAAATACACATCCAATTAATATTATATAATAATCATACACTAGGATTATTAACTATTAATATGATGGTTAAATGTTTAAAACGATAGTTATACACATAAATATATTAAGCAAATCTATCTCTTTGTATATAAATATATCAATTATAATAAAATACAAATCAAATATATAAAAGTCAAATCACTATTATACATATATAATTATATATACATATATGTGTGTGTATTTATTAGATAGATAGATGATAGATAGATAGATAGATAGATAGATAGATAGATAGATAGATAGATAGATATTATGAATAAAATGGTACATAACAATCAGTGAAAATGGTCTGGGGAATGCAAAGCTAGTTCAATGTTGGAAGGGGGGAAAAAGTCAACGTGGTCCATAATATTAATCAATTAAAAAGGAAAGACTCCAGGATCTCATCAATTGATGCAAAACATGTAAACTCATAATTCATTCATGTTTTTAAAAACCTTCAACAAACTAGGAAGATAATGAAGTCTTCTCATTCCATTAACAAGAACCAGTAAAAGGCCTACAACTAACTTTAACATTAATGGTAAAGCACTGAGTGCTTTCCTATGAGTTGAAGAACAAAACAATGTTCATTATTCACCACTCCTAGTTAGAATCTGGTGAAAAAGTCCTGGCCTGGACTTCATCACCAAGGCAAGAAAATGTACACAGACAGGATGTAAAAACTGTAATTATCTTTCTTAGACATCAACAAATTTTTTCTACAAAGGAACTGTCTACAGGAACTATCCTAGGTTTTGCAAGCCAGATGGTCTCAGTTGCAACTGCTGAACTCTGCTGCTATAACAGTATAACAGAGAAGTATTACAACTGTAGTTAAATATTTCACCTGTACTATTTGCCAAGAACCAGCCTTGACTTGAGGAGTGGTTCTGAGGAAGGGGTTTTTGAGAGGTGGGGTTGGGAGTATCTGATGGTGTGTTACAAGCTGATGGCCTATGTCCTGCTTGAGACAGTTCTTTCTCTGTTCTGTTCCAGACAACTTTCCTTGTGATTCTAACACTCTCTGGATTGTTCTCTTGCAGATCAAAAGCCCAGTCTTTTATTTACACATCATTTCAGTCATTACTCCAGGTTCCCTTTTTATTATCCCATGAATCAGCATCCCTGCACCCCAGGCCCTAGAGTCTTAGAATGAGATGGCAAGCACATTTTTTTTTAACATTGCAAATGAATTCAGAGATATGCCTGCCTTTGTCAGCACAGACAATGAGCCTGCTGGGAGGGATCCCTGCCACTCCTCTCCCTAAACTAGCTCTGTTCCAGGCTGACTTCTTTTAGATCTACAAAGCTCCTTATCCAATTCATATTGCATCCTTATCTTTTGCATAGTTGAGAAATTATATATTCTTGAACTCAGTGTTCCAAAGATCTTTCCTACAGGATTGAGGGCTGTCCTGAAGGTCTCAGCATCTGTCCTGAAGGTCAAAATGGTCTTTACAATTTTGCTGAGATATGAACACACCCTTGACTCCCAGGGTACAGATTCGTGCTGCTTCTAATTATCAGGGAATCCGTCATTAACCTTGGCAGAGAGAACATCCCCTACTACTTTGGCAGGGAGAATATTTCCTGAAAAAGGAACATGAAGTAAAATATATTTTTTTATACAAACAAGCCTTACGCCCATAGCAACCACTGACACTCCTGAAGGCCTATGCCCTGCTGGCTCCGTTCCAGAGCAGGAACCAATTTGGTTGGGCTAACTATACAAACATACTGTCTTGAACCTAAATATTGCATTTAGCAACTAAGATTCAAATGAAGTACTTTTAGTAACATTATTTTATTTTCAAATTTACTTTTAGACAACTAAAAAATCTGTATTTATGAAATAAAATGTCAGATTCATATTAAAATTTATGTCAAGAATAAGTTGACTTACAAAGATTCATTATAGCTATGCAAATTAATTCCAAAAGCTTTTATAGTATAATAGACTATCATCAAATACAAAGGACAATATGGTAATATCTGTATTAATACATACATCTTCAGAAGCCCTAGATCATAACACTGTTTATAAGTAAGGATACCAGAGTAAGAATTTCTTCACATTTAAAACATTAATATCTTTGGTCATGATCTTTAGGGTAGGATCCAGGAAGTAAGACTTATTTTCAAAGGATCACAGCAAATCTGGTGCAAAGCTGAACTGTGAACCATTGTATCTACAGACCAGCTTCTTAATTTGTGAGTCACTATCCTTCAGAGAATCATGTAACTGAATGCATAAGTCATAATTTGGCAATACTGAAAGATTTCCAAACACACAACAACCAAAACATAATTAAAAATCAATCATGCAATGAACCCCATGTTTTTCTGGCAGCAAACCATCCCCCATTGCATCATATGACTTCACTGAAGCCCTGGCTGTAAATACAACATGTGCACTGTTCCCTGCACATCCCTTCATGTCACACGGCACCGTCGTACCCTCCTGAAACCCAATGGCTCAGATCTGTGGAGGCTGAATCTTAGGAACAGCATTTATTTACACACATGGTTAGAAACAGATTTTATAAAAAAACAAAAGATTTTTTTTCACATTTTCCTACCATCATTCTTGAACATGTTAGTTTATCAAGTTAGTACACTTTAGATTACACTGTTTTGCAACATTTGATTTTAAAATTAGTCTTTGAGCTAATGATTGAGTTTCATTTTTAAAAAAAAACTTATAAATTTTTTTTAGTATCAGAATTTCCAACAATTTTTTAAAAGGCATTAACTATACGTTAGAATGAAAAAAGCAGCATTCTCAATATTAATCATAAAATTAAAATACCAATCAATTTTGAAAGTTTTGAAGATGTTCCACATTCTTAAGTATCAAGATATTCAGTAAATATTTTATTCATTATGTAAAAGCAAATAAGCACATGCATCTCATTAGCACATAAACTGTTTATTTACAAATTACAAAGAATTGTTATATAATAAATTTATTAATGACTTATCAGCAAATGCTTTATTTATATATTAATTTTATGTATCTATACGCCTAGTTTTGTATACAAATTTTTCATGCAAAAAGGAATCCTGGGTGGGAAAAGGTTAAGAAACTCTGATATATAAGATCTTTTGTTTTTTAACAAAATTGTGTTTATAAATCATGCGAGCGAATTTGTTTTCAGACAGGTTTAATTTGCTTCTTCACAAGACAAACAAGAATGACAACCTAGGCAGAAGTGCACATCAGAAAAACAAACAAAAATAGTCTATATTTTATTTTCCCACAATAAGTACTCTATAATTTTAATTTTCATCTTTCTGCAGAAAAAATAATTATCATTATCATTTAATTTCTCTTGGTTATTTACTGATTGTGTATATTTATTTTTAAAGGTACAAATTGAAAAGCATCTTCAATGGTAATTTTCATTTTATGTATTTTTAATTTATTTTTACTAAGCATAAATTCACAGAGAAAGTAATGTGTTTCATTATGACATTTTAACATATGCCATTACAGTTTGTTCTTATTCATTTCCCTCTTACAATGCACTGTTATACCCTCTCGCTCTCATTTTGCTGGTACCTTCTCTTACAAAACAGTCCCCTCTTCTTCTAACTTTATGTCACATGTGGTTCATTTCTATTTACCCATTTTAATACCCGTTTAGTTCTTAAAATATTTTTTTCCAACATAATGAAAAGTCAAAGACACCCAACAGAGAAAAGATTTTGAATCAGGCATTCCCAATCCCCACCCCCACCCCCAACAGGATATTTTTTTTTTAATAAGGTACTGGCTAGAGAATATGTATTAGTTATTTTCCTTGTGGCTGCAAATACTTGACGATACAACTTAAGCAAGGGTGGGGTCTCTTGAGGTAGGAAAGGTATAGTGGCAGGAAAGTGAGATATCTGGTCACACGGCAACCACACCAGCAAACAAAGAATGATGGGTGCTTATGCTCAGCATGCTTTCTCCCTTTAATTCAGAATGAGACCCAAGCCCATAGAATGGTACCACCCACTAGTCAAGATTAACCATCACAGCAGTAAATTCTATACTATTTACTGAAGAATGCTAATGTTACCGGACTTTGGCTTCCTCCAGAGAATTAAGGGCTATATTCTCTTGGATAATACACATCAAAATATCTTTAAATTCAGATTTTCATAGGATGTTCAGCACTCCCTGCCTTTGTTTTTAAAATGCTTTTCCATTTATTCATCTTCAATAGCCAAAGAATTTACAGATTATTAGGAGCAAGCCTCAAATGCTCAGATGCTTAGCAGAGAGCTGTCAAGGACCCTTTCCTATGGTGAGCGGCTTCTTCTGAAAAGGTATTAAAGAAAGTTTAGATACAGACTTGTTGGTGCACACCTTTAATTCCGGCATTCAGGAGACAGAGGCATACAGATCTCTGAGTTCAAGGTCAGCATAATCTACAGAGCAAGTTCTAGGACACCCAAGCTTAGGCAGTGAAGGAAATCATGGAAAACAGAAAGCTGGTAAAGATTTAACTGAATGAAGACACCACGTTCCAGCCCCAACTTGGCAGCTTCAACCACGTGGCTCTGGCTTTGGACTCAAGAATAGAAGGGATTATGGAATATCTCTCTATAACCAAGAAAAGTCACTGAGGCCAGATGTGTGGCAGGGGTGTCCCTGCATAGAGGCCCTGAGAGGCCCCTGCATGAAGCAATGAAGTTGAAGTTGCCTTGAAGACCCCTAGATGTAAGAGATGCTAGAACCCAGAGCCGTTGGATACCTGCCGAGGAAAGCTGCTAACAGAGAATGGAACTAGCCCAAGAGAAAGAAGTGTGTTGCAATCAACACAATTGAAAGGAGTGGAGATCTAAGGAATGCTTTGACATCAGACACAGAGATTCAGGGTTTGCCCATCTGGTTTTGGTCTTGCTTTGTTCTGGTATCTCCTCACTATGACATCTTGTACGTATGGTAACATATATCTTATGATATTGGAAATAAATGATTTGTTTTTTTATTTTGATTTTATAGGGAACTACAGTTAAGAGATTGAATGAATCTCAGAAGAGACTATGAACTTTGGACTTTTAAACATTGTTGAGACTGTAATAGTCAATGGGGACTTTTTAAGTTGGACTAAATGCATTTTCTATTATGTAATATCTACAAGGCTGAGGGGGGCAGGAAGTGAAATGTGGTGGTTTGAATAGGTTTGGCCCACATAGATTCATATATTTGAATGCCTGGCCACAGGGAGTGGCACTATTAGAGGAAGTCTGTCACTATGGAGGCAAGGATTTGAGATTTTTTTTTTTTCAAGCTCTGCCCAGTATGACAAATCTAGTCTCCTGGCTGCCTTCAGATCAAGATGTAGAATTCTCGCTCCTCCACTACCAAGTCTCCTTGTACACTGCCATGCTTTCCACCATGGTGAAAATGGACTAAACCTCTGAAACTGTAAGCCAGCCTCAATTAAATGCTTGTCTTTGTAAGAATTGCCTTGGTCATAGCATCTCTTCACAGCAATAAAACCCTAACTATGACACTCTGGTTAAGTTGAGGATGTACACTAGAGGCTGGAGCCTATTCCTATGGCCTTCTAATACAGACTGAACTATAATCTTCATTACCACTTCTCCATAACACCTCAGAGGTACTAGAAGCCAGAATACTAACATCATAATCTCCAAAAATGCCACAGGGAGCTATCAATTGGAAGTTAAGTCAGTGGCTCATTCAGGTTGTCATAGTTGCCACTATCAGAAAAACCTCACTGGAAGCCTCAGGAATTACAATAGCTGAGTTTAGAGGATGCACCCATTCCTACTACATCCATGGGTATCCTAAAAACTGATGTAATACTTAACAGCTGCTGGGAAAACTTTGCTCCACTGCCACAACTGTCATGGTCAATTAGAATACCTCACTGGAATACTATGACCACTCCAGATCCTTCCCTTCCAGTGCTGCAACCACTTTAAATATCCCCACTCCAGTCCCTGAAGAACATCTCTCTTACCAATGAGTGTCAACACAGACAAGCCTAGTACTCCTCTGCAGAAAATCTGTGTTACTACTCAGAAGATTACATGTACAAGGGCCTGCCCTTTCAGCTCTATATATGCAGAACTCTTTACATCCTTTTCAGACCAGTCTAGAAAATGTATCCCTGCTCTGTCCCATCAGCATAGTCTCTAATAAAGTCTTGCTGGGGTGGTTTTCTTGCCAACTGTTTGTGCCAGGGTTCCATGTAACCCAGGATGGTTTGGAATCTGCTATATAAACAAGAATGACCTTGAACTCATGGTTCTCCTACATCTACCTTCTGATGCTGGGTTGATAGACAACACATGACAACATGCTTGGTTTATGTGATGCTATGGCTCAAACCCATGGCTTCCTGCATGCTATCCAGCACTCTACCTATTAAGCTACATCGGATCCACCATTCATCATTTGCACCTCAAGCAGAATGAGCTTATCTGACAATATTACTACCAAGAGGTACAGGCCTACAGAATGCCTAGCATCCAGAGACTATCAAACTCTGCACTGCCTGGGAATGTTCCAGCAAAGCTGCTGGAGAAGATCCAGAGCTGCCAGCGGTTACTACTCAAGCAATGAAAGGCTGCCAAAAGCTTCTGGCAGCCACTGCCTCCAGCTACTGTTTGTTCAGAGGTCCTGCCAAGAGCAGCTTGGAAAACTGTTAACACCCACCAGCTGCTGAGAGCCTCTGGTCAGAGCTACACTACTCCTCTCCCTTCTCATCGTTTCTAAATTATGTTGAGCCAAAAAACCCTCAGCCAATATGGCACCAATTTTATAAAGATATCAAGAAAATATTATGATAGTTTAACATTAAACCTACACTTAGGACAGAGCCTAAATCAATTTCTGTCACTGAAGAAGCATTTAATGTTTGTTGAATGACTAAATGAGTTAATAACCAAAAACACTATAAGATAGATATTATCTCCACTCTACAAATAAAAAAGTAATAGTTTGTAATCAAAATGAAATGACAGAATAGAAAGATAACTAGCTGATTACCTAGGAACAAATCATTAGTTTCCCACTTACTTTGTCAGGTTAAAAATCTAAGGAGTGATGCTGAAATCAGCTAAGCCCTGGAAGCTCAAAAACATAAATTTCATCAATAACAAAGGACTGTCAGGAAAATCCCAGACCTCCTGCTAGTGATTCTTACCACTCAGAACTGGCTTTGCAAGAAGAGGAAAGGAAGCCAGCATCCCCAGCCAATGACATTGCAAGCTCAAAATCTCCACAGAGCAAGAAGTATCTACTGAAAAATAGCAGACCTTCTGCATAGAGGTACCCAGCCTATCAGCAAGACACCTCTCCCCTTGCATAGTTCCCCAGATACAGCGAGTAGGCCATCTTGAACTTACAGCCCTTGGTCTCTTTTATGGTTAAGTATGAAGTAAGATTTCTACTTTACATTTTTTAAGTTTTTTTTCTAGACTATAAAATATAAGTAATATCATTCTCACACCTGTCTCTCCTCCTTCCACCCCAGCCGTATACATTCACAGAAGCTACTGAGTGCACTTACTATCGCTTATACACATGTGTTCAGGGCTCACCACTAGGGATTGGATAACCTACCAAGGGTTTCATCCCTAAAAAAATGGAGCTGCCTTTTTCAGCAATCACTGTTTTCCTAATAAAAATTTTAATTTTAAAAACTCCAACACCATAGTAGTGTCTTCTATTCATTTTGGAGAAAAAGCATCTTTGGTTGGTCACAATAACACAGCTCCATGAAACTGAATATACCTACAATCGCAGCTATTCAGGAAGCATTATAATGAAGGAGAACTGTAATGTTTGAGGCCAGCCTACACATCTTAGTAAGAACCTTTACAAAATCTTTTTTAAAAATTAAAAATTAAACAAAACCACTAATATACATGTTATCTTGAATGAGAGCACAAGCGGACAGGGGAGATGGCCCATCAGTTAAGAGCACTGGCTGCTCTTCCAGAGGAAGAGAGGTTCAATTCCCAGCATCCACATGGCAGCTCACAACTGTCTGCAACTCCGGTTCCAAGGAATCCAACACCCTCACAAATGCAGGCAAAACAACACACATAAAATTTTTTAATTAATTAATTAATTAGTTAAATGTGAACATAGATTCTACTCTCAGTTTCTACAAGGCTTATAGGAACTGATGTATATTTCCTCAAAGGAGCTTTTTCTATCACCTATGGCATTCTACTGCTGTGGTTCCCTACATCTAAAACTCAACAATAAAGGATATTCTTTTCATCTAGCAGATACCATATGCATAGCTATCTCTACTTCTTATATACTTTCTTATTAATATAACAAAGATCCTGTGGAGTTTGGGAGCTTAACTTAAACGGTATACCATTATTGTAAATACTATACCACATATGCCAAAAGTGATCTGTCCTTCAGTTAACCTGCCTGTGACATTCACTGAATTATCTTCCCTGTAGCTCAATAATCCCAATGTCAGAAATGCCTTCAAGAATGCTATCAATCCATACTCTAAAGTAAGAAAACTAAGAGTTAGAGAAAGGATTTACTGTCTGTTGAAGAGCAGCCCATCTGACACACTGGTTTTATATGTAATCTCTAAATGCTTATTTTATCTGTTTAAACCCAAAACACATGCAATCTAACAAACACAGTCAAATATAAAATTCAGAATATCATTTCAGAACAGATGTTCCAGTAAATAAACACCATTTATTATTAGAGTTGAAAATATCTATAATAAGGAACATAATGTTTTTCAGAACATTTGTTTAACATGACATCAGATGTGCCAATAGATATTATTTCAAGTCTTCAAACCTTATTAATTGTTTTATGAAATGTCAATCTAGAGCTAGAAATTGTGCTCATGCCTATAATCTCAGCATTTTGGAGGCTGAGGCAGGCAAACTGCTATCACATTTGAGACCAGACTGGACTACAAAATGAGCTCCAGATCAGCTGGAGCTACAGAGTGAAAATCCTCTCTCAAAAAACAGGAAGAGGCCAGGCATGGTGGCGCACGCCTTTAATCCCAGCCTCTTGGGAGGCAGAGGCAGGCGGATTTCTGAGTTCAAGGCCACCTGGTCTACAGATTGAGTTCCAGGACAGCCAGGGATACACAGAGAAACCCTGTCAAGAAAAAAAGAAAAGAAAAGAAAAGAAAAGAAAAGAAAAGAAAAGAAAAGAAAGGAAAGGAAAGGAAAGGAAAGGAAAGGAAAGGAAAGGAAAGGAAAGGAAAGGAAAGGAAAGGAAAGGAAAGGAAAGGAAAGGAAAGGAAAGGAAAAGAAAAGAAAAGAAAGGAAAAGAAAAGAAAAGAAAAGAAAAGAAAAGAAAAGAAAAGAAAAGAAAAGAAAAGAAAAGAAAAGAAAAGAGAAAAAACAAGAAGAGACAGGGAGGCAAAGATGGGAAGAAACGTTCATTTACTTTATACATTTTATCCTGGTGTCAATGTTATTTCCTAAATGATTGTATCATAGATAACCTTGTTTAAGATTACTTTAAAAAGTATTATCATATGAGCATTTCTTTTATAACATTGGTTTTTCTGCTTTTTGTTGATTTTGTTTTATTTTGGGTAAGTGCCTCAGATCGTTCCTAGTAATTGATCACATATCCCCAGAATAAGAGAACTTAAAACTATGCATGTGTCTAGGGCTGCTGACTCAGCTGATCTTTTAAAAAGTAATCTACTGTACAGAAACCCACCTAATTCCCAAATCTCCTGTTTCCCTGATTCTCAAAGGTGCCTAACAGAACTACGCATTCAGTCAAGGAAATGTCACGTTTTCCAAGTTCCTATCTCTACATGCCTGTTCCTCAATGCCTAAAACAAGTTTGTTTCCATAGATTTTACTGCATTTCACAATGCTTGCTTATCATCCTAAAAGGGCTTGGGATCAATCTCCATCACCACATAAAACCTGATATGACACCTACAACCCCAGGACTTGTAAGATAGAGGCAGAAGGATTAGAAAAAAAAAATCTAAGGCCATCTTCATCTACATAATGAGGTTGAAGCCAGCCTGAGCTTCCAGACCTTATGTTCAATAAACAAACAAACTTCCTATACATTTTGAAACTAGAAAAAGCAGAAATTATTTTACAGGGAACAGATTTCTAAATGTTGATGATGTACTGGGGAGGAGAGTTTGGTTTGTAAACTGCTGCCATGAAATCATGAGGACACAGGTGCAATCCTCAGCACCCACATTAAAGAGGTAGCCGGATCCTGGACGCACAATCCCAGTATTGTGGAGATGGAAACACAAGATCCTGGAGAAGGCTGGCTGGCCGGCCTATTGAAATGGCAAGCTCGAAGTTCAGCTGGTAATTATGTCTCAAAAGCTGAGGTAAAAGCAAGAGCCTGAGAACAACACCTGAATCTGACCTCTGACCTCTACACACACATGTACACCCCACATACATGGACATGCACGTATATGCACACTCTCAACAAAATGCTGAACAAGCAATAAGATAGGCAAAATTCCATCATTAAGTATCATTTGTATTACTTTGAAATAATGAATCCCCTGACAATACTAACAAGCAACCAAAAGCAAGAAAAGAAGAAAAAAAAGAAAGCAGAAAAGATGGGCAGATGGGAGATAAAAGAGAAGAAATTCCATAAAACATTAAAAGATGTTTAGAAGATTTAAGTTTTGAATAATGCCCCTATACTGTTCTTTATAATATGCTACAAAACTATTCCACACAGCAATAAAAACTGATTAAAACTACCAGCTAAAATAATAAAAGATAAAACCATGGTAATTTCAAATTACCTACTATATGAGGTCGCATTGAGCTGTGACACATTTTTTAATATGAAACTTGAGAAATGGCTCCTGTGTTTACTTGCTGATATGGTCACATTGCATTTTGCATACTACAGTTACAAGGTCAAAATATTATAAAATTTGGGAGACCAGGACTACTAACAATAACAACAACAAAAAAAAAAACATGAAGAATTTTACACAGTAAAAACAGACATTTTATAAACTGACATTAGAATTTACGTTATTTTTCCCATTATCTTTTTCATTTAATACAAAACAAAAATTACATGTTTTAATGCCTTTCAAACACAAAAGGACTAACATATGTATGGACTCACAAAGCCTGTGGCAGCATTAACAGGGCCTGTATAACTAATAATAATAATTAAAATACCAGGGCATGGTAGTGTACACTTATAATTCCAGTACTTGGAAGGCAGAGGCAGGGGATCACTGCGAGTTGGAGACTCTGTGTCAAACAAAGCCGGGCAGTGGTAGCACATGCCTCGAATCCCAGCACTCAGGAGGCAGAGGCAGAAAGATCTCTATGGATCTAAGCCAGATGGGGTCTTAGACATGAGAGGAGAAGTGGATACAAGCTCCCATCCCACCTCCAACTGACAACTACTCACAGAAAGAAAAGAAAGAGAGAGGGAGAGAGAGGGAGAGAGAGAGAGGGAGGGAGGGAGGGAGGGAGGGAGGGAGGAAGGAAGGAAAGAAGGAAGGAAGGAAGGAAGGAAGGAAGGAAGGAAGGAAGGAAGGAAGG
>NC_034594.1:133562903-133566533 GCF_900095145.1 Mus pahari
GAAGGAAGGAAGGAAGGAAGGAAGGAAGGAAGGAAGGAAGGAAGGAAGGAAGGAAGGAAGGAAGTCAGTCTTCTCCAATGGTGTCTCAAACTATATAGTTTGGGCATACAAACTGTAGTTAAGGGCTGGCCCCATGCCTAGCAATAGTTGGCCAACACAAAATTAACTCAGTGGTACTTGTACTTTTGTCTCATAGTCCTTTGTCTGAGCACTTGTCTCCTTACTGGTCTTTTGTTTACATACTGTGGTTTCCAATTTTGTACTTTTATGAGTTTTCTTTATGGGCATGTGCTTCTCATTCCTCTCCCTATCGCCCTGCCCCCTGCCCTTATTTTGTCCTATTCCGTTTTTTATCTTCAATTTGCCTGTTTCTTTCTTAAAAAGGAAAAGAAAAGAGAAAAAAAAGAAAAAGGCAGCTTGGAGTTGGATGGGTAAGGAGGTGAGGAGAGTCTGGAAGGAGACAATGGAGGAAAATTGTGATCAGAATAAGAGACAAAACAAGATGAAAAAGAAAATCCATTTCCAATTTTCAAAATTAAATCTTATCTTCTAAGGTGACTAATTTTTTTAAATTATTTTATTAGATATTTTCTTCATTTACATTTCAAATGCTATCCCGAATGTCCCCTATACCCTCCCCCCCACCCTGCTCCCCTGCCCACCCACTCCCACTTCTTGGCCCTGGCGTTCCCCTCTATGGGGCATATGAAGTTTGCAAGACCAAGGGGTCTCTCTTCCCAATGATGGCTGAATACGCCGCCATCTGCTACATATGCAGCTAGAGACGTGAGCTCTGGGGGTACTGGTTAATTCATATTGTTGTTCCCTAAGGTGACTAATTTAAGAATGCCACGGAAACATAAATTTTGTTCACTTAATATGAAAACAATCTTAAATACTCTAACTGATGATCAAAGTGAGAAAAGTCAACTAATGTGGGTCACTAAATACGGCAACTAGAGATTACTATCAGATACAAGTACATTTTCAAACATAACATTTTTCTATTTGTTTATTTTGGGGAGGTGATATTGGGTTTTGTTGTTTTTTATTTTATTTTGTTAGAAGGTTAGTGTTTCAAGTAATTGTAGATAAAAGAAGAAACCTTTGTCTTTTACTGATTATTATTTCTATTAAATATAGCAACAGTCTACAGGCACATGAGTTAAGGCTTATTAAGATACATAACAACTCGTGTATTATCAAAATGTGCAGTTTCACACATTCCATTGGCTGGTTTCATAAACCACTTGATTTTTTTTTTTTTTGAGGAATTTCATTGCCTTTAGTTGTGATATAAGGGGGGGGGGTCTACTTGCATATAAAGAAAAATGAAGGCAGATGGCCTAGGGCTATACCACAGCTGTAGGCAGAGTGCTTGGCTGGCGTGACCAAGGTCCTAGGTTTGATCCCTAGCAATGCATAGGCTGTAGTGGCATGTATCTATAATCCCAGCACTGGGGAGGTAGAGACAAGCTGAAGATCATCTTTAGCTACATTTATCAGTGTGAAGCCATCCTGGGATGTGTGAGACCCTGTCAAAGAGATAAAGCAATGCTACTATACAAAAGAACAAAAACATCCTACCTGTTTCAACCTCATGAAGAAAGTCTCTGTGAAAGTCTTTCTGCTAAAATACCAAAATCTCTCATTTGCAGGATATACACGAACTACTGTCTCCAGGAGAAAGCGGACAGGCTCCACTACCTCTGTGACCACCATGTCCACTGCAACAGTCATATACACCCGTTTATCTGCAATAGAAAATTTCTGGGTTCTATTATTCCTTGTTATTGAAGAAAATAAAGTCTAATAAGTTACACATGAATTATATATCTAGACAAGCATATTTCCTTCTAGATATTTATTTTTAAATACTTGCTAACCATTTAATAAGTATGTAATCAAGTATTCCAAGAATGTTCCTCAGGCACTGATTATTCTATCATAATCAAGTGTCTAAATCTCCTGACAGATGTCTTATTCCATTCTCTAACTTAGATCATTAATATAAAATACAAAGACTGTAGAAAAATTGGAAAAGGCCCGGAGTTGAATTCCCAGCAATAAAAAAAATATAAACAAATAAAATTTGAAGATAAATTTTACTTTAAAATTATCAGGATCCTTACACAATCACTAGAAAATCAAAGATTCATTCTTTCAACCTGAAACAGAAACGACAGAAACTGATAGATCTGTATGATGATTGCAAACTAGAGGAGACGTTCAACCCTCTCGGGTAAAACCTGTACAGCAGATAACTGCTCATATAAATATCTCTGTGTGGTATGCTCTAAAGAATCATAAATACTTTCACTGTTCATAATGCACATATAGCCTCAAAATAATTAATTGAGCTGGGGACATGGCAGATAATAGAGAAAGTTATTCCAATGTTCTTCACTAGTAATTACTATCTTGCTATTAGTAATAATTGATGCTTCCTATCTTTAGCCAAAAGTCTACTGTGGACATAAAATAAGGGTCTAAATAAATAAAATTAGATGTGAAACAAGATTATGTATTATAAACATACAATTTAACAGAATAAAAATAAAGCATTTTCAATAAAACTATAAATCAAGTAACTCTTTAAATTTAGCTTAAGGGCAGATCAAAGATCTAAATTCTAGACTTAGTAAATAATAAAAATGTTAGTAATGTACACTTTTTAGTTAAAGTAGTAAACAAAGATACCAAACTACAAGTTTCCAAAATCCGTTGCTTGTATATGTCACCCTCCTCCATCACACTCACCCAAGTAAAACAACCCGCTTTACAGCCATATAGAAAGCACAAGTCAATGCTTCTCACATATCAGATATGAGCAGCCAATGGGACTTTCAAAGGATTTGTTTTAACTAATAGTTTTCTCCACAAAAGCATGAAAAAATACAAGAAGGAACTTCATAAATATTCACAAATATTCTAAATAAGTATATCTTCAATTTAAATAGGCATCAGAACTTTCTAAAAATGTAATAAAACAAGATTGTTCACAATCAAAATTATGAAGTAATAAGAAATATCTTAAGTAAGAAAAGTCACCTTTCGGAGTTTCTTCATTAAGAGCCAGAAATATTGGTGCGTTGGGGTTCCACATGCCTGTGATGACATAAGCTCTCCCATCATAGCTCTTTCCCATGGACTCCTATAAAAGTTCAAACGGGAACGTAGATACTATGCACGAAGAAAATTATCACACTCTAAAATTATACCCTTAGTCAGTTTAATTTATTAAAATATGAATCTATATTCAAATGATGTTTAAGTTTTAATATAAATTTCTCCAAGCAAAAGCATTTCTTTGAGTATTGTAATATTCCAGCTATCTTCAAACACAGGTTCAACATAAAGATATATTTATTCTTCTTGCATGAAAAGAGGTGTACCCATTCATGCTGAATCACAAAAACATAGAGTTGTAAAGTTGTATTAAACATGATCTTTTGTTTGTTGCCAAAATATCTATATATAAAAGACCACAACATAAAATTACCTGCACTAAGTTCAATTCCTAGCACCAGAAAACACACACACACACACACACACACACACACACACACACACACACACACACACACAAAATTACATACAGAAATGATAAATTAATAGCAAATCACAGAA
>NC_034594.1:133567535-133592794 GCF_900095145.1 Mus pahari
TAAGAATGGATCGATTCTCATTCTTCTACATGATAGCCGCCAGTTGTGCCAGCACCATTTGTTGAAAATGCTATCTTTTTTCCACTGGATGGTTTTAGCCAGGAATAACTTCTTATCCCAAATTTCTATATGCCAGTGACCCCTGTGGTGGAATTAGGAAAAGGTTGGAAGAAGCTGAGGAAGAGGGAGGCCCCATGAGAGGACCAGCAGTCTCAACTGACCTAGACCCCTGAGATCTCTCAGACACTGAGCCACCAACCAGGCAGCATACACCAGCTGATATGAGGCCCCTGACACATATACAGCAGAGGACTGTCTGTTCTGGCTTCAGTGAGACAAGAAGCATCTAACCCTTGAGAGACTTGAGGCCTCAGGGAATGGGGAGGGCTGGTGGGATTGGGGGGTGGGGTGGAGTGAGGACATTCTTTTGGAGTCAGGTGAGGAGGAAGTATGGGATGAGGAGTGGCCAGGGGGCAGATCAGGAGGGAGATATAGTCTGAACTGTAAAAAAGGATTAAAGAATAAAAATAAATATTTTTTAAAAGTCTCAATGCACCTAATTAGAAAAATGCATAGGGAAAATATGCATTACCCTAGGGATAAATGCCAGTATCATACCACTGGGAATATCTTGCAGGGTGAGTCATCGTTATGGTTTGTCAGTTCCACAGCTGGGTAGGATTATGGATTACTTTTCTCCCCTGGCATCTTGCATAATTGGACTTAAGGCCCATGTAATCCAAGAGAACTCATGTCTGGTATCATAAACCTAGGCTTCCACCCATAGGTGGTAAAGTCATAGATAGTAAGGAAAAAATTACTACTATCACTTTTCTACGTCAATATAGCTTCTAACTGCTTTCCAAACATTCATTGTATAACATACCTACAGATAAATTAACTCTCAATCCTGATCTAAAAAGCTTTTGGCAGCAGATGGAGACTACTACAAAGATCCACAACTGGTCAATATGCAGAGAACAAATGACTATGGGGTGCCGAGTCCTAAACAGAGTATCTACAGCACAACCCTACACCTGAGGCTCAGAGAACACTGGGGAATAGAGAGAAGAGTCTCAGAGCCAAGGGACCACTAGGCATGACAGATAGGCCACGGCCATGAGAACACAACACTGTCATTGCCTAAGAAAGACTTGCATAATGAGCACAGCATTAGAGATGGATGAAGTTTCACAAAGGCCTACCCATACTCAGAACAATGGGCAGTCAATGGTTGTTATGAGAGAGAAAAAAATCACTATTTTCCAGGGATTAACTTCCCAATACATTATCCAATTTCAAGTGATTATCCCTAAACATATGTACATATCAGCAACACAAATGTAACACTAAACAAGTGGCTGTGAATGTGTACATGCATATGTATGAATATGGCAACAGCAATTACAGAAGAGATCATGAATCCAAGAAAGAGTGGGAAGAAGAGGGGTAGAATTGATGTAAATATAGTGCTTTCAAATCTGAAATTTTCAAAGTAATTCTTATCATCGCTAATTGCTCAGTATAAATAAAAAACATTTCACAAACTGGTAAATGCCTTTTCAAAGTCTTTTAAAATAAATGAAGTGGCAGAAAACTTGTTTTCAGTTTCCCATGACATTTGGGTAGGTCATAGGAGCAAAACTATGAACATCTTACTCTAAGAGCAAAACTAAAATATTAAGGCCAAGTTGCAAAGAGTGCACCTTTCGCTTATTACAAAGAATATCCTGTCAATAACCAGAATTACCTCCTTGGTTTCAATGTAAAGTATTGAGTTCCTTTTTATTAGACAAAATCTAGCCAAGGTTCAGTGACCATATGTTAAGATGTCAAGAAGATTAACAACACCAGATAATAGTAAATCACAAAAATTGGTATTAAAAATGCAAAGCCAAACACTGCCCAACTGTTTGTTGTGCAGTGACCCCACTTCTGTTCCCAGGAATATGAATATTGTCTAGGCCTTTGATACTGATGATTCATAAAATGGTGTCAAAACACACAGATGTGACTAAGGAGCCTCAGAGGTTCACACCACCTTATAACTCCATAGTCTGATTTTAGGTTTTATGTAGCAATTTCTAGGAATGATTCACCTTTATCCCATAGATTCTGAAAGACCATAACTAATGGTCAGCATCTTAATCTTTTTTATAATGCCTCAGTACTCTCAAAAAGACTTCTTCATGTTATTCTTATGGCTAAAAAATGCTATGACTTGCTTCTGGAAAGCCAACATTCATTACTGATGTGTTGTAGAGAAAGGTAAAAGAGAGCTGGATTAACAACTAATCTGTACTAACACGTTCAATGTAACTGGCTGTCCTCACGTGACCTATCCAGGCAGTATTTCCTCTCTGTGTTCATGGCACACTATACACTAGAGAAAGCACTTAACCATTGCTGAAATTACACTCTCAAAAGATTTGACTTCACCACAAGAATAAGTGCACACAGCTACTAAGAACTATATTTTACGAAGTCGTCATTTTTAATAGCTGAGTAGTACTCCATTGTGTAAATGTACCACATTTTCTGTATCCATTCCTCTGTTGAAGGACATCTGGGTTGTTTCCAGCTTCTGGCTATTATAAATAAGGCTACTATGAACATAGTGGAGCATGTGTCCTTGTTATATGTTGGAGCATCTTTTGGGTATATGCCCAGTACTACCTGGGTCCTCAGGTAGTACTATGTGCAATTTTCTAAGGAGCCACCAAACTGATTTCCAGAGTGGTTGGACCAGCTTGCAATCCCACCAGCAATGGAGGAGTGTTCCTCTTCCTCCACATCCTCACCAGCATCTGCTGTCACCTGAGTGTTTAATCTTAGCCATTCTGANTGGTGTGAGGTGGAATCTCAGGGTTGTTTTGATTTGNATTTCCCTGATGANTAAGGANGTTGAACATTTTTTTAGGTGCATCTCAGCCATTTGGTATTCCTCAATTGAGAAGTCTTTGTTTAGCTCTGTACCCCATTTTTTAATAGGGATATTTGATTCCCTGGAGTCTAACTTCTTGAGTTCTTTGTATATATTGGATATTAGCCCTCTATTGGATGTAGGATTGGTAAAGATCTTTTCCCAATCTGTTGGTTGCTGTTTTGTCCTATTGACAGTGTCTTTTGTTTTACAGAATCTTTGCAATTTTATGAGGTCCCATTTGTCGATTCTTGATCTTAAAGCATGAACCACTGGTGTTCTGTTCAGGAAATTTTTCCCTGTGCCCACATCTTCGAGGCTCTTCCCCACTTTCTCTATTATAAGTTTCAGTATATCTGTTTTTATTTGGAGGTCCCTGATCCACTTGGACTTGAGTTTTGTACAGGGAAAAAAGAATGGATCAATTTGCATTCTTCTACATACTGACCCCCAGTTGAACAAGCACCATTTGCTGAAAATGCTCTCTTTTATCCACTGGATGGTTTTAGCTCTTTTGTCAAAGATCAAGTGACAATAGGTGTGTACGTTCATTTCTGGGTCTTCAATTCTATTCCATTATTCTACCTACCTGTATCTGTACCAACACCGTCCAGGGTTTTATCACTACAGCTTGAGATCAGGGATGGTGATTCCCCCAGGAGTTCTTTTATTGTTGAGAATAGATTTCCCTAACCTGGATTTTTTTTGTTCTTCTAAATGAATTTGAGAATTGTTCTTTCTAACTCTATGAAGAACTGAGTTGGAATTTTGATGGGGATTGCATTGAATCTGTAGATTGCTTTGGGCAAGATGGCCATTTTACTATATTAATCCTGCCAATCCATGAGCATGGGAGATCTTTCCATCTTCTGAGATCTTCAATTTCTTTCTTCAGAGACTTGAAGTTCTTGTCACACAGATCTTTCACTTGCTTGGTTAGAGTCACACCAATGTATTTTATATTATTTATGACTACTGTGAAGGGTGTCATTTCCCTAATTTCTTTCTTAGCCTGCTTATCCTTTGAGTAGAGGAGGGCTACTGATTTGTTTGAGTTAATTTAATATCCAGTCACTTTGCTGAAGTGGTTTATCAGTTTTAGGAGTTCTTAAGCAAATGGATGGAACTAGAAAATATCATCCTGAGAGAGGTAGCCCAATCACAAAAGAACACACATGGTATGAACTCACTAATAAGTGGATATTAGCCCAAACACTCAAAATACCCAAGATAAAATTCACAGACCATATGAAGCTCAAGAAGAAGGAAGACTAAGGTGTAAATGCTTTGGTCCTTCTTAGAAAGGGAAACAAAATACTCATGGGAAAAAATATGGAAAAAAAAAAGTATGGAGCAGAGAGACTGAAGGAAAGGCCATCCAAAGACTGACATACCTGGGGTTCCATCCCATAGACAGTCACAAAATGCAGGCACTATTGTAGATGCCAAGAAGTGCTGCTGACAGGAGTCTGATATAGCTATCTCCTGAGAGGCTCTGCCAGAGCCTGACAAATACAGAGTTGGATGCTTGCAGCCAACCATTGGACTGAGCATGGAGTCCCCAATGCAGGAGTTAGAGAAAAGATTGAAGGAGCTGAAGGGGTTTGCAACCCCATAGGAAGAACAACAATATCAGCCAACCAAACCCCCCAGAGTTCCCAAGAATTAAACCACCAATCAAGGTGTACACATGAAGGGATCCATGGCTCCAGCTGCATATATAGCAGAGGATGGCCTTGTCATGCATCAATGGGAGGAGAGGCCCTTGGTCCTATGAAGGCTTGATGCCCCAGTGTAGGGGAATGCCAGGGCAGGGATGTGAGAGTGGGTGAATGGGTGGGGGAGCACCCTCACAGAAGCAGGGGGAGTGGGAGAATAGGAGGTTTTGGGAGGGGGGACCGGGAAAAGGGATAACATTTAAAATGTAAATAAAGAAAATGTCCAAAAAAAGAAAAAAGAAAAAAAAGAACTATATTTTACACAAATCTAAAACCCCAATACATCACATAGTGTTTGGCATACAACTAGGTTCTCAAATTTTTGAATAATGTGTTCTAATATTGCTAGAAAATTAGTGCTGACATAGTTATCATGAAATAATTAAAAGGAAAACTTCCTACAGTGATATTTAAATTATATTTATGAAACACTGTTGAAAGAAAATATATAAAATATAAAAAACTAAACTCACAAAGTAAGGAATTTCATGCTTACTCTAACATTTCTGCAGCATCTAAATCACCAAGTGAATGTTCTCTAACAGCAGCACCAGAAGGCACTTCTCTTTACAGTTAGAATGCCTTGCCACCTTCACGAGCATTAACCGAGTCTGTATCATCAATCTTTATTAACCGAGTCTGTGTCATCAATCTTTTTGTTGCTTTGTCTCTTTGTTTTTGTTGTCTTTCAAGATAGAGTGTCTCTGTGTATCCCTTGTTGTCCTGGAATTATTTCTGTAGACCAGTCCAGCCTTGAATTCACTGAGACCTGCCTGCCTTTGCCTCTCAAGTGCTAGGATTAAAGGTTTGTGCCATCACTGCCTGTCTCATTAATCCTTTAACAGCCTTCCTCAAAAAAAAAAAAAAAATCTAGTCACTATCCATTGCTAAGTACAAATTCAAGGAAATGCTTCAAAGAAAACAAGCGTCACAGAGCTGCAGTTGACTGCACATTAACTAAATGAGAGTTACATGCACTTTGAAAACATTTGCTTGTTACCTTAGGCTCAAAGGAGAGACTTGTTCCTAAGAAACCAGTTGGCTGAAGGAGACAGGCCCTGTCACTGCAGCTTTCACCCTACACACAATTCTTTGTGTACAAACTTTCTTTCCTTCATACATAATTTTAAGTTTGAGTTTCCAAATGTAATTACTGCATCACAAAATTAAAATAACTCTGACAACATAACAAAAATTTTAAAATATAAAATAACTGTCTTCTGTACTTGATTAGGACACTTAAGGTTGTCATTACCATATCCAGTAAATGCATGTCACTGTTCTTCACGTTTCGACCTGGGCTTAATAACATTCCAAAACATCTGAAAATATTGGGGGAAAAGAAAAGGAAAAATAAGGTATCAAGAAGAACATAGAGGTCCAGTGAGAAACAAGTCCTAACATAACTATATAACCTGAGGTTTGTATTCACAAATAGCTTTGTCTTTTCAAGAACATAATAGATTAAAAACCCAAGATACATAACAAAATTATATACAAATTATAAAGATAAGGTGTCAAAATTCTCGGGTCTTTATTTTACAAATAAATAACCAAGATCAGAAAATTTCCCAAAACTTATATTAAATTATTAATATAGTAGTAAGATATAAATCAGTTCCTAGAAAAATAAAAATTTTCATTTGCCTTATAGTTATTCCAAAACTACAGGTCATAATTAACTAACCCATACTTAATTCCTAGTAGCACATTAATTAATTAATAAATTAAGTTTTGCTCTCTCTGATTGGAGCTACATTAACAGAATAAAACTTTAGTACTCTGGTCCTTATGAATCATGTCCACCACATAGCATATATACTCAGTTGAGATAAAAACCAGTTACACAAGCTTCATCACTAACTGCTCTATCATACATACAATATTACCCAATACATGATTAAGATTATTACCTATTGCCCATGCTTCCTGGTCCTAATATAGCTTCAGGAATCTTACCAATACTACTTTATTTGGAAAAGGTTTTCATAAGCTCTAAACTGCTTTTTTAAAATTTCTAGGCTATCATTAGCTCTACTTTATGGGTAGATCAGTCATGTTCAGATCAGTTAAACAATACACCCAAATTTATATTACTACTAAATAGATCTTACAACTCAGTATGCACTGTGACCTGTCCAGGGCGTCATTCTGTCAAAGAACAGTCACACTTAACAGAATTTTTGACCAGAGCAACCCTAAAGTATAAACAATATGTCATGCAGAATTTTATATAGGGAGTAAAGAATACAACTAAATCAAGCATAAGCTTTTAAAATTAAAAAAGTAAAATGCCATGCGCTGCATAAGGAGCCCAATGGTAGGGAGGCTGCCTGGCACCCTGGGGTCCTAAGTTTGAGCCGCAACAACACTGTAAAACTAAAGTGTCGATTTTTATACTGGAGCTAGCAGTCTACACTTAGTTCTCCTTCCGGTTACACAAAGGCTTGCTTTCCTACCAGCACACTTCTGCACAGGTATGACTCCACTAAGTAGTGCCTATACTTCCTGCGAGTACTGGGAGTACCGTGCTCAAGGCTTCCTTTTGGTGTCTGGCAAAGGCCACACCTATACCAACAATAAAGCCTGTAAACTCGGATAATAATTCTCCAAACACATTCCTAGGCCACTGAAAACACAATCTATTCTAATATTCAAATTTTTAAATTACATTATCTCCTTTAAATGTATATGATTTTTGTATCAGTTCTTCTACTGTGGCCTTACCTCTTGTTAATAATAGTAATAATAATAATGTAATTGTTGTTCATGTGTTCATTTTGTGTCCTAAGTTCTCCTGCCTATTCTGTTCTCTCCAGTATCTCTTTGGGTTAACAACATGCTCCTGGATTTTAAACTTTTTAAAGTTACTGTATGAAAGTACTATAAAAATGCTTAAATCTATTTCTCAAAGCTCCTACCTAAATCAATGCCACAGTTTTTAATATAACCTCTCTTCTTTTGGTTGTTTTGGAAAATATAAAGTACTATACCATTACTTCTCAGTCACTTGGACATAAATGGTAAAACTACAATTACATTATCTTGGGGTAATAATTCTATATGACACTTTGCAGCAAAAAGACCTTGAAAGTCCAGATTCCCTTAACTAGTAATACCCATCACCTTAGTTCAGTGATCTCTGATGCACTCCTCTTTCCCTGGCTTATAAATAAAAGATACTGCCACCAGCCGGCAGTATGACATCGGGGAAGCACCTAACTATTACCCTTGGGCCTCTGCTTTTTCATCTAGAAAATGAGATAGGTAAACAGAGAAACTTTAAGTCCTCCAGCAATAAAAATACACATTTTTTATCAAGCCCTATTAGTAATTTCTAAAATTATACTTCATAAAAGCACATAAGACTTTTTATGAACACCATGAAAGTATCTATTAGGAATAAATATGTCAGGAAATATGATAGGTATTATTA
Organism: Mus pahari; assembly: GCF_900095145.1. Taxonomy (NCBI): domain Eukaryota; kingdom Metazoa; phylum Chordata; class Mammalia; order Rodentia; family Muridae; genus Mus; species Mus pahari. The sequence continues at coordinate 133,575,613 of NC_034594.1, forward strand.
GTACCATTATACCTAATGTCAATATTATATGGTTCTCTGAGGATTTCAGCGCTTTCAACTTTTTTTAACTAATTCCGTGAGCAAGGCAGGAAAGGAAACTGCTGTCTCACCTGTAATCTCAATGAGTGCACAGTCCACAGGAGAGAAAAATAGGTAAACAAGCAATCACTGTCAGATATGGTACATTCTATGATGCCAGTGTATTGTGTGTATGTATATGTTTTGTAGGGGTTATATGCTCATGGTGGTAGATTTCCTTGAGCTGCAGTTCAGGTGGTTGTATGCCACCTGATATGGGGTGTTGAGAATAAAACTCAGGGCTTCTGCAAGAGAAGTAGGCTCTTAACTGCCAGCCAGCTCTCCAATGCTCGCCTGCTTGTTTGATTGATTGTTTGTTTTTGAGATAGGGTATCATGCATTCCAGGCTGACTTAGACCTGCTATGTACATTGAATCTGTAGATTGCTTTTGATAGGATGCTATTTTTATGATGTTAATTCTACCAAGCCATGAACATGGGAGAACTCTCCATTTTCTGCCCTACTAAATTAAAATATTATTATTAGGTTTTTTTTCTCTTCCCTCAAAAGGTTCCAAACATTTTTGTAAATACTTTTTTCCCTCTCCAATACTTCCATTAAGGTGGTTGAAGAGATATTTCGGCATCTAAGAGCACATGCCACTCCATCCAGCCAACCTGAGTTCACTACCCAGCACCCACTTCAAATGGCTCACAATCACATGTAGCTCTGGCTCCAGAAGGTCTGATTTCCTTCCAAGGATACACACACACACACACACACACACACACACACACACACACACACACACACACACATGACAGACATGTGGACATATACATAAGCCCTTTTTAAAAAGATTCTATTAAAAATAAGAGATAAAATGTTATTAGCTAAGCAATGTTTTATTAGTAAAATAAAAACAATTTTACTCTTTCTGTAAGTATATAAATGTATTCTTAATTTATCTGCCTAAACAGGTCCCACAGATGTCAAAGGGAAAGGTTTTGGAAAGAAAAGCAAGATGCTCTCATTCACTGCTGCCTTATTAGCAAGCTATGTTTCTTACCAAGGTAAATACCATGCTGTAGCACCATGCCAAAAGAAATAAGAAAAAAACACCTTTGTAGCTCTTGCTTTGGTATAAATAAGTCTATATATGAGAAACCTGGAATGAGATAGACACATGGTAAAATCTACCAGCAGGAAGATGTTACCTTCTCAATTTCATGACACTTAAGGCTATCTAAAATATTTACTTGGGTTCTGTTGGCTTGTTTGTTTTGCTTCCCCAGAAAAGTATTAGAAGCTTTATCTGTGGGACTGGCTGATATCATAAGAAACGAATTAATTAATTAATCCAATTAATCTGTCAACTGAGATCCAACAATGGAATAGAGCACACAATACTCTGAACAGGAAAGGCATACTACAAAGAAATTCTTCAAGACTGGAGAGATGCCTCAGAAAATTAACAGCGCATACTGTTCTTCCAGAGGACCCACGTCTGACTCACAGCATCCACAACCACCTGCCATTCTAGTCACAGGGAGACCAACTCCTCCAGCCTCTGAGAGCACCTACACTTCTGTGCCTATATCCCTACACAAGCACACAGACATAATTAAGAATTATAAAAAAATTAAAATTTTAAAAAGAATCATTTACTGTAATAGAAGGATAAAGGGAAAGTATCCCAAGTGAAAGTAAAATTGAAAAGGAGGAGGAAGATTTTTTCCTGACATTCAGATCGTCCTATAAAGGCAAATGTAATTGCAGCCCTTTAGATAGCAAAACTTGCTGTACCCTCCAGGGAAAGTCAATATGCTGGCAGCTAGGTCTGCCAGCAGAAAAGCAAAGAAAATCAAGATTCCTGGTGCCAACCCGTATCCAATGTTGTACAGACCCTAGAGCCCACTATGTCCATATTGAGAGGTTCGCATGGTTGTCTCAGTGTGCCAAAACCAAAGGCATGAAACCATGGAGAGAATGCATGCATGTACAACTAGCATCCAGCAACATTCCCAGATCTGTGGCAAAAACAAGAAAATTTATCACAGCACATCAGAAGGGGAACACACCTTCTCCCGGAAGTGTCCCTCCAGCACCCTCTACTGTCACTGTTGAATATTGTGTTTTCTGGAAAAGGAGAACTGTCTAAAGTTCCATGAATCAGGTATGAGAGATTTGGAGACAAGAATAAACTGACAAGTGACATACAGAATACTATTAAGATTTCACAGTTTACACAAATATTTAAACCAAATATTGAGAAATGGTACTATAACATAGTAGTATGCTGTTTATCAAATAAATAAATAAATAAATAAAAGAAGTCTGAGGTCTGTAGATCTTATTAATTTCCTAAATGTGATACTGAACTATAGCTATGCAAGGGTTTTCATTGGCAAGAACTGGATACCTGCACATGAAACCTCTTTGTAATGTTGATATAATTACCTCCACATCTATACATTTTTAAACTAAGAATTTTGTTCTAGTTAACTCCACCAAGCAGGGGAGCACATACCTTTAATCCCATTGGTCATAGGCAAAGGCAGATGAATCTTTATTAGTTCAAGGCCAACCTGGTCTACACTACAAGCTCCTAGCCAACCAAGAATAGATAGTAAGAATCTATTTCAAATGGCAATCCAAAACAAACAAATCAACAACAACAAAATGAACTCTTAAGACATCAATCAACATACACATTACAGAAGCCGGGCATGGTGGCGCACACCTTTAATCCTAGTTGTAGGCAAAGAAAAGCATAGACTAAGAATAAAGAGCTAGAAAAAAAATGTGTGTGTGTGTGTGTGTGTGTGAGAGAGAGAGAGAGAGAGAGAGAGAGAGAGAGAGAGAGAGAGAGAGAGAGAGNAGAGAGAGAGAGAGAGAGAGAGAGAGAGAGAGAGAGAGAGAGAGAGAGAGAGAGAGAGAGCGCGAGAACACAAAGATTAGCAACAAGGACAATAATGTCAGAGAAAGTAAACATCAAGAAAATATAAAGAGATAATAAAGTTCATTATTAATAAAGGGCCAATTCAACAAGATGCAACAAATGTAACCATATTTTCCAAACATGGGACCTTCCAAATACATAAAAGCACGCATTATTAAATATAAAGGGAGAAGGATACTCAAGTATAGTAAATGGGTCAGACTTGGACTTCTCTAAGTGGACAAATCATTCAAACAGAAAATCAACAAGCAAACATGTAAACTGAGTCATGGAACAAAGCAAACGGACTTAATATACTGAAAACATTTCATACAATACCTGTTGAGTATACATTTTTATCAACATTCAGAAGGCTGAGACAGGAGAATTCCTGCAAGTTTAAGGCTATCCTGATCTACACAAGTGAGTCTCAAGCCAGGCAGCGCGACAGGAAGTAAAAGAATGTGTTCCAAAGACACAAACAAGAGAGTGATATAGGTAAAGGCAAAACTTCCTGAATATGACTCTAATAGTCCAACACATACAAGCATGGATTGTACATGAGACTATATCAAAATTAAATACAAATTAAATCAAATTAAAAATGATTACCAGCATAAAGAGACTGCCTACAAGCTGAGAGAAAATCTTTGCCACATTTTTGTCTGGCAAGGAATAACATACAACACTACTGTCTTCCAAGCTCCCATCAGAATGACCCAGTAAGCTCCTCTATGGTGCTCAATTGTGTTCTGACTCCAAAATTTCAAAATCTTCCACATTTCTCAAAACCACAACACAGTCAGGTCTGTCACAGCAATAGCCCACTCTGGGAACAGCTTCAGCATTATTTACTGTTGTGCCACTGTAATGAACCACCAGGGCTAAGGCAACTTAAAGAACAAAGAGTTTATTTGGTCTTATGGCTCTAGAGAGCTAATTCTGTGATTATGCAGTGAAGGTGTTGCAGCAGCAGAGGGGAGCTGTGAGCTCACAGCTTGAACCAGAGTCACAAAGCAGGGAGACAACCTGAAACAACAGCAGTCCTTAAACTCTCAAAGCCAGCCTCCAGTGATATACTTCCTCTAACAAACAAGACCTCCCTAAACTTCCCAAACAGCACCATCAACTGGGATTTAAGTGTTCAAATGCCTGATATTATTGGAGAAATCTCATTCAAAACCCACACCTGACAACCTTCATTCTATCCCAAGACATACTATCCTGGGAATCACATAGAGGTGAAAGGAGAAAGCCACTTCCATGACTCTGCTATAGTACACATATTCAAACATCAGTCATGCATACATATACAAACAAAAATTTTAAAAATAAAAATTGAGAGTGGCCAAGAAAAATCTAAGCAACACACAAAAAGATAACCCTAGAAACAGAACAGTGCAGAAAAATCTCTTCCCTCAGGGCTTACAGCTTTATATGTCACATTTATATGTCAACATGGGTAAGTCAGGAAAGGAAAATACAATGGATATTGTTGAGACAGGGAGCAGTTCTCATTTCTCTTCTTTTAAAATATACTACATTATTACAGACAGAGTTAATGTAGTACATGTTTCAAGACATTTAGCCAATAAAAATTTTATATACTTCATTATCTTTCAAATTGAAGCAGGAAAGAGAAACATGAATTTTAGTAGTAGACAGACTCAACTCAGAATCATCTGTCTGACCACAGTAAGGTATTAAACCTCTATGCCTCATGTTGCTCAACTGTGAAACAAACACAATCACAGCATCTACACCATAGGTCACACTGCCTACCACAATATACAGAAAAGAAGGGTTAAGTAAGGTTCAAGTACCTAACTATAAGACTCTGTATGGCAAGTACTGTGCTAGGAGCCGAGATAAACAAAATAGTATTTTCTGATAAAGGGGCTGAGAGAGACAGCAGCAGTATATCAATATCAAATATGAAATATCACTATATGAAGTGCCTGCAATTGAAAAAATAAAGAAGTAGCTTGTTTCGTATTAAATCTGAAGTATTAAAAAAACCTAATAATTAGAATTCCAGATGGGTGTTGTGTGCACCTGGGATTTAATGTATTATTCTTTCTACTTTGGAATATAATGGAGATTTCATATTTTTAACTTTGATATATTTTTTAAATAAATTTTATTTTCTCTTTGACAAAAACAAATGCTCATATTATGTAATCTGAACTATATTCTTTCACTTCAACTGTCTATTACAAAATAACTGTTAGTACCTGTGTAGACGCCAGTGTTAAGAATTCTCTTGATAAGACTGCCACCTACTGGATTGATCGAATTCTACCACTTACAGTTTATGATTTAAATACATTTGGCATAATAAAAGGCAAGGTTTTGTTTCTTTTGAAAACAGGTTAAACTAAGTATTTATAAAATCTCCCCTATCACAGATAATTTTGCCAAAGGAAGCATTGTTTGATCAAGACAATTCCTAAAGCAATTTCAAGCCAATTCCCATATACTAAGAAATCAGCTTAAGAAAGAGAAGAGAAGAGAAGAGAAGAGAAGAGAAGAGAAGAGAAGAGAAACCAAATAATTTAAATGAATTTATTAACCACTACTAATTATAACCATAGATGAAAGTATGAGATTATCATTAAGATAGTTATATTATTTTACCTGCTATAAGAATCAACTCAAAATGGATAAGAGACCGTATAATTTTGAGCTATTAAAAAAAAAACACAAGCAGAAAACAGTTCAACATAAAAGGATAGGCAATGACTTCCTGACTAGAACTCCAATAGCCCAGGCTATAATAGCAAGAATTGGCAGATGAGACTACGCACATTAATAAGCTTCTGTAAGGGTGACAAGTACCAGAGGAAGTTTAAGTAGTTATCCATGTGTCAAGCGATTGATTTTCAAAACATATAGAAAATAAAACCTAAGAGCCAGAACAAATAACCCAATCAGTGAATGAGCAAATGACCCAAGCGGTCCTCAAATAAAGTACAATAACCAATAAGTCCATGAGAAATGAGCAGCAGCCTTTAAGAGTAAACACAAATAAAAACTACACTGAGATTCCATCTTAGTCCAGGTAAAATGAATGGCAAGCACCAAGAAGATAAGAAATAAATACTGTCAAAGATGAGAGGGTTAAGGTGCAAATTCCTCATTCACGCTTGAGGGGGATGCAAGTTAGTGCAGCCATTGGAGAAATCACTACCAGTTCCTCACAAAACTAGAAACAGAACTACTGCCCACTTCTATTGCACCACTCTAGTGTAGACTCGGAAGGAAATGAAGGGGTCAGAGTCAACAAACAACCTGTGTGCCCATGCTTACTGCAGCACTATTAATAATAACCAAGTTGTAGAGTATGCCTAGGAGCCTGCGCTGAATGACTGGACAAAGAAACTGTACACACTGGAGTCATAACCTAAAATGGGAGTAACAGAGAAGTATAAAGGGAAGTATTTGGGAAAGGGAGCAAAACAAGATGAGAGGGCATCAAGAGAAGGTGATAGAGTGGATATGACAGCAGCACATGTGTACATGAACGCAATGGTATATGTGGAGCACACTAACAAAACAGTTATCTAGGAGGTTGAGGAAATATTGCTATATTAAAATAATCATTCTGTGATAAAATTTGTGTAGTCTCAAACATATATAATTTCTCTTTGTCAATGTATAAGGAAATAGAGGGCTGGAGAGATGGTTCAATGGTTAAAAGAATTAACTGTTCTTCAAGAGGACATGAGTTCAATTCCCAGTGCCTCGTCAGCCACTAAAAACTTTATATAACACCAGTTCCAAAGGAATCCAATACCCTCTTTTGGCATCTTCACACACAACATCGACAAGGTGCAGAGACATACATGAAAGCAAAACATTTCATACAGATAAAATAAAAATAAGTAAATATAAGAAATAGGGAATCAAGAGAGGTGGCTTAGCAGTTAAGAGCACTGAATTATCTTCCAAAGGACCTGGGTTCAATTCCCAGATACACATGACAAATCACAATATCTGTAAGCTCTAGTTTAGGTGGTCTGATACCCTCATCTGGCCTCCAGTGGTACCATACACACACATGGTACACAGGCATACATGCAGGCAAAACACCCATACACAGAACATAAAGAATAGAGGTTGCCTGTTATGGTGTCACCTGCAGTAATGACAGCACTTATGAAGAGGAGGCAAGGAGATCAGTAAATCCAAGGTCATGTTTAACTACATACAGCTCAGTATCAGTCTAGTGTACATGGTATCCTATCTCAAACATAGATAGATAGATAGATAGACAGATAGATAGATAGATAGATAGATAGATAGATAGATAGATAGATAGATAGATAGATAGATAGATAGATAGATAGACAGACAGACAGACAGACAGACNGATGGATGGATGGATGGATAGATAGATAGATGGATAGATAGATAGATAGACAGACAGACAGACAGACAGACAGACAGACAGACAGACAGACAGATAGATAGATAGATAGATAGATAGATAGATAGATAGATAGATAGATAGATAAGATAGACAGAAAGATTGACAGATCATGGATAGTACTTGTCTAACATTTACAAGGTCTTGGCTTCAATCTCTATCACAAAAAGAGGAGGGAGAAGGAAAAGAAATAATAAAAAACAATATAGTAGGTGGTTAAAAATTACTTTTAAAAACAATTATAACATGTATAAATCTTTGGAAATGTCTGATAATAATAACATATAATAATTCAAAAGGTTTCTCTCAAATAATTTAAGCAGCAGAAGTTGAGATGTTGTGCTCTGGAAAAAATATATGTACTCTAAGAAGCTTATGTGCTGACAGACACTAAAGCTGAACATTACTGAAGAGGATGAATAAAATTATTTCACAAATGTAATAGGCAAATGTAACATTCCTGTTACTATTTTCTATTTTATTTTACTAACCAAGTTAGTAAAGAAACTAAAATATGGCACTCAACTATACATACATTCATCAAGGTTACTCTATTTAAGCTAATTGAAACAGAAATGAATGCTAAGTCAAAAAGGACATTTAACGAGGATCATTGTTTGGGTTGTTTTTTTTGTTTTTTAGTTTTTGGTTTGGGGGTTTTTGTTTGTTTGTTTTTGTTTGCTTGTTTTTTGTGGTTTTTTTGGTTTTTGTTTTGTTTTGGTTTGGTTTTTGGTTTTTCGAGACAGGGTTTCTCTGTATAGCCATGGAACTCACTTTGTAGACCAGGCTGGCCTGGAACTCAGAAATCCGCCTGCCCCTGCCTCCCGAGTGCTGGGATTAAAGGCGTGTGCCACCACTGCCCAGCTTTCTTTGTAGTCTTAAAATGTTCCTTTACAAACTACTTACTAGTTATAAGTGGGGAAAGGTTAACAGTGAAGAAATCAGACTTATTGCTCTTGAAGAGAACCTGGGTTCAGTTCCCAGCACCCACATCATATCTCACAACCTTCTATAACTCCATTCAGCTCCACAAGAGCTGATGCCTTCTTCTGGTTCCCTTGGGTACTGTATGTATATGGTGCAAGGACATAAAGGCAGGCAAAACACCATACAAACAAAAAATGGAACCAAAAATTTAATTATATACATATACATGTGGAGAGAGAGAGAGAGAGAGAGAGAGAGAGAGAGAGAGAGAGAGAGAGAGAGAAATACACATATCCTTTGGACTGTAAAGATAGCTTAATCAGTAAAGTGCTGACAGTATATATACGAGACCTGAGTTTGATTCCCAAAACCAAGGTTATAAAGCAAGTATGGTCTCTGGATGGCCATCCAGAGAACGCCCTACCTTGGGATCTATCCCATCAACAGACACTAAAACCAGACACTATTGCGTATGGCAAGATGTGCTTACAGACAGGAGCCTGGTATGACTGTCCTCTGAGAGGCTCTGCCAGCATCTGACTAAGACAGATGCAGATACTCACAGCTAACCATGGGACTGAGCCTGGGGACCCCTATAGAAAAGACAGGGGAAGGACTGAAGGAGCTGAAGAGGACTGCAACCCCACAGGAAAACCAACAGGGACTAAACACCAACCAAAGAGTATACATGGGTGGGTCCATGGCTCCTGCTATGTATGTGCAGAGGATGGCCTTATCTGGAATCAGTGGAGAGGAGGCACTTGGTCCTGTGGAGGCTTGTTGCACCAACATAGAAGGATGCTAGAGGGTTGAGGCAGGAGTGTGTAGGTGGGTGGGGAGTACCCTCTTAAAAGCAATGGGGAGAGGGGATGGGGTGGGGGATTTGTGAAGGGAAGACCACGAAGGGGAACAACATTTGAAATGTAAATAAACAAAATAATCATTTAAAAAGCAAGTACAGCAATGTGTACATTATTACAAAGCCTGGAGACAAGGAGAGAAACAGATCCTTAGGGCTCAGGGGTCAGCTATCCTAGCCTAACCAACAAGCTCCAGGTCAATGAGAGACCCTGCCTCAAAGGTAGACAGCACCTGAGGATTCCTGAACAATACCTGAGACTGGGGCCTCCACACACATGTACACATGCACATATGTACATATGCACAGAGACAAAGACACACACACAAATACCAAATATATATCTTTAGAAGATACAAGATTAAATAACTGATTTCCCTAGATGTAAATAAGTGTTAAACAAAAAAGGGTGGTATGCCTGGGGATCCAACCCATCATCAGCCACCAAACCCAGACACTAATGCATATGCCAGCAAGATTTTGCTGCAGGGACCCTGATATAGCTGTCTCGTATGAGGCTATGCCAGTGCCTGGCAAATATAGAAGTGGATGCTCACAGTCATCTATAGGATGGAACACAGGGCCCCAAATGGAGGAGCTAGAGAAAGTACCCACAGAGCTGAAGGGGTCTGCAACCCTATAGGTGGAAAAACATTATGAATTAACCAATACCCTCAGAGCTTGTGTCTTTAGCTTCATATGTAGCAGAAGATGGCCTAGTCAGCCATCATTGGGAAGAGAGGCCCCTTGGTCTTGTAAACTTTATATGACCCAGTACAGGGAATGCCAGGGCCAAGAAGTGGGAGTAGGTGGGTAGGGGAGCAGGGCGGGGGAGGGTATAGGGAACTTTTGGGATAGCATTTGAAATGTAAATAAAGAAAATATCTAATAAAAATAAAAATAAAACCATTTAAGCAATATGAAAAAAAGGGGGTAGTATGAACAAGGGGGCTGAATCAGTAGGAGGAGCTCTGGAGGGAGGAAGGAGGGAGGTTGGAGTGGTAGAAACACGGGCAGTACAGCAAAGATCCAATCTGAAACACGTTAGCAGTGCCAATACCAGGGTGAGGTATGACAAAGGACAAGTGCTTACCTCTCAATAGCTAATTCTTTGTTAGACAGCTGCTGAACTGTAATCACAACCTTCTTCTCTATTCCTTGCTTTATTTTGAAATAAAATTTATCTCTATCCTTAGGTACAGGACTGAAATATTTAAAAAGAACAAAAATTAGTAACAGAAAAAGATAATATAACATTCTAAAACAAGAACCAAATAACAAGAGATTAAACCAAGAATACTATATTCTTTGTGGTTTTCGTTTGTTTGCTTGTTTGTTTTTATTTGTTTTTGTTTCTCCGTGTAGGTGGCCTGGAACTCACTCTATAGACCAGGTTGGCCTTGAACTCACAGATCCAGCTTGCCTCTGCCTCCTTTGATGCTGGGATTAAAGGCATGTACCTGCACAGCACAGCAAGAACACTATATTCTTTTTTTTAAGATTTATTTATTTATTATATNTAAGTACACTGTAGCTGTCTTCAGACACTCCAAAAGAAGGAGTCAGATCTCATTACAGATGGTTGTGAGCCACCATGTGGTTGCTGGAATTGGAACTCCAGACCTCTAGAAGAGCAGTCAGTGCTCTTACCTGCTGAGCCATCTCTCCAGTCCAAGAACACTATATTCTTAAGACATATTGAATCTCACTTCATACAAATAGAAAACAATTTTATAACTAGCAACATAGTTTCTAGAAATTTTGATCATGGATTACAAAAGCCTTATAATTTTATCTCCCAATCAAGGTTGAATGCAGTATCTAAAACCATGACAACATGGTATAATTTCAAATTTAGCTTTTAAAGTATAACAAACTTTAAAATGATTCTTATTTAATTTTTGAAGACACATTCTAATTCAGCTGCTGGTGATCACCTGTACCCATACCATAATTAAGCTCAAGGCAAAAAATAGTAAGAACGCATTACTCTTTTAAGCACTAAAAATTTAAGACTACTTTTACATATCCAATTAAATATAAATAAAAGATAGACAAAATGATACAGGTCATACATATCAAGCTAATTAAAATATAGCAAAAGATAACGTAGCTATTCCCACAATGAGCAAATAAAACTTACATGCTTACATGCTTACAAGACATATAAGTTGTCTTTTTGGAAAGAGAAAAAAACAGCAACTTACTCAATCTGACACTCACTTTTTTTATTGGTAAAAATACAAGTGACTATCTAGCAATTATTGTTAGAAAATAAAAACAATAAAGGTCCAAGTGTAGTTATGCACACCTTTAATCCTAGCACTTGGAAGGAAGATGGGAGCAGATCTCTGAGTCCAAGGCCAGACAAGGGCTATGTAGTGAGATCCTGACTCAAAAAAGACACTGTTAATGTATATGGATGATTGTTAAATAGAATAGCCACTTTCTATTAATTACTTACTTTTAAACTGAAAAAATTTACTGTATATATTTAAAAAGTGGTTAAACGATGGTCAAACCATATAATATGCTAACAGCAGCCACAAAAAAATAATTTTGGTGAAGAATATTTTAATAGGGGGCTGAGGAGTTGGATTAGTGGTTAAGAGTACGCATTGCAAAGAAAGAACCTGGGTTCTGTTTCTACATAGCAGCTCAAAAACACCTGTAACTCAGTCCCAGGGGACACTTTATCAAAATGTGATTCTCTGTGGCTATCAAAATTACAGCCTTGTGCCCAGTTTTTATGATTTTAGTTAATGTTCTGTATCATCAGATTCTTTTAATCATTACATTTATTTGACTATCTGAGAAGTTTGAGAACAGTGAACTATGACCACTCACCAGCCAACTATTTCTTGACCTATCTTAAGCTTGATGTGAATACAACCTCGTGTCTAGAAAGCATGCTCGTGAATACTGTATTTCAGGCACAATGCTAACTTTCTTTTGAGATTACTCTTTTCAGATATCCTCACCTAAAGTTTCCTTTTCCATCATCTTCTTTGACCTCCAAGGAGACACTGAAGGTAAACACATCACTGTCGGGAGTCGGGATGACTGAGTCTTTAACATCAGACACTTGTCTGGAAGAACGTTTGAATGCAGTGCAGAAACTATATAAAATTCTGCTTACCTAAAACATGAAAAGGAACTACAATTAGACAAAAGCCTAAATGAACCATAATAGCCTTCTCTCTCATTCTGTTAGTCTGTAACTTTCTATACCAACAATTTACAGAAAGTAAATACAGAGTAAGCATCAATCGACCACTGGTCAGTATATACTAACAGTTTCATTAGTTATGCACTAAAAAATAGTGGGTAATTAACTATATATTGTAAATACAGATCATTCTAATTCTAGATTATTATATATGAAGATTATCATTAGCATGGAATCCATGAAAATATATTGCTTAAGTATCCCTCAAAAAAGCACACTAATCCCATATATGATATCATAACGATATGAAAACAGCAATAATGCATGATTTCACAGGCTTAAATTCAAGTCTGGTGGGTTTCACACCTACATAGGTAAGATTCACATTGAAAACTATCAGTATAAACCTCAGAAACCAGAAATGAAAATTAAAGAACTGCAGCTAGGATCTGAACAACAGCAGCAGGCCCAGGTCCACTCAGGAATGACAATGAGTTGGCACCGTTAACTGTGATTAAGGACCTCACTCACTAACAAAATGTATAATAGGCATGACTAGAAAAAAAAAAAAACAACTCAAGAATCAGAGATCATTTCATTATTAGGAAATATTTTCTTTGAAAGGGTTTTCTCAGCTGATGACTGATTAAAACAATGCAGCCGGGCAGTGGTGGTACACACCTTTAATCCCAGCACTTGGGAGGCAGAGGCAGGTGGGTTTCTGAGTTTGAGGCCAGCCTGGTCTACAGAGTGAGTTCCAGGACAGCCAGGGCTACACAGAGAAACCCTGTCTCGAAGAAAAAAAAAAAAAAAAGACAATGCAATATTCCCTCCAAAGAAACTGCTTACCTGTGCTACATATACCATTTGTCATGGGAAAATGAATCACATTATTTTATTCTATTATTTATCAAAGCAATTTCTCCCCAATATAAGCAGCAGGGGTCTTTTGGGTGCCATATATATGAAAGGTTGCTCTGTTAGGGAAAACAGATAGTTTGCTATCATAAATCAAAACTAATCTCTTCTATACAGCCTCAGATGTGGCTTAGCAGGTAACTGACTCAGCTAATACTAATCCCACTTAGTTCTGTATAACCTTATGAAGCAGCCAGCAAGTGTTTATACTTTCTGCAAAGCAGGAAAGTGGGTGGAGTCTGGAATTCTAAGTCAAGGGCTTTTAAAGGAAGCTGCATTGTTTTGATTTGTTCTGTTATTAATGACTTGCTCTCACAGAGCAGTAAAGAGGCTCAGACTCGATGAATGAATGTGTATGTGAACCTAGACTACATGAATATGTCCAAGTGTACTCATACTGAACACTAGCCTCCCTACAAAAGAATTATTTAACTTAATAGACATCGTTCAAATATTCTTGTTTCGTTTCTTTTTTAAATATATCTAATTATTATTATTATTAAAAAATATTTTTTATAGTCCAGTCGTTATCCCCCTCCCAGTCTGTGCCTCCTCCCCCAATGAAATGCTGATATTTTAAAAGTTAATAAACATCAACTTTAAAAACAAAAATCCAGTGGTTAAAAGCACTTGTTGCTCTTGCAGAGGACTCAAGTTTGGTTCCCAGAACCCATGTGACATCTCATATATGTCTATAATCCCACTTCAACACCTCTTCTGATATCTGAAGCCTCCTGCAGGCATATTCACAGATGCACATACAATCAAATGATTTTTTTTTAAGCCAAGTACGGTGGCTCACACCTGTACTGCCAGCATTAGACCACTGAGACAGGATTGTCACAAGCTAGATTTAGGTACAGAAACCTGTGTCCAAAAAGCAAACAAACAAAAAAGATAAACTGAACTAATTTAGGTTCACAAAAGAAGCTATACTCATTTATTAATGTCTCTAGACTACAAAATATTGCAATGAGAGGATCCAGAAGTAATTATAAAATGAGTGTAGTATACATCTTCCCAATGAATAATCACAAACAAGGTGTTAACTGAAGTCCTTAGTTTCTATTTAGAACACCCTAAGCTTCAACAAGCTAGACACTGGGCCGTAACACTGAAGTTGCCAGCCTTTCAGCATCCAGCATCTGATATTAGGAGGAGCTGAAGAACTTTAGTGTTTTCACTCAGTGTTTTGGAGCATAAGCGATTTCCAGGATGAATAGTGAAAATGTTTGTATATATATGCTTTTAGTGTCAGGTCACTATAGTGACTGTGAAATTTTATTTGTATTTTTGTTCTTATTTATGGCTCGATTTTTCTCTAAAGTAACAAAGAACTATAAATACTACACTTTCTAAAAACTATTCTTGCCCCTGGATCCAAAATGTGTCAGAATTAACATCTCAAACTACGTGCTAGAAACACCAGACTTCAAGCCTCTCAGCCCATCAACACATTGGATGAAGAACATGGTGAAAAGGGAGCAGTTAAACAAAGTTCCTATTGTCGGTACTCACTCTGGGAAATGCAAGTAAGATTTTACTGAATAGTATAACAAAATTCTTAATTTCAATGAACATATTAATCTAGGAAACACTGTTTTTTAAATTTACTTAAAACAAAAATTTCCTTCCAATAGAAGAAACTGTCAGCACTGTTGATCTGCAATTGTAGTTCAGTGGTACCTTGATCATAAACAAGATGCTGCAATTGAATGCTGCAATTGACCTCAGCACTTACAAAAAAATGAAATTTGTTGCATCAAATGGAATACATCATTTCATTTTTCTGATTTTGTTTAATTCGTATATTCTGGAATTCGCTTTTTCTTGCATATAAATAAAAGCATCCTACATTGTAAATCAAGTTGTCCTCAAACTCTTTTTTTTATTATTATTATTTTCTTTATTTACATTACAAATGCTATCCCAAAAGTTCCCTATACCCCCCACCCCCCTCAAACTCTTAATAGTCACACTTTCAACAATTATTAGACTACCCTAAACTACTTTTCCAATACCAAATTAATTCTTAAATTCTTAACATTTTTAACACTAACAGCTCTACACAAATACTCCTGCAAGCATTTACAGCTATTGTTGACAGTAGAACCATATTTATAGCACAACATTTATAACTATAAAATATTTTAGTTATCACCTTATGGGTTTGAATAAACAAAGAAAAATAATAAAAGCAGTAACTGATATTAACAAGAAGTGAAGCCCTCAAGCCTTATGCACATAAAATAATAAACTTACTCATTAAACAAACTTTTAAGCTTTTTCTTGCAAAAAGTAACAATCTAGGTGCTATGAATACACTGAAAAACTTCCAACAAATACAAATAAGTTGTGATTAGGTTGAGCAAGAATCATTAAGTCAGTCAAAATCACAAATGTTAGCCTACATTTCAAATTTCACTCTAATGACATTAATTTAAATGTCATGTCTCACAAATTACTATTTCACAAAAAAAGGTTAATATTGTGTGTGAATTCTAGAGTCAGTGGGCAGGAAAAAAAAAGGTGATGCAGGTATTAGTAAGGTAAAGCTCAGAAACACTGATTATCAACATTAGTTCTTAGAACACTGAACAACCAATTATGTAAAGTAAATTCAAATGCATATCATGGCAAACACTTCAATACATAACACATTATTAAAGCACACACTCACAAAAATAATCTAAAATAGGCATTTTTCTGTAGAAGGCAAATGTTTATTGACAAATAATACAGAAGAATTGTTTCTACAGAAACCATCTACAAAAAACACTAGACACATAACTGGGTATCTGACTGGTGTTGCTGGGAATAGGGGTTACACAGACATAAGCAACAAGGGACAGACTACAATCTTAACTACTGTAGAATTTTAATACTTTTATTTTCTTTATTTCAGTATTTTCCAAATAACGAATATTACACAGTTAAAAGTTCAAATGTTACTATTTAATGACAAAGTACACACACACACACACACACACACACACACACACACACACAGTTCCTTTTTCAAAAATAAAAGTTCAAATTAATATCCACACAATCTATTCTTTAGAAATACTAATTACCAAGGAATGTTCATTCAAGAAATAAATGTGGGGCTGGAGAGATGGCTCAGTGATTAAGAGCCCTGGTTGTTCTCGGATCAGTCCCCAGCACCCACACGGCAGCTCACAACCGTCTGTAACTCCGTTTTATTCTCGGTTCAGTCCCCAGCACCTACACAGCAGCTTACAACTCTCTGTAACTATTTTATTCTCGGTTCAGTTCCCAGCACTCACACGGCAGCTCACAACTGTCTATAACTCTATTCTCAGGGATCTGATGGCCTTCTATATTCTGCAGGCACTTCATGCACATGCTGCACAGACATGCATGCAAGCAAAACATCCATACACATAAATAAGTACATTAGTTTTAAAAAACAAAGAAAGAAAGGTAGGTATGTAGATAAAAATATCACTCCATGAGAAAAGCATATAACTGGGTCTGGTAGGTACTCGACTTTAATACCAGAACTTGGGAAGTAGAGGCAGGTAGATCTCTATGGGTTACCTAGTGAATTCCAGGCCAGCAAAGGCTATTATAGTTAGACCCTATCGAAAAAGTGAAAAAAGAAAAACAATGTGTTAATTTTTTTTAAGTTAACAACTTGCTTGAATGCATTATCATTGAAAATAACCAAAATAGTTATAAAAAAAAAATACTGAGCAGGCATTATTGCCTTTAATCCCAACATTCAGGAGTCAAAGGCAGGCAGATCTCTGAGTTCTGGGCCAGCTTACCCAATAGATCAAGTTCCAGGACAGCCAGAGATACACAAAGAACCCTTGTCTCAAAAAAAAAAGGAAAAAGAAAAGGAGAGAGAGAGAGAGAGAGAGAGAGAGAGAGAGAGAGAGAGAGAGAGAGAG
>NC_034594.1:133593049-133608670 GCF_900095145.1 Mus pahari
AGTTGGACATGGTGGTTCAAACTTATAAATCCTAAACTCAGGAGACTATAGGTACATGCATACCTTCATACACACACAGACACAAATAAATACTTACAGGTGCACATAATACACACATACACATATACACACAAATGAGGGGTGAGGGGAACTTTGTTGCAGGATATTTATGTTCACATTATGAATCCCAAGATTGTGTTTCTGTTGTGGTGTGGCTCAGTCCTTAGCACATACCTTTAATCCCTCTGGCTGGAATACAGGCATGCCTTTAGTATATAACTTTAATCTCAAACAATGAAGATAAAGTTAGTTTGTAGAAGGAAGCACCCTGTTTGAAAGTGATGTCTAATTGAGTGGTAAACAAACTGACGAATCAGAGAAAGATGTGACAGAATATGTTCAACTCTAAGGGGAAGAGGGGGTTTGGAAAGGAAGATATTTAAGAGAGCAATGCAGGCAGAGAGAAGGAAGAAGGCAGCTTTTAAAGGGACGGTTGTACAGAGACAAGCTGCAGAGAGCAAACAATCTAGACACATGTGAAGACAGAACAAGCCAGAAAATGAGAAGAAGACAGAAGGTCAGAACATACTGCCAGAGTTAGTTTGAGGCCAAGCAGTGCAATTCAGAGAAGCTAAGAGAAGCCAGTTTGAGTCAATCAGCTAGGAGAGGAGTTTGAGCCAGAACAGTTGAGTCAGACTGGCCACCCAGAGTTCAGCAAGAACTAGGAAGGGGTGAGCTTATTCAGCAGTGAGACTCAGAGCTGCAAAGATTCGGCCTAGATTAGATTGTACAGGGGCTAGAAGCTTCCAGGATGAGGCCTAGGTCAACAGAGCAAAGCAGTAAGCCTAGGAGACAACTGAAATAGGAAAAAAGTTACTTTTACAGATCTTAGTATAGCCTAAATTCCTTAAAGTATTCTTTTAAAGCTACGTGTATCACATCCACAAAGACGCAAGAAATATGATTATCTCTTTATCTTTCTTTACTGTTTTGTCTGCAATACCTAAACAGAAGACTTACATCATTCTCCCTGTACAAAGATTACAGACATTAAGATACATTTGGTTGGACTGTCCAACTACTTTGCAATATATTACAAAGACCCAGTCCAATAGGGTTACAGAAGTTTTCCAATTCAAAAAGCCAAATGTATCCAGTTATCACAGTGTCCAAGAGAGTCATCACACACACTGGCTGGGCTTCCCCTCTCCCACTGTCAGTCTGCTGCCTGAAGAGATCAATTCACGGTGAAATAAGAGCATCATGGGCCATCTGGTGGTAGCCATACTGTTACTGCTTGAGAAAACGTCTTCTTGCCTTTAGTAGAAAAATCTTCCAGTACCATCCAGGGACTCTACGAAGAAAAATTAATTAATGGCATTGATACATAATGTACATAAATGACAAGAATGTCTGTCCTTTAGTCCCTAAGCTACTTGTGCCCACCAAGAAGGTATCCCTTCACCACAAAGCAGGAAAACTCCTGGGATACAAAATAACCAGATGACCAGTAAATGTAACTAAACTATTTCAGATTAACTCAATGTATAATTATAGTATATTTTTGATGAGGTGAGGAAGATATTGACAGATGCTGAAAAGACTACATAGTATGTTTGAGTAAACCACAAACATAACTGAAATGTAAGCTATGCAGTTAATAAGCCCACTTACAAAAAAATGAAAAACAAAAGCTTAAATTTATTTTTTATAATTTTTTAAAATTTGATCTTTACATTATGTGTCAGTGTGTCTTTCTGCCTGTCTGTTGTCCCTCTCCCTTCCCCCCAACCTGTGTGTGTGTGTGTGTGTGTGTGTGTGTGTGTGTGTGTGTGTGTGTGTGTGTTTTGTACATATGGGTAGAGGGCAGATACCTTAAGTCCACCTTGTAGGTGCCAGGGATCAAATTGAAGGTGTTAGCTTAGTGGTGAACACCATTATCCACCAAGCTATCTCACTGGCCCCTACTTTTTACAATATTTAAACAAGTTGTTGCTAAAAATATATAGTATATAGTTTTCGGCGCTAAAGAATTCAATTTGAAGCCCATCTCTATTGTCAATTTTTTTTTCTTGAGTCAAATAAAAGGAAAGCACACAAACTATCATCTAAACCAGAACATTTCTAAAATAAATGTAAGGGAATTAATAATATAAGACAACAGGCACAAGTTAAGGTTGTTCCAGCAAAACAGAAACATAGGTCAGTTGTCTAAACAAATCCTATCCATACCATGGGATGTTATTAGGATCAAACAGAAGTTCCATATAGTGTCTGACATAAACTCTATATATACTGGGTTACTCAACATTTAGGAATGTTCCCTCTTTAATAAGGTTTAATGGCCATGCCGTGTACCTCCTTTTTCAAACAATATATTCTGACCAATGGTGACTGACAATAAAACACTCTAAAACACGTATTGTTTTTTTAAATGTATGGGGCTGGAGAGATGGCTTAGTGGTTAAAAGCACTGACTGCTCTTCCAGAGGTCCTGAGTTCAATTCCTAGCATCCAACCACATAATGGCTCACAACCATCTGTAATGGGGATCGGATGCCCTCTTCTGGTGTGTCTAAAGACAGCTACAGTGTACTCACATATACCCAGCAATACACTGTCTAAAAATGTCATAACAGTAGTACCTCCAAAATTATGTCAAGAATTTTCCATTTTCCCCCCCCTTTGTTCACCCAGTGTTAAAAGCACTTAAACAATAATAATTCATAAATAAATAGATTCTGTAATTTCAAAGGAAAGGTGCATACCATCAGTTACAGAAATGCTTGCAGCAAGGCTCCTTTCTGTTTTTTCCTAGGGCAGCAAATCCATCTCACAGCAGCAGGTTCTTGAGTTCTTCAGAGTTCTCCTTACTATTCAGCTCCAGTGATCGGGTAACCATACAGGTATATTAAGTGACAGCTGTCAACATGAAGTGCCAGGGCTCTACCAATTTGTTTCCCCATGTCTGCAGTGAAGTACGTTAAGGACCAGAAATAGCCCTACGTTCACAAAAACCCATGCACTGTTTCAACATGCTTCCATTCATGACTACCACACACCAAGTACACTGACAGCACACGTGGACCCATTCATTCTTACCAATGACAGCTTTTCAGAAAGAAGTCAGTATACAGTTCAGGTTGATACACTGGCTTTATCTGAAAAATTAATACAACTTGAAGTCTGTGCAGAAAATTTCTATAGTTACAGTATAAATTATGTGTTGTCAAACATGTTCATTTTAGGGCAAAGCAAAATAATAGCCAGAGCAAAGAAATAGCATGCTAATCATACTTGATATTAAACTCACAAAGATCTACATTTCAATGAACGATCTCATGTTGTGGTCATAAAAAACATCTATAATTAAAACTATGTGTTTATCCTGCATGGTAAATAAAGACTAGAATGGTCCAAAGCAAGCATACCTGAAAATTTGCCCATACAAACCCATTTTTCTTTGTTTGTTTTCTGTTTGGTTGGTTGATCTTGGAGGGTGTGTGTGTGTGTGTGTGTGTGTGTGTGTGTGTGTGTGTGTGTATGTGTGTGTGTGTGTGTGTGTGTGTGTGTGTGTGTGTGTGTGTGTGTGTGTGTGTGTGTGTGTGTGTGTGTGTGTATGTGTGTGTGTCTGTGTTCTGTGTTGTGTTGTGTTGTGTTTTAAGACAGGGTTTCTCTGTGTAGCCCAAGCTGTCCTAGAA
Organism: Mus pahari; assembly: GCF_900095145.1. Lineage (NCBI taxonomy): Eukaryota > Metazoa > Chordata > Mammalia > Rodentia > Muridae > Mus > Mus pahari. The sequence goes on from NC_034594.1 coordinate 133,596,751, forward strand.
CTCGCTCTGTAAGACCAGGCTGGCCTCAAGCTCAGAGATCCATCTGCCTCTGCCTCCTGAGTACAAACTTCCTTTACAAAGCCTTTGAAATGGCCTCAAGTACTAAATTAATATAATTTGAGGGGGGACAAATCAATAAACTCAGAAAAGAGAGTATGTTCAAGCATTTGATTCTGAACTATTACTCCAATGAAAGAATAAACCACTAGTTAATAATAATTGCTAAGAATATACTTACATCTTCAAAGGATTCCAAGTTCCCTAACTCTGTGTGAACATTTATATCTTAAGCTGATCCAACTTAAGAATGAACTCAAAGCTTAAAGTGATAAAAAGTATCACCAGTGAAATCAACAGACCTAAGAAACACTGTGTGTATGATACACAAATGACAGCATTAAACAACTATCAAGCCCAGCAAAGAATCAGGGAGTACTAGAGGCATCTTTAAAAACCACTTGAACTACTAAACTTAAGTAAAATAATAACAGGCACAAAAATAATCATCGTTTCAGAGCCTAAACAAATAGTACAGCAACCATAGTGTAGAAGGACAATTTACCAAATGGTATTTTCTCTTACACCTCTTGTACCTACAATATCATGTTCATACACAATATATCAGACTTATTTAGTGTTCTATATTCAATTCCATGCTATTGCAAATATTAACATGGTCTCTAAAGTCTCCAAGTTTACACATTGTCTTTCTATGAGAGGGAAATCAAGAGTTCAAAAATATTATCCTAATTCAATCCTGTAGAAAATTGCTACACTGTATGATACTTACTGCCTCTTTAATTTCACAGGAGAAAACATGTATCTGAAATTCTTCTGAACCATGAGAACTCTCTGTAAATGCAAAGCAATTGCTCTCAGTTGTCCCATCATGCCCACGTGCACAGAACAGTACTTTATAAATTGGAAAAGATGCTATCTCCACATTGCTTGACTGGTCTATGATTCTGCAGTAATAAAAAAAGACATAAAATATCAACTATCAAGGAACAAATCATGCAAATATATGATGAAATAATGTAACTACCTTCAAATCACAAAACAGTTATTAATACAAGTAAACAAATTATTTTGTTATGAAAAATCTTACATATACATATATATATACATGCACTATATACATAAAATCATTTTACCTTAACAATTTCTTCATTCTTGTATTTCCTAGGAGCCAACTAACATGCTATTCAAAGTCAACTATATATATATATATATATATATATATATATATATATATATATATATATATTTCATTCCAACAATTTTGATCTTGTGTAAAAAGCAATATCAGTATGGGGGGCTGGGGAAAGACATCAAAGTAAGAGTAAGATTGTTGAGAAAAAATTGCTTCAGTGGAAGAGAGGATGGGCTAGACAAGCATGACAAGGACAGGTGAAAATGCCTATATATATATATATATATATATATATATATATATATATATATATATCCATCAAATTGTCAAAGATTTTTTTTCTTGTTTTTTGTTTGACTAGTTTGTTTGTTTTTTGAGATAAGATCTATTAGGTAGTAATTGCTGCCCTAAAACTCATTTTGTAGACCAGGCTGTCCTAAAACTCAGAGATACAAACTGTCTCTGCCGGAGATGAGAGCTACTACCACACCCCACACCCAGAAAAGAATTTTTTTTTTAAGAAGCATTTTTCAGATCACTGGAAATAAAGACATGTGATTAGAAAAAGAGAGAGAAAATGAGCAGCACTGACCACTCCTAGAAAGTCCATTTCTTTCTCATTCCTTTCTTTTTCCATGTGTGTCAGCGAGTATTTGTTATGTGGGGGTCTGTACTTGTAGATGTTTGTGTGTGCAAGTGTAAATGCACGTTCATGTACGTGTACATGGAGAGGTTAGAGGTCAATCTCAGTTACCAATCCTTAAGAGCATTCCATCTTGTTTTCTTTATTGTTTTGATTTTCCCACCTGGAGTGGCAGCCAGCAAGCCCCATCAATCCTGTCTGATTCTGTCCCTCACCGCTGGGGTCACAGGCATGTAGACACACTGGAATTTTTTTTCTAGTGGTAGTGACCCAAACTCGGGTCCTGTTTTGTACAATAAGAGTTCTTGCTCACCTTGTTGTTTGAGACAAAGTGTCTCACTGGGATGTGTGGTTGGAACTGTGGCAAACAGCACCCAGGGATCTGCCTGTCTCTGCCTCTCATTTTGAAGGTTTGGGAAACAAAGGAAAGTGCTTGCATTACAAGTTAGAGGATCACAGTAAGACCTCCAGAACCCACAGGAAAGAAAAGAATCTGGGTGTGGTAGCCTGTGCTTGCAATACCAGTGTTAGGGAGGTCAACAGGTAGCTCCTCAAACCCTCACAAGTAGGTCAGCAAGCCAGCCTAGCAAATGTGGCAAATTCCAGGCCAGTAAGGGACTTTGACTCAAATTTTTTTTAATTTAAATTTTTAAAAGGTAGACAGCACATAAAGAATGCCACTAGTGGATGTCCTCTGCCTCCAAACATCTATGTGTTCTCACACACATTCCACACAAATCATATTTCAACACAATGTGTTCCTAAGACACTAAGGACATCTTTATCAAAACTTTGTAAATTTGCACTGCAATTGGTTAGTACTTTGTACTTAACTTATTATCCTACTAGTTTTGAAAATACCTTCTCCAAACAAGAACAATTTCTAAGCCTAAATGTAATTTTTAATTTGTATTGTAAGTCTAGAGAGTATAAATGAACTCATAGTTGAGACCTACATCTGATTTATGAAACCCCATACAGAATGTATGATTAACTCAGAATAGTTAATCACAAATTAAGAAAAAAAAAGTTAAGACTTACCTCACAGATCCTTCTGGAACGTTGGGCACATACAGAGTAACAGCAAAGGGATACTGACTGGAGGCTCTCATGGTGGCCATGGCCCGTAAAGCCTCCACTTCACTGCGTGGGGAAGAAACCTTCATACATCCTAAGTATGTCAACTTGTTAAAGAGAACACTATCTTCTTCAGGAAATCTGCTTGGAGAAGATGGTCTGGGTGTGGAAATTTCTGAAGAAAAAAAAAGAAAGAAAGAAAGAAAGAAAGAAAGAAAGAAAGAAAGAAAGAAAGAAAGAAAGAAAGAAAGAAAGAAAGAAAGAAAGAAAGAAAGAAAACAATCAAGTCACTAGTACACATTCCATAAACACAAGGGTCACTTATTCGTTTCCCTTACTGCTGGCTCACTAGCTTGTGTGAACTACTAAGTGTTCTAATGAAATTGGTTTTCTTTCAATTAATTTTATGATTGTTTCACCCAATTTTACCACTCTGTATAATGAATGAACACTTTGGGGGAATACATACATAATTCAATTTACAACATTTTTTAAAAGCTCATTACTGTTACAGAATATCTAAAAATGTATTTTTAAAACTATAAATCACTTACATCATTAACTGTATTTAATATAATATAGGTAAATATCAAGATTTAAATTATTTTAGTATTATTATTACATGCATATATGTTGTTATGCATTTCAGTCAGCTTAGTAAGAAATATGAAGCAATAAGCAAGGTCCAGGAATAAAAGCATACATTGGTGAGTAGCAGACATTATGCATAGGGAAGCTTACTGACATTTATGTTACTAGGTTTCTAAAAATGAGGAAAGGACTTTTTATACACATATAAATAAATTAATTAATGGTGAAAATGAATATAAATATTCTTTAAATTTGTGTAACAAAAGATTCATAACTATAGATTATAAAAACAAAACAACAGTAGATATAAACAATAAAGTTAGTAAGCAAATCCTTTAAATTATTACAAATAACTTAACAAATTTAACAAAGTAAGTAGAAAAAGAAAAGAAAACAAATAACTAAAAAATTCTAAATCTGAGTAAAGTTGGATCTAAAAATGAAATATTCTCTTGAAGGTTATTGAACAGGATTTTTTTCTGCAAAAGAAAAACCATTACAGAAAGTTCCTTCAACTTAAGGAAAATAAAATAAGACATGAAAGCCCCCAAGAAGGACTCTGCTCAGGCTCAAGAGAATACACAAATGTTGAACGCTTTGATAAATAAGTTCCAAGAACACTAGAGAATTTAATGTGTGGAAGAAAGAGGGTTATAACTGCCAAGGGAACAATAAATGGTTGAAAATTTCCCAGACTTGGTTAAATATAGGAATGTCCATGTTCAAGAATCTCAATGATTCTTTTAAAAGTATAACCTCAAAGAAAACTATACCCAGGAATCAAACCGCTGACCTAATTATACAGGCTTATTATCCCAGCTATTTAGGAAGGAAGAAGCAAGAGGATCACAAGTTCAAGGCCTTTCTGGGCTACAGAGCAAGTCAAAGTCAGGATGAGCAACACAGTCTGGACTGGAGAGTCACAGTCTCAAACTATCAAAGGAAAGGAAAGCTGAGCATGTGGGCCAGTGTTGTCTAGCATCATGCAAAGTGCTGAATTCAGTTCCCAGCTACTGTAAGAGAAAACGGAGGCAAGGAGGTAGACTACAGAAACTCTCTCCTCTGAAACTGTACAGGGGTTGAAGAAATGGCTCAAAGGTTAAAAGAGTGTTTGCTGCTCTTCTAAAGGACCTGAATTTTGGTCCTACCAACCATGGTGAGTGACCTACAACCACCTCTAACCTTAGCTCTAGGGAATCCAATTCCCTCTGCTGGTTCTGGGCAGCACCTGCACACACTTGTGTAAATTCACAAACATAAACATACAGTGAAACAAAAATAAATGAAATAAAAATAAATTTTAAAAATAAAAAAGAAACTATAGAAATAAGAAGGCAGTGAACATTTTTCATAAGCTCAAAGACCAACAAACTAAAACTATCCACCAGCAATTAAAGTAAAACAAAACCATTTCTTTAAAAAGAAAGCTGAAAACTCGAAACCAACTCAGAAAGAAAGGCTATCACAAGCATGTCACCCTGAAGAAAATAGTATCATAGCACAGTCTACAGTATAAGAAGTGAACAATAACAGAAACAAAAAATATGATAAAATTCTGCCAGGCAGTGATGGTGCATGCCTTTAACCTGAGCACTCAGGAGGCAGAGGCATGAGGATCACTGAGTTCGAGGCCAGCCTGCTCTACAGAGCAAATTCCAAGACAGCCAGGGCTACACAGAGAAACCCTGTCTCAAAAAAAAACTAAAAAGTAAATAAATAAACGCATTTCCTTTACAAATCCTTTAAAATACATATATTACATTGTCTCCTGGGCTTTTCAATGTATGTATGTATAGTCCATAATCAACATAACAAAAAAGGAATTGAAAGGAACTCAGTATCTTTGCAGTGCTTCCAAATTCACCTGAAGTGGTTAAAAGACAATGATCTCTAAATAGGTGTACATTCAATACGACATAACTGGTCAAGAAATTCCATAAGTTCTCCTCCATTGAACCACAATTCTTATGATTTCATTCTTGATTACATTACAAAATAATTCTTTTCCCTTCCAAGTATGACTTTTCCTAGCTGACCACAGAGGGCAGGGGAGGCTATTCTGTGGTATTTTCTTCTTAAATGTTTGGGTTTTTCCTTTCTTCCTTTCATTCATGTTATGCAAGTGTTCTGTCACTCAAATCCATATTTTCACTTGCAAATATTGAATCTTTAGGAGAAACTTTATTGTATGAAGAATCAGGGGTCTGATTTTATTTTATTCCATTATGAGCAACAATTGCCCTGATGCCATCTATTGAATCTCCATATTCCTCCATGGAACTGAAGCTAATTCTGTCATTTTCTTTCTCTCTAATCATCTGTTTCTTTTTCCAGTCATATCACAGTGCCACAGCAATGGATACCACCTTCCTACACGTTCTTGATTAGATGCACATAAAACATGAGAATGCAATGTAAAATTTTGATAGGTATCATTACTTTTGTTAAATACATTTCCTTCTATTCAGAGTCTGACAAGTTCCTCTCTCTCTCTCCTTCTTTCTTCTCTCTCCTCCCTCTCTCTCCTCCCTCTCTCTCTCTCTCTATCTGCATGTGTGTGTGTGTGTGTGTGTGTGCACGTATATGACAGACCTTGATTATTTTACTATGTACCCAATGATAGAATCTCTTAATTGTAACACACGGTGAATCACTACTATGCATTTTAATGTTGGATAACCTGTAACACATCTTTTAACTACTTTGTGGGTTCCTATTTCTGCCACCCTTTTCCACCCTTACCCCGTCTAAGCTCTCAACACTAGGTAAGAAAGAAAGAAGGCTAGAGGGGAAAGGGGGCATCTATATCATTAGACTACTTCCTGCTGTTAGGGGTGTGGAGTAACTTGAAGCAATTTTGATCTTAGTCATCAAGAAATCTCTAACCAGCAGTCAGCAACAGCAACAACCAGAAAGCAGCAACAGCAATAGCAACAGCAACAGCAGGAGCAGCAGCTGCCACACCCCTCTCGGGGCTCATGGATTTATACCAGAGTCCCCAGAATTCCAAATGTAAAGGGCCCTGCCAGAGCATTAGACAGATCATAGTCAGCCACTGTGGACACTCTGAAGCAGCCCCATATCCCACACCTGGGATTAAAACAAAAACATATTTCCATAACATTTCAATTTTTTTAAAGAAACCAAAAATCTCACTACAATCATCTTTGCCACATTAAGCATTTTGATTACATTCCTTACACATAGTCTATCATACTCTGCTATTTTATAGTTTGCTCAATACCCAAATTTATCTTAAGCCAATATTAAAAATTAAAATATTAAAGCCCTAATTCAGTCTAGATAACCCAACCTCATTAGGGTAATTTATTGAAAAGTCTGACTATAAAACAAACCTCTACTGATCAATCAATTCACATCATTCCCCTGATGAATTGGTCAAATCAGAGTAAAACACTAAACTTCTGTTCAATCAGTAAAAGAATCATTTCTGTCTCTATGAACACATGATCATCCACCCTTACCCACCATTTACTGCTGGCAGGCGCTGTGTGACCACAGGGCAAGCTAGTTGCAGAGAACAATGACATGGAGAAAACCAGAACCAAGACCAAATTACTTCACAATGATTTAAGACACCTGAAGTAAAACTCCATTTGCTCTGGTGGCTATACTTAATTAACAATTTGACTGCATCTAAAATCAATTTATACTCACGCTGTTGACACTCACGGGTGATTTTCTTAATAAGATTATTTAAGGTAGAAGTCCCATTGTAATATCCAAAATAAATTCAAGACCACCCAGTACCTTCCCCCTTCAAAAAGGACTTTCCAAACTGTACTTAGCAGGTCAAGTGCAGAGCCAGATAAGGAAGCTGGCTGACTAAACAAATGTAAAAAAAAGGTTCAGCAGTCAAAATGATTAAGCCTGCAGCTACCAAAACAGTATTAGCTGTTCTCAGAGAAATAATCATAACAAGACTAGCAATTCTCCTGCCCGCCCCCCGCCCCCTGCCCCACGCTGAATTATGACAAAGACCACAAACCACCCTGACCTTGTTGTGAGAATTCCCTTGACGTTAATAGCTGTGACGTTAATAGCTGATCCATAAGTTCAAAATGTACTATTACTTTGCTGACCAAATCATAATAACCCACCATGGGGCAAGCAAAGTGAGTCACTAGGCCAAAGAGTTACTAAGTCACTATACAAACCAACCAATGCCTGAAAGGGTTACTTGCTACACCAATGAGAACCCTGTTGCTCAAATCTTCCCCTTAGAAAGATATAAAAAGTGTGTTCTTTCTTTGTTCTGGGTCTCTCCTGTGGTCTGCATGCTGAGAGGGGAGTCCCCAACATGTTGGATCAATAAAAATCCTCATGTGTTTTGCAGCGATGGCGGTGGTCTCTGCCTTGTGACTAAGGGTCTTTTGATGAACTCTAATACCATCCTAAATCTAGATGGCACCTTGTGGTGGCCACACCAATAGAAGGACAAAGAAGAAGGAAACTGCTTGTCCACACTCTTGCTGGCAAGTGCATCTACCCTGTTGCTGCAGCACTTCTTCACCAGTATGAGAACCAACTTCTTCAGAATTCTGGTGAAGACTAAAGACCAACAGTTCTCCAGGAAATTTCTACAGCTCCAGCTTCAGACTGGAACTGCTGAGACAATCAGCCTCATGTACTAAACAACTATCAGATCCCCAGCCTTTCTAGCATGAAACAGCCATTGTTTAACTGCTTGAATTGCACCCTGTGAGCCATCTAATAAATTCCTCTTGAATATAAATAATATTAAATATAATTGCATTTATTTAATAAAATAAGAATAAATAATTAAGTATAAAGATAATTAAACAAATATTAAATATAATTGACATTCATTCTATCAGGTATGTCCTTTAGAAACACCTAATACATACTAAAAACCATCTTTACTCACAAACAGGTTATCGGAGTATTATTTACCCTCATATGTTGCTGTGTTTTTGTAAGATATACTGATGGAACTAATATGCTATTTTGGTTGGAATTTTTGACAATTATAATTTAAAATAAGGAGAGATAAACTGTGCAAAAAAGCACATGATATAAAAGATCTGTTATACTACTCTTTGATTACCAAGAATTTTTAACTTGTTCAACAAGTACTAAGGACATATTATGAGCAAAATAACAGAGGTAATGAGGTAATATGAGTGTTCAAACATAGAGTTCTCATTCTAGGTAGAATAAGAACCATAGAAACCTCCAACCAGAACTGAAAGCATGGTGGCCCTGATCTAAATGAAACAAAACTAAGGGGTGGGGGACGGGGGTATGGAAAGTGTTGCAAGGCTGGCCTAAAATTTGTCATTCTCCTGCCTCTGTCTCCTGAGTGCTCTTTAAGACCAGTCTGAATGGCACTGTCTCAAGAAAGGGAAAAAAGTTAAATATTGGGCTAGAGGACTGGATCATCAGTTAACAGCACTTGCAATACAATCCTTAGGACTGGAACTCAGATCCCAGCACCCGCTGCCAACTTGACATTGTACAAACACTAAGTAGCTCCAAGGGACCTTTGTGAACACATGGGTATGTGGAATATGCATACAATGACACAGGCACACATATACGCACAAATCTTTTTTCAAGATTAAAGAAAATGTTAAACTAAAAATTTTCTAACTTTGACCTTAAATGTTATTTTAGTCCATTCCCCTTATGATCTTTAAGTATCCAGTACATTACCTGTATTAGATGGATCCAAAATTAACTGGAGAGGTGGCTTATTTGTTTGGCTGGCTGGCACATCTCCAAAGGAACAGTCTGAAATCTCACTGGATCCTTGGCAATCAGCAGGTAGACTGCTTTGTCCTTTCTCAGAATCTCTCAAAATCTCTTCCATGGCTTTTTCCAACTGCTCATCACCATTGGAAGCTATCTAAAGGCAGAGCAAGACAATTCTTCTTCAATTTCTTAATTATGAGGCTTAATTTATTAAAAAATATTTCATTTTTAAAAATTAAAATCTAAATATTCAGGCTAGAGAGATGGCTCAGTGGTTAATTCCAGGGGTCCTGAGTTCAATTCCCAGCAACCACATGGTGGCTCACAACCATCTGTAATGGGATCTGATGCCCTCTTCTGGTGTAGCTGAGGACAGTGATGGCGTACTCACATACATAAAATAAATAAAACCTTTAAAAAAAAACTAAATATTTAAATATACAGTCAGTAAATACTGAGAATTTGTACAGTAATCCTAATTTCACATTCCCATAACACATTAAGATCCTGAATGATAAAATCTACTAAATAAAAGAGGAGTTCATTTCACAAAAGGATTCTTCATAAAATATTGCAAAGGCTTTCAAACTACATTTGATGCAAGACCAGTGAGAAGGCTCAGTAAAAGTGCTCACTGCCAAACTCAACTACCTGAATTCAATCTCAAGATCACTTGTGGTCAAAGGAGAAAACAATCCAGAAAACTGTCCATAGACCTCCACACAACAAACTGTATCACACACATACTACACACACACATACTACATACACACACACACACACACACACACACACACAAAATCAGACCATTTGAATTTTATGTGTTTTGAGAGGAAAATGGATAAGATATGGCACATTGTAAATAAAACTTAAACAATAGTATTTCTTAGCATCTATACACATATTTTCAATTTCTTTATAAACCCATTAGCTCCAAGATTATTACTAATTTTCTTAGAAGTTATATTTTTTCTGAAAATTAAATGGGGCACAAGCCTAAGAAAATAAATGGTATCTTAAACAAAATAATGCAATACAATTGTCAAAAATAAGGCACTGAGACCATTTGAATAGAATTATGTACTAGACATAATACAAGCACTTAATAACCTCCTTTAAAGTGTATTTCTGACTCAATGATATATTTTGATGCCATACTTAATAGCCATGTATAAAACAGTACTTTATTATTATTTCCATTCCTATTTACAAAAAAGAGTTACCAATTTCCATGCACATATAACAGGTTTGCTTGCTTTCTATTCTTTGACTTAGGAAAAGCAACCCAAAATGTATGAGAGAAATTTAAAAATTATCCAAATGAAATTAACTTCAAAAAATATAAGATATACACTTTTAAACTAATTAGTCAACTGTTAACCTGTCTACCAGACTCTTACCACATGATTTAAAGCAAAAAAAAAAAAAAATGTATAACAGAAAGATCTTTCAGTTAAAACCCAGAAGTAAAAGAAACAAAAGCAATCAAATAAATTTATGTAAGAATTAATCAAATTAATCAGTAAGTTTAATTCACATATTACTTTTTTCTCTATTTCCCATCTATTTCTTCCTCCAAGAATTTATCAGAAGGTAAATAACCAAAAGATAATTGAGGGAAAACAAAAAACAAAAAAAATCAAGCCAAATAATTAGCCTCTGGATGAAGAAAACATTAACAATTTTTATTATTACAAGGTCATCGGAAAGAATCAACCAAACACCGACTTTTATTATCCAGGTCAGTCCTTTAAGAAATCCATCACTGCTTATCCCCAAATGAGCTCCAAATAGTTGAAAAGGAGAAAGAAATGAATGAAGACAGTGCCACACTAGAAAAAAAGAAGAAGCAACAATACCTTCAGCTGTGGCTTCCCATCATCCTTTATAGAAGTGTCGTCTGTGTGCTGCGAAACCAAAACAAATTCTTCACTGTTCAGCGTGGCCACAGAATCAGATGACCCACTAACCTTCTGGAACGAAGCTCTGACTTCCATTTCAGTCCTGCAAACCTCTCTGCCCACATCCACCTGGCACAACTAAAGAGTAACAAAAGAAAAAGTAGAACCTGATTAAAAACAAACTAAAAATAAACTAAGAAATCTTTTTTAAATGGTTCATATGAAAAAGAATCCAGGCAAGCAAATTATCTCCAAATAATGGAAGGCTGTCTTCTTGGACAAGGCCACACAAGAAATGCACTCTCTCTGCTCCTAACTTTCAGATTAACAGAATACTGTTACCTGAAAAACATAACCCAGCTGTACCTCAACCAAACAAATTTACCTCGACTTAACTCTCTATTTTGTTAAGAAATACTACAAGTTTTGTTTGTTTCAATATAGAGAGGAGGAAAAATAAATGTATGACTAGAAACAAATGAACACACACATACACAGGACAGAGAGGGGCGAAGGGAGAAGGAAAAGGAGAATGAAAGGGGGAGGGGGAGGAGAGGGAGGGAGAGAGATCCCTGTAGTTTGAGCTTCTCAGCCTCCCAGGTTTAAGACAGGAAAAGCCTTTGAGCCCAGAAGTTTAACAAGGGAAAAAAAAAAACATAGTAAAACCCTGTCCAATAAAATGTATTCAATTTTAAAAAAAGGTATTCAATAGAATTGAAGATCCAGAAATGAACCCACACACCTATGGTCACTTGATCTTTGACAAGGGAGCTAAAACCATCCAGTGGAAAAAAGACAGCATTTTCAACAAATGGTGCT
>NC_034594.1:133609538-133633382 GCF_900095145.1 Mus pahari
TGGAGGATATCATCCTTAGTGAGGTAACCCAATCACAAAAGAAGTCACTAGATATGCACTCACTGATAAATGCATATTAGCCCAGAAACTTAGAATACCCAAGATACAATTTGCAAAACACAAGAAAACCAAGGAGTGGTAAGACCAACGTGTGGATAGAATAGGGTACAAAATACCCATGACAGGAGTTACAGAGACAAAGTTTGGAGCTAAGATGAAAGGATGGACTATCCAGAGACTTCCCCACCCGGGGATCCATCCCATCATCAGCCACCAAACCCATACACTAATGCACATGCCAGCAAGATTCTGCTGAAGGGACCCTGATATAGCGGCCTCTTGTGAGGCTATGACAGTGCCTGGCAAACACAGAAGCAGATGCTCACAGTCAGCTATTGAATGGAACACAGGGTCCCCAGTGGAGGAGCTAGAGAAAGTACCCAAGGAGCTGAAGGGGTCTGCAACCCTATAGGTGGAACAACAATATTAACTAACCAGTACCCCCAGAGCTCGTGTCTCTAGCTGCATATGTAGCAGAAGATGGCCTAGTCGGCCATCATTGGGAAGAGAGGTCCCTTGGTCTTGCAAACTATATATGCCCCAGTTCAGGGGAATGCCAGGGCCAAGAAGTGGGAGTGGGTGGTAGGGGAGCAGGGGCAGGGGGAGGGTATAGGGAACTTTCGGGATAGCATTTGAAATGTAAATAAAGAAAATAATCTAATAAAAAAAGAAAAATGTATTCAATTACTTTATTAAATCCAAAACATTTCAAAAAACTTATCTCCTAAAGACCAAGTACCAAGTATAAAAATATTTTGCTGTTAATGAAGTTGACAAATTAATATAAAATTTAATACTCTAAGACGTGTCTTTCTTCTCTGGAGATATTAATATTTTACAACACTCAAAAGGTAAAATTTCTTACATTTGTATTCATGTACCAAGTTAGGTCTCAATAATCCTATTAGATGAAATTCCGTGTTCTTGATAGATCTATAGTCTCACAGAAACTAAAATTTCTAGAAGTTCATAAATTTATTCACACAACTAATTCTGACTGAAGATATTACATACTACATAACAGACAGTGGACCTAGTCCTCAGCTACATGCCTGAGGAAGACTGGACAAGGTAGGCATTGTTCCAAAGCTTAAACACTAGTGAGGAAGAAAAGAAAAAGGAGGGAGAAGGAGGAGGATAAAGAGAAAGTGGGGGACAGTGAGTGAGGAGAAGACGGAGAGAGGGAGATCGTTCCAAATGTAAAAGTTTAAAGAGGAAAACAGGGAATGACAGAGAAACAGTGCAGAGTGTGGGGTAACCTCAAGTCAAGTGGCAGAAAAGAACTCTTAGAGCATGTCCTCGTTCTTAATAGCTGAGTAGTAGTCCATTGTGTAAATGAACCTGAGTTTTGCAGGCAAACAGATGGAACTAGAAAATATCATTCTGAGTGAGGTAACTCAGACCCAAAAGGACATGCATGGTATGTACTCAGTAATAAGTGGATATTAGCCAAAAAACAAAAACAAAAACATACAGAATACCCAAGATACAGTCCACAGAAGTCAAAAAGGTCAACAAGCTGAAGTGCCCAAATGGGGATGACTCAGTCCCACATGGGAGAGAGAAGAAAGCAACCACAAGTAGGGAGAGAGGGAGGGACTTGGGAGAGAAAGTGGATGGGGGAGTGGGGAGTAGAGTTGGGGAGAGGGGATACCCGAACTGGTATCCAGTGAGGGAAAAGGACTGAAGCCCTGAGGGCCAGCAGAAAGAATGTAAACAGGCAACTTCAGGAAATAGAAGGTTGGAGGGACAACCCCCCCCCAATGCACTAGAGACCTAGGAAGTGAGAGACTCCCAGGACTCAAAGATGAAATGCCCAACAGTAGGGAGAGGAAACTTACAGAGCCCATCTCCAGCAGGAAGACAGGACATCAAGTGAGGGATGGGATTGCCATCCTACAGTCACATCTCTGACCCATAATTGTTCCTGTCTGAAAGAATTACAGGCATGGAAATGGAGAGGAGCCTGAGGAAAAGAAGATCCAGCAACAGGGCCAAAGTGGGATCCAGCTCAAGGGGAGGTCCCAAGGCCTGACACTATTACTGAGGCTATGGAGTGCTCACAAAATGGGACCTAGCATGACCACACTCCGGAAGACCCAACATGCAGCTGAAAGAGTCAGATGCAGATATTTGCACCCAATCAATGGGCAGAAGCTGCTGACCCCTGAGGTTGAATTAGGGAAGGCTGAAAGAAGCTGGGGAAAAGGGTGATCCTGTAGGAGGACCAGCAGTCTCAATTAATCTAGACCCCCGAGATCAAACACTGGACCACCAAACAGGCAGCATACATCAGCTGATATGAAGCCCCCAACACACATACAGTAGAGGACTTCCAGGTTCATTCAGAGGTGATGCACCTAACCCTCAAGAGACTGGAGGCTCCAGGGAGTTTAGAGGTCAGTTTAGGTGGGGGGTTTGGGGGCATCCAAGGGAGACGGGGTGGGGTGGGGAGGGGAGGAGGTGTGGGATGTGGAGCAGTCAGAGGATGGATTGAGAAGGGCTGGGAATGGAATATGGAGTGTAAAAAATGAATTACAAATAAAATTAAATTTAAATTTAAAAAAAAAAAAGAACTCCTAGAGGAAAATACATGAGCAAAAACCTAAATGAAAAAACAAATCTTAAATCAAATAGTGCTCACTGTGAATAAACAAGTAATGTGAAAAGGGCAGAATAGGCAGGCTGGCCTGAAGAAGACCAGATTCTGTACTCCATGGCCTGGCCAAGAACAAAGTCCCCAGAGATGTTCTTTCAAAGACAGCACTTTTCACTGCAGATAAACATGGCTGCAATGTTCCACTTTGCCATTAGGTGGCACTAAAACCATTAATCTTGTCAAAAAGAAAAAAAATCCAAGTTCAAATTGCACATTTAAAAATTACTTTTCAATGTTAAAAATAAAAATTCGCAGGAATATCCAAACAACAGAGGATTGCACTCATTAGGTACCTGTTTACTGCTGTTATGTAAGTAAATCACTTTGTAAGACCATTTATCTTCCAGGTTTTTTTTTTTTAACCACTTTATTGTTGTATCTGAAACTCCCGCTTGAGTTAGCAAGACATGTCTTTTTCTCTTTTAAGCTGCACTTTTCATCCTTAGCAGCCAAAGCATCATGTAACCCAAGAGTCTCTGCGGTCAGTCTTCTCCAGCCCACTGTCAAGTGTTTCTACCTGACTCTAAATGCTGCCGTTCTCTCCCCTGGCACACTTGCTGTAGGCATCCTCTCACCGTGCTGAATAAAAAACATTCATGTGTCTCTATGCTCACAGTCTCCCAAATTTCTATCCTAACACTAATTCTTCTCTAATTTCCTGACTTGGAATCTAAATCCCTTCTTACCATTTCCAAAGAAAAGCTTTATCGGTATCTTAAGTCAACTGTGACCAAATAGGAGGTCTAATGAACTCTCCACACGTGTTTCTCATCCATGCTTCTCTTTTTAACAGCTAAGCCTCTTCTGCTAACTTAGTCAAACCAGAAATTAGATGTCACTCTTGCTTCCCCTCCACTGTTTCACGCATCACATCAGCAATAGCAGATATGGTCAGCCTCCTCCAAAACAAGTCCTACCTCTATTTCAGGGGAAATACTCCAAGCAGAAGAAACTGCTGGGAGAACATACATAAAAATAATGCATATGGAACCCGGCCTATATGCCATGCCTTACTTGGTTCAATACATTCTCTCATTACAGCACCTTAAACTAAATTCTTTCTCACGTTATAGTCGACTCTCAGGATTACTACATCCTATAGTATTCATTTTTCATTCACGCATTTAACACATATTACATGAGTCTCTACTATACACCAGACGCTATACTCATTAGTAAAACCACTGTTGTCTCTGTCTTCCTAAAGCTAACATTCTCATTTAAGATACAGGCAATCTAGAAAAAAAAAAAAATCAAGATCACATCCTGTTATAAGTACTATAAAAGGTGATGAGTATATGAAAATGCTATAAAGAAAATGCCTTTGTATGCTAATTAGAAATTAATTTTTATTGTTTAAATTTATATTATTTATTTAATTTTCATGAGTACACTGTAGCTGTCCAGACACAACAGAAGAGGGCATCAGATCCCATTACAGATGGTTATGAGACACCATGTGGTTGTTGGAAATTGAGCTCAGGACCTCTGAAAGAGTAGTCAGTGCTCTCAATCACTGAGTCATCTCTCCAGACCCCCTAAATTAATTAATTTTTAAAATATTTGTTTTTGCATTGCTTTTTCAATGGCTTCTTGTTTTTCATAGCAGTTGTGTACTGAAGTCTCTAAATCTGTGAAAATAAACTTTCTCCCTATATAAGTGTTTTATCATATTTTAAACAGTAACAGCTAAACTAGGCCAGTCATGAATGTATAAGGCATAAGTGGGTGACAATCTGTTTTTATCATTTACTATCATAACATACAAATAAACCTATTAAAAAGTTAAAATGTATCAAAACATAGGCACACAAACATTAACAGACCATACACTACCATTACAAGAGAAATATATAAAAATGTAAAAATTCAAGATCATCAATGTATAAAACGAACTGTAGCACACACCATAAGCCTGAACAACTTTGCAACAGCCTTCTACTGATATCATAATGAAAACTGTTAGTGTGACCTAATCATCTTCATGTGAGCAATTTGTCTCTTCAAGAAACTGCACATGCTGCAAGAAGTGATCCCCTGACCTCTGTGCAGATGTCAGACCAGACACTATTTCCATGTGACCAAAAGAAAGAGAAGACCCATAGAAAGAAAAAGCACTCTGTTCCAAATAGAGAGACGAGACGGGAGTGTCAGAAACTCACTAAGGCAATGACAGAACACCTACGAGGAAATGCAGACAGGTGCTCACAAAAAAAAAAAAAAAAAAGAAGAAAAAGAAGAAGGGGGGGGAGGAGGGGGAGGAGGAGGAGGAGGAGGAGGAGGAGCAGCAGCAGCAGCAGCAGCAGCATAAGAAGAAGCAGAAGCCAAGATGAACACAGCTCCTGGAAAGGAAGACAGAAAACAAACAAAAGAGCCTGTAGAAAGTTCAGCACCCGGATAAACAAAGGAAACACAAAAGCCCACAAATTCAACAATGCTCTCTTGCCTGGAGTGCATGCAGCCATCAGCTCAGCAGAAGCCAGTCCACCACCTTACCTTCCCTTTCTTGTTCCCCACCAACCCATGCCCTGGTAGTTCCTCTTTTTCTTTCTTTCATTTTTAACAGCAGTTTTGCTTCCTTATAGTTTTTAAAAACATTTTATTTACATATTTTTTTATTACTGGGCCACCTTTTTGCCTTTTGTTTCCCAACCTGACATGTTTATTTTTCTCTCTACTACATTTTAAGTAATTGCTACTGCTGTTTTTCCAAAACGAATGGTAAACCGCTTTTCATTTTTACTCCCCTTCTTAAATTTATCTAATTTTGTTTCTAAACATTCTCTTATTTAAAAAGTCTGTTTCTTTTCATTTTGTGTTTTCTAACCTCTTGCTCTCTTCCACATCTTTCTTCATCCCTTGTCTTCTCCTTTCCATTTAACTTTGCTTCTCCTTTATTTCTCTTTCCCTTCCTCATTTCTTAACCTTTCATTTCCTTTTTACACATTAATCTTACATGATTCTTAACATCAGAAGACATTTTTCCTAGTTAATTTTATTCATAAACTTGACACAGCCTGCAATCATCTGAGAAGACCCTTGACTGAGGAGCTCCCCAGATGAAACTGGCCTCTAGACCTGTCTGGGAGGGGTTGTCTTCATTAGTAACTGATGTAGAAGGCATCAATACTTCAGACGTAGGAAGATGATCTTGAGTTGTATAAGGAAGCTAGCTAGCTGAGCATAAACCTATCTATAAGGAAGCCAGCAAGCAGAATGTTTCCATGGATTTTCCTTCAATTTCTTACTTGAGTTCCTGGTCTAACTTCCCTCAATCATAGGCTATGGCTTAGATACAAGCCAAATAAATTCTTTCCTCCCCTAACTTGTTTTTGGTCAGAATGTTTTTAATCACAGAAACCAACATACATACATACATACATACATACATACATACATACATACATACATTAGTATTCCCTGGGATTGTAGTCAAAAACAATGTATGCATGGCTATAATGGACATTGTCTTTCTTTATCTTGCATAGATTGATACTGGTGGTACTGTCACAATTGTTTGTTTCATTCTCTATAAGTGATATTAAAGAATGAGGCCTCCTTGGTCCTATGAAGGCTCTATGCCCCAGTATAGGGGACTGCCAGGGCCAGGAAGAGGGAGTGGGTGGGTTGGTGAGCAGAGGGAAGGGGAAAGGGATAGGGGGTTTTCAAAGGGGAAACTAGGAAAGGGGATAACATTTGAAATGTAAATAAAGAAAATATCTAATAAAAAATAAATGAGGCCTCAATCCAAGTCACACATAGTAGAAAGAGAGGCTCAATTCCTGAATACTGTCTTCTGACATCCATATGGACTCAGAAGTGTACACACACACACACACACACACACACACACACACTAAATAAGGAAGGAAGGGAGGGAGAGAGGGAAGAAGGAAGGAAAATGAAAAAAAAACAAAAGAAAGAAAATTTTAAAAAGACAACTACAGAGGAAAGCATCACCAATCATGTTAAGCAGGAAGAAGAAAGAATAGTACCAGGAATGGAAGACAGAACTGAGGAAATCCTACATTCAAGTATCAATAAGGAAAAAATAAGAATTACAACATTATGGAAGAGATCATAGAGAATTAATATTATCTCTTAAAAGTTTGTGAGAGGGCTGGAGAGATGGCTCAGCAGTTAAGAGCACTGACTGCTCTTCCAGAGATCCTGAGTTCAATTCCCAGCAACCACATGGTGGCACACAACCATCTGTAATGGGATCTGATGGCCTCTTCTGATGTGTCTGAAGACAGCTACAGTGTACTCATATACATTAGATAAATAAATAAATCGTTTTTTAATAAATGGTTTTAAAAAGGAGTTTGTGAGAGATGTGGTATTGTGGTATTATACTAATACTAAAACTAGATTACAAGAAAATTATAGCTGGGAGTGGTGGCGCACGCCTTTAATCCCAGCACTTGGGAGGCGGAGGCAGGTGGATTTCTGAGTTCGAGGCCAGCCTGGTCTACAGAGTGAGTTCCAGGACAGCCAGGACTACACAGAGAAACCCTGTCTCGAAAAAACCAAAAACAAACAAGAAAGAAAGAAAGAAAGAAAGAAAGAAAGAAAGAAAGAAAGAAAGAAAGAAAGAAAGAAAGAAAATTATAGACCAATAATATCTCTTAAAAAAAAAAAAAACTCAATATACTAGAAAACCATGCCTAACAAACACATACAAGTTATATACTAGGTATCTAAGACTGGTTCACCATTCAATACCCTTCAGTGGGGGCTAGGGAGATGGCTCAGTGGATAAAATGCCTGTCATATAAACAGTAGGACCAGAATCTGGATTCCAACTCACCCAAAAGCCACACACAGCAGTGTGCACCTATGTAATTCGGGTGCTGGAGAATCAGAGTCACTTAACCACAAGACAGACTACTAAACTATCTGCAGTACAGCAAGGATTATGTCTACTTGTACTTTTTTAACCAACACATGCTTAGAAAATGACTAAAATCAGCATGGGCTCAATGTACATTTCTCTAATAGAAGAATGAATTATTTCAATATTGAAGTATGGGCTCCTACATCAGGTAGAAAGTTGGATTAAACTGTTTCAACTGGGCAGTGGTGGCACCTTTAATCCCAGCATTTAGGAGGCAGAGGCAGATGGAATTCAAGGCCAACCTGGTCTACAGAATAAATTCCAGCCAAGGATACACAAAAAAACTGTCTCAAAATAATAATAATAATAATATCCAATTAGTTCTTGACCTGTATTCCAATAAACCATCTCAAATATAATTTACTGAATACTATTACATAGCAGTTTGTTAAACCAAAATATTGTCTCTTTATTTACAGCAATCTATTTTAGGGCAAGACCATTTAGAAAATTATTGGATGTCTTTTAAATATGGAGCTCATAGTTTTGTAAACTCAAAATGGATATATCCAATTTCAACATGCATGTCCAAAAAAGCATCACATAAAAAAATCAAATCTTTTTCTAAAGAAATTTTATAATATTATCACACAAGAATAGAATATAAAGTCTGCCAAAGGGTTTTCATGTCTTTCTAGGTTCTTGTGTCTTTTATGTTTTTAAAAATACAAGGTACTATATCTAAACGTAAACATATTTATTTTCTAGGCATCTTAAAGGTATAAAAAAATAAAGTGCTACAGGCAATCTGTTGTGTGGGTGTCTATATACATGAATGCATGTGTCTGCATGAGAGTTTCCCTCCATTCTCTGCTATTCTAATCTTAAAGGAACTCAATGATTATCTTGACTACACTGACTAGTGTAAAGATACACCAACCCCACCCCACTCCCCATATGCCAATAGTAACTCTACCAATTCTAAGTCAAACAGCTTTCAATTTTTAGCTTAGTTCAATACTATTTTCACTAAATAATCAATGATACTCAAATCCATACCTCACATCAATGCTTAGAACCAGAATTTTCACATACATACTATAAATAGTATAACAACATTCAACAAAGTCTACCCAGAAGCTATTTTCTTCCCCAAAACTCAACACTTTCAAAAGCATGAAATTGTAGAGCACACAATCTAATTTCCTTCTGTGCCAAATGTGGTTAACATTCTTGCATTGTTAAATTGTGAACTGCACGTATTCATATTTAAGTGTCTCTTGAACCAAAATAGAAACAGAAAAACATAAGTGGGAGTCAAAAATCACCCAAACTGGGCGGACTATTAGGCATAAGAACTGGAATGACTACGGAACACCACTTACACTTGTGGAAGATGAAATAGTCTTCATTTATAAACAAGAAGATATAAATAATATGGGACATTTGCCAACCAAAATCCTTCTGTGTTTCTACCCAAGGATAAGCCTTCACTAAAATCAAACTACATGTTTTATTTAAAAAAAAAATGAGTGCTGTAATACATAACACAGAATATCAGCACTCAGAAGGTAGGAGTCCACACTGTAGGATTTGTGGATGAGCCAGCCCTGAGGATACAAGCGTAGAAGAACTGGCCCTACCACTTGTCTCCTATGTGGTGGAATGGACAAGGGAGAGATACCCTCCTCCCCTCTCTCCCCATACTACCTGCAGCAGATGGAGACCTGGCCCTAGGGTCATGATAGCAGGAGAGCTGCCCTGCCCTCAACAGCTGGGGCACTCGGTAGAATGAGCCCTACATCTCACCAGAGCAGCACAATAGAGCTGGTCCTGATGGCTAGGGTGTGGGTGAGCAGGTCCAGAGTGTGTGAGTATAAATAGGTGAATGGGTAATGGAGAGAGACACCCTTCTCCATCCTCACCCTTTGCCACCTATGGCAGGCAGAAGAGCTGGTCCTAGGGTCATGAGAGCAGGAGAACTGTCCCTGCTCCTCACCTGCTGCATAACTTGAGAGAGCAGGCTCTACACCTCTCCCAGAAAGCACAGTAGAACTAGCCCTAGATGTGGAGCCAGCCCCAAAAGTGTGAGCTCACCTGCAAAAGTGAGTCAAGTCATTCTTGACTCTTGACTACAGGCATTTTTATTTTCTAGGCACCTTAAAAGTACAAAAAATAAAGTGCTACAGGCAATCTGGTGTGTAGATGTGTATGTGATTATATACATGAATGTGTGTGTGTGTGTGTGTGTGTGTGTGTGTGTGTGTGTGTGTCTCTGTCTGTGCGCACACGCATCCATCCCTCATCGCTCACCATCTGTGGCTAGTTCTGGGTCATGAGAATGAGAAAAATGGCCATGCCCTCACCAACTGCAACACTTCAGGAGAGCAGGCCCTGCACCTCATCTGGGCAGCAGGGTAGAGCTGAACCTGCTTGCAGGAGATGCTAGTGAGCTGGCCCCAAGGGCGTGAGAGCAAGAGAGCTGGTGGGCTGACCAGCTCAGATACCTCTCAGGTCCAGAGATCCAGGGCTTTCAATTGGCTCACCCCAACATCTACCCCATTAATAAACTGCAGGAATAGATGATGGAACTGGTCCTACAAATCCAAAACTATGGAATCTCCATGACACAGGGCAACAACAGGATATCCAAGAGGAATCTCAGTCAGGTTCCAGTATTGATAGAGTAGCAGATGCCATAGGCCTCGCCGTATCAGACCAAGGGTCACTGCAATGAACATTTGCAAGCAAGGAAATGTGGACAAAAGGGTATACTGTGGGACACACTATGACACACTACAGCTTCCACAATGAGATATTTTCAGTATGTGTGGGGGCATGGTGCAAAGGTGACAGGCAGGTACAAGGAGAGATAGATAGATAAGATAGATGATAGATAGATAGATAGATAGATAGATAGATAGATAGATAGATAGATAGATAGATAGATAGATAGATAGATAGGATAGGGGCTGAAGAGGTTGCTCAGTTATTAAGTGCTCGCCTCAGAAGCATGAGGACCTAAGTCTGATTCACAGAAGGCCATGTAAAAACTCCAAGTATGATGGTTTGCCCTTACAATCTCAATGCTAGGGAGATAGGCAGATTCCTGAAACTCACTGGCCATCTCTGCCAATGAATGGCCATGTATCAAAGAAGGGGGCCATGTTCCTGAGGATGACACACAGGATGACACACACTGAACTATACACACACACACAATCAAAGAAAAAGCTCTTGATGGTTCCCTACTTCACCCAGAACAAATGCCAAATATACTTAAAGTATTTTATCGTCTTGGTATTGTACAAAGTATCTGTCCTCATTACTGCCCCCACACCACTGGCCTTACTTCTATAGCCCATCATCTACAATTCTCTCCTTGTTTCCTCAATTCCAGCTATAATGACCCCCTTCTTAGCCTGAAACAAAGCTGACAGACTTGTTCTGTTTCCTCAGAGGAAACATTCTTCTCTCAGATGTCTGCTTGGCTACCATCAGCCTTCCACTACTTTGCTTGCTCAAATATCATCCCCTTGAGATCTGCTCTGATCACCTCATCTAACACTGTTTCCCATAAGCATCAGATTCTAATCCCCCTTTATATTGCTCTATTTACTCTTCTTTTTCAGCATACTTTTTTCTAATATTTAACCTAATTTATTTCTGTATTGAATTTACTGTTTATTATCTGTTTAACTCATAGTACACTACATTGTCAAAGGCTGATGACTGATTTTGTCAACTTGGTAAGATTAAGAGCTACCTAAGACTCTTTGGGAACACCTCTAAGTATGTCTGTGATGGTATTTCCAGAGACAATATGACCATAATTGATACATATTGATACAATTGATACATATGCTCCATTAATTGATACATATTATGATAGCATTATTGGAAGCTGGTAAAAGTTAGGAGATATGGCCTAGTTGGAAGCACTAGGTCATTGGGAATGTGTCTTTGGCCTTTTCATGTATCCTCTTCACACCACCTCTTGTTAGCCATAAAGATGCTCCTCCTCCACCTATCCACACTATCTTATGTTTTGTCCAAGTGCATGGCTAAACAATTATGAACTAAAATCCCTAAAACCATGATCCAAACTAATAAACCTTAAACCTCTTGGTTAAGTTGCTTCCTCGGGCACTTTTGTCACTGCAATAAAAAAGTAACTAACATATCACAGACATGTATTCATGGATGCAACCCAGTCACCTTGAGAATATTTGACACATAGAAGTCACTCAAGTATGTGATACATACATGCATGCATACATACATACA
Source organism: Mus pahari (assembly GCF_900095145.1). Lineage (NCBI taxonomy): Eukaryota > Metazoa > Chordata > Mammalia > Rodentia > Muridae > Mus > Mus pahari. The sequence goes on from NC_034594.1 coordinate 133,621,382, forward strand.
TACATATGGAATGAGTTCAGTTTTTTGTAAATTTAGGAATATCCAGAACCTCACAGCCTCATCAAAATTGTGCCATTGTTTTTATTTTTGTACCTGAAATGCTGGGTTTTCTTTGTGTAATCTCCTGTAGAATAGGAGATGTAAACATAAAGGAACAAAACCCTTTACCATCTGACACCAAGGCACATGTGCAATACTGAGCTACATCCCAGCCATTAACCAATAGAATCCATGCTCTCTCCCTTTTCTCCCTGTCCCTCCCCCTCTCTGCCTCTCTGAAAATATACCATTTATGAAAAAACCAACAATGATAACTGGATAGTTCATACTTACAAGGAATTATTTTTGAGAGTGTAGTGTTATTATTATAAAGAAATCCTTGTTTTTTAGAAATAAATACTAAAATATCTACAATAAATAAAATTGCCTTATATTTTCCTTGTAAGAAGAATAAAAGGTATAATCATACTATCGCCTGCTAAAGATAGCTATAGGTCATGGGAATATTTATATCATTACTTCTAACTTTGAAAGTGTTTTAAAAATTGCCATGAGTTTTAGAAATTTAAAATCAAGGTAATAATAATATGGAAAACTAGTTTAGCCACCACCAAACACATATACATACCAGTACACACCACGTGAGACTAAGAGAGATTGCAGAACTTAAGAGCACTGGCATCTTTTCCAGAAGACCAGATTTTATTCCCAGTACTCACAAGGCAGTTAACAACTATCTGTAACTGATCCCAGCATATTCAGGGGAGTTGATAACATCTCTGCTATCAGGACACACATGGTACACAGACATACATGCAGACAAAGCACTAACATACATAAAATAAATTTAAAAATTTCTAAGTAACAAGTACTTTAGCATCTGGAACATTATATGGCACCTAAATAAAATAAACAATGAAAGAATAAAATATATTTTACAATTAAAGAGCATCCTCTGAAATTATTAGAATAAATGGGTAAATATTAAGAAATAAACGCTGAACAGGTACTTCTTTCTGAGGTAAAGAATGGTGATAATTAAAATTATGACCCACCCACCCCCATGTAGCTACAATAGAACAAGAGAAGAGATTTATCCAAAAAATTCAAAGGCACAGTGACCGAAGCACTTGACATGCAAGCTTGACAAGCCAAGCTAGATCTGAGAACCCATGTAAAAATGGAAGAGAACCAACTTCATAAAGCTGTTATCTATTCTACACACACTCATGCCCATACACAGCAGACACAAATGCACTCCATAATTTTTTAAATAAAATTTAATTTCAACACAACAATATTTAAGCGGTGTGGTATTTGAAGGGTGACAACATTATGAAGTCATGAGTTTTAATGAATGGGATAAGCACCTATAAGAGAGCTCTCTCTGCAATATTCATTCCTTTTGCCATATAATCAAACAACGACAACATTCTTCCCCTCTAGAGAATATACCAACAACATGCCATCGTAGAAGTAGGCATCACCCTCATGAGGCGACAAAGATTGATTTCAGACTACCCAGCTTCCAGAACAATGAGGAAAAAAAATGTCCTAGTTTATAAACTATCGAGTTTTAGGTGGTTTGGTACAGTGACACTAAGTACTAAAACAGACAGTTTATCCAAAACATGAGTACATGATAGGATTACTCAATAAATTCAATTGCATAGGGAAAATAATTTAATTAATCCCTACTTAAAATCCTATTTGATACAAATTTCCAAAGAATTCTGGCCGGGTAAGGTCCTCAATGCTATTCAGCACTTAGGAGGCAGAGACAAGAGAATGGATCATAAGATCAAAGTCAGCCTAGGTTATATGAAACCATGTTTCCAAAATAATAGTGTTTAGCTATTGTTTTTATTTTCCTTCTTAAAGAGTTAGGGGGAAATGATGACTATTTCCAACAGCAGCATAGGAAAAAGCTAAATATACAGCAAAGGAAAACAAAATACAGAAAAAAGACCAATAAATCTAACTCCATAAAAATTTAAAACTCCTTCACATTAAAGTGTAAGTAACAAGTTTAAAGACAAAAGTCCTGAAACATTTAAATGTGACAAGTTGGTAGTATAGTAAGTATACAATAAGCCTTTAATAATAAAAAGAGTAATAATCCAATCAAAATGAAATAAAGGATATAAAACATGAATAACCAATAAACATACTGTTTTCTAACAAGCACTCTCTACTTCCCTCAATCATGGAGGGATGAGGCTGAAGGGAAGGTCTCTGGCTTGACTCTAAGCCAGTTAACCTAACAGTCCTTAGTGGTTTGTTCAAAAAGACACAGAACCTTCTGCCAAGTATCAGTGTTTTCCTGATAAGAGCCAAGCAAACAGTAAGGGAAATAACCTCTCATTAGGGGACTGCAAGAGAATGCAGCAGCATTGCTTCTGGATAGCATGATGTATGGATTTGAGCCTACTGGAGGAGAAACTATCAGGAAAAAGACCAAAAATTTAAACTTAAAAAAAAGGTTTTAAAAGATAAAATAAAATAAAGACTTTGCTAAAGAACCATAAGATATATTTCATGGGTAGCAGAATGTGGTGATTTAACAATGCTTGGCCAATAGAAGTGGCACTATTAGGATGTGTGGCCTTACAGGACAAAGTGTGTCACTATAAGGATGAGTTTTGAGGTCTCCTCCTATGCTCAGGCCCTGCCCAATGTGGATAAGTCTCCTATGTGGTTACCTGCAGGAGAGTCTTCTCCTGGTGGCCTTCAGATCAAGACATAGCACGCCTGGCTCCTGTAACACCATATCTGCCTGCACACTGCCATGCATGATAATGGTGGACTGAACCTCTCAAACTGTAAGCCAGTCCCAGTTAAATGTTTTTCAATATAAGAGTTACCTTGAGCTGGTGAGATGGCTCAGCGGGTAAGAGCACCCGACTGCTCTTCTGAAGGTCCTGAGTTCAAATCCCAGCAACCACATGGTGGCTCACAACCATCTGTCATGAGATCTGATGCCCTCTTCTGGAGTGTCTGAAGACAGCTACAGTGTACTTACATATAATAAATAAATAAATAAATCTTTAAAAAAAAAAAAAAAAAAAAGAGTTACCTTGGTCATGGTGTCTTTTCACAGCAATGAAACCTAAACTGAGACATAAGGTGATTACATATTCATATAGATCCAGAGTAATAAATAGTAAACTGGAAAATAACACTTAAAATACTAAGATATCCAAAATACTAAGTTCTATGCTTAATATTCATCTTTGGATATAGAAAGTTAATCTTTCTATCTTGATGTCCAAGGAAAGTAAATGATAGCAACCTCTACAAACCCTAACAGAAAATTTTTTGATGAGTAAAAAGGTCAAATTTCTATTCAAATGAAGATAATTGCTTAGGAAATATATATCAGTATATAAAATGCTTGCACTACTATGAGCTGGTAAGACAATTACCATCTTCACCATATTAAAAAAATGAATGTTTTATAATAAAACATAATGAGCAATACAAGAGATAGAGGATGGTAAAGAAATATTCCATGGTCTCATGTATCATCACAAAAGGCAAGGGACTGGGAGGATGACTGCACAGGCATCAACAGTGGGCATCTGCAAAACAGTATTTACTAGACATGACAACAGTGTTGCACACATGAACAAACAAAGACTATGATGGCATGCAAAAAAACCTAGATCAAACCATCCAAAACAAAATCAAACCATCCAAAATTACAGCCCAGATGTAGAAGGAATTTCAAGTAGCTAAGGAGCTACTGATAACTGAGGGCAACCAAAGAGAGCTAGAGTTGTTTTGCTTTGCTTTGCTTTGCTTTGCTTTGCTTTGCTTTGCTTTGCTTTGCTTTGCTTTGCTGGCATGCGGTCACTGAGAAGCTACCTATACTCCAATAGACAGATGCTCCCATTCACACATACAGGGAGCACTAAGTAGACTCAATTAAAAACAAACAAAAAGCACAAAAAGTTGGGAAAGAAAAGTAGTGAATGGGATTGAAGGACTGAAAAGGTCACATAAGGAGTAGATTTGATCAAAACACACTACATGTTTATATAACAATCTCAAACAATATTAAAAATGTTAAGAAAAATATTTCACTGAACAACATTCATCTATCCTTATGGCAAAGTCATGCAAAACTCATGTTTTTCTACCTTCTCAGGGGCTGGAGAGGTGGCTCAGTGGTTAAGAGAACTGACTGCTTTTCCAGAGGCCCTGAGTTCAATTCTCAGCAACCACACACAGATGGCTCACAACCATCTGTAATGGAATCTGATGCCCTCTTCTGGTGTGTCTGAAGACAGCTACAGTATACTCATGTTTTTCTACCTTCTCTAATTCCAAAATAAACGAAAAGTTAAATTTATACAGAGATATATGCTTAAGGATGCACTGAGATTGGTAAGACAGCTCCTCCAAAGACCCTGCAATTAGAAGTCATGCTAAGCACCAGGAACTAAAGTAAAATAAATAAGTAATTAGATGACCAACCACTGTAAAATAAAACTAAAGCAAACGCCAAACTTCTAATTAGGAGTCAAAAACAAAAACAAAAACTAATTTTCCCAAAGTAGAAAAGAAAACCAGGGATAAGTTAAATAAAATAGGTCTTTCTTCACAGTGTACTATGAAAAGAATAATTCACTTAATATAAATATCTCTTGTTTTTCCTCTGTGGAAATGTACTTAGCTACATGGTGCTGAAATACCACACTCTCATGGATGGGTCTTACACAGTTTACATATCTAAATTCATAAAATCATGCATGTGCCGGTATCATGGAAAAAGTGAATCTGTGTGTGATCTGGCAGACAGTAGGAGGGGTAAAGTGGGGAGGAAAGGGGGGATAGAAGAGACTTGGGGCAACATACATGAAAACGGTCTTATGCAATTCAACCTAATAGATTTTAAAATAAGTCACTTGCCAATTCTGACTAGGGGGTTGTGTTATCTAGGCAACTTTACCTCAAGAAAGCAGATACTACCACTGCTATATCACACTCTAAGGCCTAGAGATAACCTCCCATAAACCAAGACAGAAGGCAGCTAGAGCATTAAAATAGCATTTTGTGATCCTAAGAGCAAGCGGATAGTACTTTTACATAAAATAAATAAGAGAACATTAAAGAGTATACTCTGCAATCAGTTTGACTTTAGGGTCTGTCAGATCACTCAGCTGGTGGAAGCACTTCCCTGCAGGCCTGGCAGCAGGGATCCCACAAGGGGGCAGGAGAGATCACCTCAGAGTTGTCTCTCATCTCCATAAGCTATGAGCATGACTATATGTATATGCACATACACATACATACACACTAATGGTTATGTTTTATTCCACAATAAAATATTTTAAGTAAATGCTATTTTTATTTTGTTAGTTTTAGTTTTCTGTTTTGTTTTTTTAGTACTATCAATAAAACCCAGTTAAATTTGCTTATGCGTGGTAGGCAAGTTCTCTTTCTGAATTAACATCCTTGTCTTTTTTCTTTTCTCTTTTCTTTTCCTTTTTGTTGTTGTTGTTGTGGTGGTGGTGGTGGTCTGGTCTGGTTTGTTTTGTCCTGTTTTGTTTTGTTTTTGAAAGGGGCTTCCTATGCTGCCTGTCTTACTTTTCTGTTTCTGGATTTCTGTGTATAGAACATCATGACCAAGGTACCTTACCAAAGGAAGAATTTATTGAGAGATGACAGTTTAAAAATGTTAGAGTGCATGACTATCATGATGGAGAACATGGCTGTAGGCAGGGCCAAGCAGGCACGGAGCTAGAACAGAGCTGAGTTCATATCTGAACCACAAGCATGAGGGAGAGAGACCTAACTGGTAATGTAAACTTTTTCTAATCTTTCACAAACAGTTCCACCAACTGCATACCAAGCATTCAAAATGTATCAACCAGTGAAGGCCATTTTTTTGTTTTTAATAATATTTGTGTTAGTTATTTGGGTATTTAACATTATGTACCCCAACCACACTCACCTCCCAGTTCTCCCAGGTCCATCCCTCCATCCTTGTTACCCTGCCCCAAGGAAAAAAATGGGAAAAAAAGTACAATTTGTATTGTCCATATACTCAGTGGAGTACAGTCAAACTCTCAGTGGCCAACCCCTGAAAGAAAATGCAGTCCTTCCTCACCCGCTCCCCAGCCAGGAGCCTTCAATTGTGGAGCACTACACTTCAGCATCCTTATCATAATGTTTTAGAGTTCTCTTTGATGGTTTTCTGTCTAGGTTGTCTAGGGGTGAGAGTAGGGGGTTGTCACAGAAGCCTTCTATGTCATTCTTTCTCAACTTTGAGTCTACAGTCATCAATACCACTGCAAAAGTAGCTTCCTTGCCCTTTGCAGTCAGTGGGATCATGGATCACGGACTTACACATGGTTTCTGGTGACAGCATAGACAGATATCCACACGGCCTCTAACATCAGCACATGCCATGGATCTCAGCATGGTCTCCAGGGGCAGTATAGACCACAGACATCATCGACATGGCCCTCTGCTGTAGCACAGGACACAGACACCATCATAGCCCTCAGCAGCAAGACAGGCCAAGGATACCAACATGGCCTTCAGGGCAACCAACATAGGCCACAGCCACCAATATAGTTCCCAGTGGCAGCCCAGCCCATGTACATGAACACAGCTTCAGGCTGCACACTGACCACAGACATCTGCCCAGACTTTGGTGGTAACATGACCCACATACATCAATGTGGCTTCAGGAGACAACACAGACCCCAGACATTCACATGGTTCATGAAGATCATTCTTATGCAAATGTACATTGCCAAAACTAGCCTCAAAAACTGTAATCTTGATGAGCTTGAATGCACAGGTATTTAATACCATCACTCTAGGGTCAACCTGGTCATAGCAAGTTCTAAGACAGCCAGGGATACATAAAGACCCCATCTCTAACATAAAGAAGGAAGGAAGGAAGGGAGGAAGGAGGGAAGGAAGTTAAAAATTACAAATTTCTCAGCCTCCAGAGTAGAGCCAGTTATTATCAGTATATGTCACCAGTCCTGCCATAAGCTTTTATTTGTATAGGAATACCAAATTTGATTATAGAATTAATACTCAATTCAGATGGCTGTCAAGTATGAAAAACATCTAAACAACCTGCTCATATTGCCACCCAAGAAAACACTGTTGACTTTGATTTTAGACATAATACTTATAGTAATTACCATTTTTAAAGTGCCTATGTATTTAGAATACTCTGTAAGGTAGCTATTATCCTCATTTTATGAAAATGAAAACAGGAAGATGATGGTTAAGTGATGTATCCAATGTGACACATAAATAGATAGCTGAGACAAGACTCAAGACCAAACCACCAGATTCCAGAGAGTCTGCTTTTTCATCATGGAAGCACGGTTTTCAAAAAGTACAGAATAACAACAGCTAACATTTACTGAGTGTTTATTTTGTACTAAAAACTTACATTCTATCTCATAAAACTTTACTGTAACACAGAATTAATATTAATACATTTCTTTAATAAATGAACAAGAAAAGCCTGAATAGCATACTCAAAATCCCACGGTTATTAAGGCAATCAACCTGACCAAATAAAAACAACCTGTGATGACTTTATTTTCATAAGAAATATAGCCAAACTAAGCAATGGGAAAGAGGGTATGCCTATTTTAAGCACACACACACACACACACAAATACACACATACACCCACTACAATTTTTCTATATTAAAGTTTATCTTATAGCAGAAACTATACTAGATACACTTCTTTCTCATGAAATCCCTCATAGAATAACTAGATAAACTGTAGAATTTGATAGTCCAATGATTACACAGAAAGCATAGCTCTCACCTTAAAGGAAATAAGAGTTTATTCTAGAGCCATTTTAAGTGTCTACGCGTAGGAACACACATTTAGGCTAACCCAAATCCAGTGTTCCAATGTAGAAACAGTTGCATCAAGTTTTATAGTTTTACAGAACAAAGAAAAGCATGAATTAAGGTAAATTCAAAATACAATGATGTCTACATCAGTGAAACAGTCTCAGCAAGATAAGGGAAGCTTTTTTATAAGCCTCAGATGCTATTTAATGATATTCTTGGCCTTTGGGTTGGTGGAAGCTACTGGTCTGTTAAGCTATAGATTTCAAAATGGTTTTATCTGTTTACTCACAAGGTGTTAGTTGCAGCAAGCTTAAAATCCAATGTGACAAGGTGGTCACAGCAAAATGGGGGAAGCTTTTCTAAAGGCTTCAGATGCTCTCCAATTACATTCACTTCTGGGTTGGTAGAAGCTAGCAGACTGATAATAGATTTCACAAGGCTTTTATCTATCAGTCACTGAATGGAAGGTTCCAACACAGAGCTAGTCAAGGAATGGTTATTCAAGGGGCTAAAGCTAACCAAAGATAAAGTAATTAGCCCTGAACTATACTGAGGTTAAAAGTAGGAATGAACTGGAAATGAGGTATTAGTCTCTTTAAAACTAGTTACATCTTTGAAACATCTGAGCAATCTTTAAATGACTATTTAAAAAGAAAAAATGCAAGAATATAGGGCAGTGGATAAGGTAAAATTTTCTGTAAATGGCTAATTACATCAGTCCAACTTTGAGATAATGAAGTCAATAACTATGATGTATCATAATTCCTAAATATGATCTCATAAATGGAAGAAAAATAATATTTGCCCAAAAGACACCAAAGAATCTTTAATCTGTATATCATGAATTCATTCATTCAAACATTTACTGTAAGTCAACCATGTATACTACTTAATACTATAAGCTGGGAATATAAACAGGAATCAATCCATAAGCTTTTTGGGTACCTACAACATATTACCCACAACAAATCACTGTATATACCTTGTGGGTTATACTCTCTAAATAAAGAAAAACAATTTTGGAACTTACAAAACATTCTCCTCAGATTCTACAAATGTTGTTAACCCATATAGAGCAAACCCTTTGCCTTAGCCTGTCACTGAACATGAATATAAAATAAACATCAGCTCAAGGTCAGCCTGGTCTATATAGCATTCAGTACAACCAGGGCTACGTACAGAGAGACTGGATGGATGGATGGATGGATGGATGGTAAAAAGACACACAGACTGGAAAGAGACTATCTCCCCAAAAAATAACTAAAAGTACAGTATCCAAATATAAGTACCCATCTGTAGGAAGTTGAACAGAGCTCCCTAACAGAGCTTAACTTGCTCTGCAGAATATAAATCATGCATCTTCTATATGAGGTTACATACATACAAGACTAATTTTTATGTACCAATTCAGTCAATAACCACTTTCAAGGTGGGGATAATGACACATGTCTGTCATTCTAGCACCTGGGAGACACAGGAAGTAGGATCAGGAGTTAGGTCATGCTAAACTACATATGAGTTTTAAGGTCAACTCGAGCAAAAGGAGATTTTGTCTCTTTAAAAAATAATTTCAAACTCTCAGAAAAAAAAAAAAACTTTATAGTCTGATGTTTATAGTCTGACGAACTTCATACCTGATCAAAATAGGAAATAATAAGATTATCTTATCTCAAGGCTTTCACAGTGACATCATAATAACAAGTTATACTCTGTACTTAAGAAGATTCTTTAAATATCAGGTAAAAGGAAGACATAAGAAAATCTAGTTACCTTGCAAATAATCCCATTAAAAGAATTATTAAACATGTAAAATAAGATAAGTAAATAACTAGTTAGTCCCCTCTGTAGCTAACATCACACTTTAAAGTCACAGTTACTTGACTGGAAACTAGCTCAAAGGCAGCAAACTTGCCTAGCATGTGTAAGATCCATGGATTGATCTATAGCATCATATAAAAAAATTAAAATAAAATAATAAAGTAATAGTTAAACTTTTAAGTATTAAAAATACTCAAGTTTAAAAGCTTTAAGTCACAAATATACAAATACTATTTATTAAATTCAAGGTTAGAATACACTATCTCCTGTTACTTTCACTTATTTATGTCAGAAACATAAATGCTGGTTTTCCTAACCATTTTTTAGAAGATTTGATATTCAGTTTAACCAAAGGCAAACTATAGTTAGTTTACTATAGTTAGTTACAATGAGATAATACCACAGTAAGCAATCTCTGCCGTAAGAATCATAAAACAGGTATAAATACAAGATAAAACTAATGATTCAGATAATAATTTATTAGCCACAAATAGCAATTCTGCTTCAGAAGTAACACCTTTTCTCAAATGTATACCTGATAATTTTACAATGATAAATCAATAAATAAGCACAAAATAAAAAGGCATTTTCCCACTAAATTCCACTAATTATCTTCTAATAGACAGCAAAATTATTGTTGTTGTTCTTTTCTCTTAAAGACAACAAATAAGGCAGAGATTCCCACCTACTCCAGACTCACCAACTTTACCCACAGTGCTAGGGATAAAACCCAGAACATTACAAAATAACCATCTTTTCTTCGACAGTAATCTCCTCTCTACATGTAAACCTCACTTTTTTTTTCCTTTGGTTTTTCAAGACAGGGTTTCTCTGTATAGCCCTGGCTGTCCTGGAACTCACTCTGTAGACCAGGCTGACCTCGAACTCAGAAATCAGCCTGCCTCTGCCTCCCAAGTGCTGGGATTAAAGGTGTGCACCACCACACTAAAACTCACTTTTTAAAGATCAGCAAGTAACTTCCCTCCCTGCAGTCTACACCTCTCTCCACATCTTCCACTGTTTACTCACATGGATCACCTAGCAATTTGTACATAAAATGCTAGATATTATCAACCTCTCATTATAACCCGAGTACAGCACTTTAACAACACCTAACATAGCGAATCAGTAACAGAAAATAAAGTTTTGTAAAAAGCAAAAGATAAAGCCTTTTTTAGCTTTTCATACTCTTGTCAAAACATGTCAAACTTCTGTAAACCAAGAATATATTTCAATTTCCTCCTTTGAGAGAAAGATGAAAATAATAACAGGAGATTTAATGCAGACAACTTAGGAAACTTGGGAAGCCATGCATTAAATGACTTTTATCATGTACTTTTTAGAACCAAATCAGTAAATTGTAACTATTCCCAAAGAGTTCCAAAATTCTTTTCCTAAAGAACAATAGATTACTACTAGAAATCACTGACCCTGAAAACATCTAACATCGAACAAACTACAACTAAATGTGTGCTTTAAAGGAGCACCACAGAGTCTATGCTAATATACCTGCTTAAATGAATGAATAGCAAGAAGCCAAGGAACCTCAGGGAACCTGGTAGGGGAGCAGAGAGGGATTGCAACCCCACTGGAAGAACAACATAGGCTGGCCTGACCACCCAGTTCTCCCAGAGACTAGACCCAGATACTTATGTAGCAGAGGATGGTCTTCCCACCCTGACAGCAACTGGAGGGGAGGCCCTTGGTCCCTGGGAGGTCTGAGGGCCCAGTGTAGGGGGGGATGCTGGAATAGTAGAGCGGGAGAGGGTGGGTAGGTGGGGGAGCACCCTCATACAGGCAAAGGGAAGGGAGGAGGAAGGATGTGGGATGAGGGGTTGGTAGAGAGGTAACCAGGAAATGGGGTATCATCTGAGATGTAAACAAATGGAATGATTAAAAGAAAAAAAAAAAGAAGCCAAGGAACAAATATTTACTACACAGTAAGAATCTACAAGATATTTAGTCAGATCAATGTTTATAATTTTTCTATATCCTGTTATTAATAACACTTTTTCACAGTATCCACAAGCTCAACTTATACCATGTTATTTACCGCACTGCATATATCAAAGCAGAGTGTTCTTTACCTTAAATATGTACAATCTTAAAACTTGCATTTCAAATGCCAAAAGAAACAGAACATCTAGACTAATTCACAGTTGTCATATGTCTTAGTCAGGGTTTCTATTCCTGCACAAACATCATGACCAAGAAGCAAGTTGAGGAGGAAAAGGTTTATTCAGCTTACATTTCCACATTGCTGTTCATCACTGAAAGAAGTCAGGACTGGAACTCAAGCAGGTCAGGGAGCAGGAGCTGATGCAGAGGCCATGGA
>NC_034594.1:133633402-133649193 GCF_900095145.1 Mus pahari
AGATGGTCCCACCCACAAGGGACCTCCCCCCTTGATCACTAATTGAGAAAATGCCCCACAGCTGTATCTCATGGGGGTACTTCCCCAACTAAAGCTCCTTTCTCTGTGATAACTCCAGCTGTGTCAAGTTGACACAAAACTAGCCAGTACATCGTACATACCTCCTTTCTCTAAAAACAAAGAATTCTCACAAGAAAATCAAACCCTACCGTTAGCACTCCATGTAATGTTCTTTTTTTTTCCCAAATCTGTAATATAAGGCCATAATGACATGCCATAAAGACAATTATAGCTTTTTGATTTCATTAAATGAGTAGTTCAAAGAAACAATATCTATTTTGAGGAAATAAATGTTTCCCATTTTAATGGCATAATTTAGAATTACAATAACTGTCACAACTATGTGCTGACATGTAGCACCTCTAACTTTTAAAGATTTAAACTTTCAGTGCAACTATTAAAAGTCGGTCCCCCAAACTCATATTTACTAATTACTATTTTATTACTATTTACTAAATTATTTCAACTAACCTATAATAGTGGTAATTTTAATTACCTTTCAGTTTACATTTACAGCAGTCACTTACCCAGTTTTTTTATGGTTGTACAAATGGAAGAAGATATCCTAAAGAATACTTTGTTCTAGGTTAACATACCTAAGTAAATATGGAATCCAGATTTGAAGCAAACAAATCACTTTCACTTGCAGTCATCTGCCTCTGGAAATGACTGCTCACTGGACAAGTGTCTATCTCAAGTCTAACTGTTGGTTGGGAGAGAGGTACATAAGTGGTTTTAACATGTCTGCCCAGTTCCCGTCCAAGTTCCCGTCCAAGATTTCCAGCTAAAATGACTGCAACAATGAGGGTGTCATGACTCCTTGCAGTGAAAACCTCTGTCCTCTGCCTCCTGCTCTGGGTGGGAGTTCTCACGTGTCTAGAGAAACAGCTCTGGCATCCTCATCACATTCTCCTGTCACCCTTACCCCACATTTGGCTTCTTCTGTGACTTGACTGCCCCCTCCAAAACTTACCTTAAATTTTAATTGATATTTTAATGATATTAAGGGGTGAGGCCTTAGTTAGGTCATGAGGATTCAGCCTTCACAATTAAGTTAGCTCATTATCTCAGGAGTAGGCTAGCTGCCTTATGAGAGGGTGAGTAAGAAAGGGGGAGATACTGGAGCCCTCTTTCCTCCTCATGCTCCTGAGCTCACTCCAATACCTTCTGCCATATTATGACAGAGAACCAACAACCTCACCAGATACGATCACTCCATCCTGAACATTCTAGATACTAAACTGAATCAAAGCTAATACAGAATTCTTTTATTAATGAATCAGTGTCTGATACATATAGCAGTTTCCTATTTCTGTTCGTAGTTAAGAGCTTTAAGGAATGAAAAAAAAAAAAAAATGACTTCCTTCGTCTTTCTGACCTCAAACTGACAGAATGGTTACAGAGATATGGTGTAAAATCAAGTGGCTATCCCTAATGACACACACTTGTAAGGTTAGATTTTTTTTTTCAAAATCTACTTTATTTAGTTAGGGTTCTTAAATGCTTCAACCTCCCTTCTAACCCACCAACTGGAGTTATGGGGGGAAAGGTTAAAGGTGTTGTGGGCCTGTTTAGAAGTACTTCCTTGAAGCAACTCCACTCTTTGTTGTCAGGATCCCAACAGTCCAGCTCAGTAGTAAACAGCAAACACAAATCTGTAGTAGCAGCATGATCCAGCATAAACTGGCGTAAGTCAGTATAAATGGTCAGAATTAGCAGGAATACCACAAGTTCTTTGGCATATTTCTCTCTATGAAGTGAAGACCAAAGAAGTATTGCACAGTATAACAATGCAAGAGAGTCCTCTCATTGTTTGTGAAGTTTCATTTATATTCTTTCTAAACATTATGCCACACCTTCTCACAAAACAGCTTTCAGAAAAACATCACATGACACAACTGAGTTGTTAAAAGAAACCAGAAATTTTCATTTCACACTGTGTTAACATCAATAGAACCAAGAATAAATATTGCCATTTTAAAATAAACCAGTAACATAATTTTTAATGTTATTTGCAAAGTTTCATTAAAAATATATTATCTTTCAATGTTTTATTTTATTATTTTTTTAAGTATGGATATTTTACCTACATGTGTGTGTGTGCACCACGTGCATACAATACCCTTGAAGGCTAGAAGACAGTGGATGTCAGATTCCCTAGACCTGGAATTAAAGATGGTTGTGAGCCATTTTGTGGGTGCTACGAATCAAACATGAGTCCCTGGAAGAGTCACCACTCCAACCTCATAAATCTATTCTTGAACACATGACTATGAAATCATCAAACTACTTGTTTTAATATTTTGAATACTATGAAAAAGATTAAATCAATGTCATCTGGTTTCGTTACTCTCAAAAACTAGAATGTCTACCAGTGCTATAGCCTAACGTTTACAATCTGGCCCATCTTTCCTTTGTTTATCTGTTTTCCAGGCTTGCCTCAAACTCACTACTCTCTGGCCTCAGCCCCCAGGATTGCATCAGAGATGTTAGTCTCCATACTCAGCTCTTTCCCTTTACTCATGAAGGAACCTTACTAGACTTCTGTTATTCTGGTGAGCTAAATCTGATTATGCTCTGGGCAGTGACCACTCCAGACTTGTCTGTTTTTCCATAAACTTCTATAGTTATGCTCTAGACATCTAATATTATTCTGTTCAATACTAATAAAAGCCAGGAGAGCAGAAAACAAGCTGGCCATGATGCACCAAATAATAAGATCAAACTAGGAACAGGGCTAGCACCAAGGACAAAAAAAGCACAGGAACATGGGAGAGAATGGTAAAAGTGGATAATCAACATTTAATGAGCAGCTACTACATGATCTCCTCCCAAACAAGTGTGGGTGCTCAGTGTGTAACAGCATATACTAATTTTATTCATGGTCACACTAGAGATACAAAGAATGTAAAGTTCCATGATATGAATAACCAGTTTTGTTTTTTCTCAAACCAGCTATATAGATCCATGCAGAAAGTAGAGCATAGTGGGGACAATGAGAAAGAAAGTGGATGCTAAATCTGTCATTTGATATCAGATCCTTTCATTCATTCTAGTTCTAAAATTAATAGACAAGCAGGGCATTTTTTTCACTGACTGGAATAGTTTTGTATTTAAATAAACAACACAAAACAAATATAAAAATTCACACAAATTCTTAAAAAAAAATTGAGATTTCGAAATGTTATAAGGTACACCCCAAAATGTATGCCTACTCTCCCCTGCCTTACACATTCTTTACTTGAAGTTTAAGAAGCACCGTACAGAAATTGAGAGAGAGGCTGTAAAATGCAATAATTACAAGTTCAGATTAACAAATGTGGAGATCTCCAACTTTCCCAAAGTCCATCATTTCCTATATAGTATGTATACTACATTTGTTTAATTTCTATTCCCATTCTAGTACTGAGCATGCCACATAGTTATTTATGTCTATCTCAATCACAACTATTTTCCCTAGAATACCATTTTATTCAGTCCTCTAAAAGGTCTTATTAAAAGGTATAAAGAACATAAAACAACATGATGAGATTTGTTGAAAAGAATGGATTGAACATGTACATTGTAAAGACAAAATTAGTTTCTAGCTAGTAAAATCACTCCAGCAGAAGACTTTAAAAGATTTGAGTTATATTATATGGCCCATACTAATAAACACCAAACCCAAATCCACTTTATAGCTAATGGGATTTGAAATGTTAATTCTTTCACCCACAGTAGAGAAGCATGACACAGACTTAACATAATGACAGACACTAAACTTACTGCTCACAATTCTTTATAAAATGTATATCCTGACAAATCAGAGTATATGATCATGCAAAAACAATACTTTGATTAAAAGAAAAACCATTATAATGTCTTTGAGTATGTTCTCCAACACATCTCACTAATAGTAACAGATGTTAAGTTGTAACAAGAATAAAATTACGAATGAGTCTAGTTTTAATTATCTGGTTCTAGTTTTATACTATTTGGTTTGGTATCATTATATTTATAGTCACAAGAACAACTTTAACTACATTTTTAGAATCTACAGTTACTAATTGCCTAGGACCTCCCTAGATTTTTAAAACATCCCACAAGATGAACAGAAATCTCAACATAGTATCAATTTAAAATGTATGAATATTTTAAAAGGATAAACATTTAACACATTTTAAGTTTCTGTTACTTTCAGTATAAAATTAGTATTCACTACCATATCAGCATATGTAATCTTAATGTTCCATATTTTATTAAATATAATATATAGTTGAAAGTACACATTTCTATTTTAAAATATTTCATAGGCTACCAATAAGATGACTAATTTTACTTGAGCTTTAATACCCCAAATGTTTAATACATTGTAGGTAATTAATGCATTAATAGATGTACTTTTTATTAAAGTTATTTGTATGTGTGCGTTAGTGTGTGCATGTGGGGGAGTGCCCATGGAGACCAGAACATGGTATCAGATTGTCATGGGATAGTAAATTAGTCCAGTCACTCTGGACATAAATATAGAGAATCCTCAAAAAGCTTAAAATAAATCTACCATATGACTCATCTATACTACTCTTCAACATATGCCCAAAGGACTCAACATCCTACTCCGGATACTTGCTCAGCAATGTTCATTACTCCTCTATTCAAAATAGCAACCTAAAAGTCCTTCAATTAGCAATGGATAATGAAAATGTGGTACATATACACCACCGAATACTATTCTGCTATAACAAAAAATGAAGTTGTGCAATTTGCAGATAAATGAATAGAATTAGAAATGGCCATGTTGAATGAAGTAGCTCAGACAAAGGAAGACAAGCCTTTCATGTCATCTCTTATCTGAATTCCTGGCCCCCAATCTTCAGATGTGGCTATTTTAATGCCAAAATTAAAAGACAATTATTTTTGGTTACTACAAACTGAAGGAATAAAGTGGGTGTTTGTGGTGGTTAATATTAACCATCAAGTTGATGAAATTTAGAGGATTATGAAAACAAACCTCGGGTCTATCTGTGAGGGATTGCCCAAATTGTAGGTTCACTGAGGTGGGAAGACATACCCTAAACACAAGGAGTACTAGTCCACGGGTTGGAACACCTGAGTGAATAAAAAGGGAGAAAGAAAATGAACATTGTGCTTCCTAACTATAAGCACAATGTGACTGAGCTGCCTCTGAATTCTGCCACCATGCCTGATGTCATGGAACTGGCAGCCAAAATAGACCCTGCCTTCTTTAAGATGCTCTGGTCAGGAATTTTGTCACAGCAATGAGGAAAATAACTAATATGGTGGTAGTCCGGCTATTTGACATACTAAATCCTGTGGAACATACAGTACTGCAGTTCTATGACGCTTCTCTAGGAGCAGAGACTATGCAAGAACAGTTTTTAAGACACTGCTATTTTAAACATAAACAATTCAGCCTATTCTTCTGGTCTCTCCAGAAAATTGACGGGTATCTACTAAGTACACTAGAGGGTATCTTTAAAAGTTGTCAACAGTCAAACTCCAAAGTGCTACCAAAGATTCATTCAAATGAGGTGAGACAAGCTGAGACAGGATGTAAGAGCAGAACTTGACTAGAACAGAACTACATCCCAGCTTCAAAAGCTTCCGAAAGTGCTTACTACTTATACTATAATCTTACCTTTTCATCCATCTACTGATGAAAACTTCAAACCAGCCATCTTCCCCTGAGCATCAGTGCTGAATAACCTCTATAGTCAGGAAACTGTACCTCTAACCAAGAAGCACAGTGTAATCTCAATTTCCTTTCCTATGGCTCCTGGAAGAGACTGGAAATCACTCATGTCACTCTTTACAGGCTGCAGGGCCACTATTAAGAGCACTCATTAACTTCCTTTTTACAAACCTGAGGAGAGAGACCCTCCTATTCCTTGTGCTGTTTCCTTTATGCATCTCTGAGTTTCCTTGTCCTTTTCTGAATCTTCTCGACTTCCCATATATTTGAAACTACAACAGCAGCACAACTGAGTTATATGTACCTAAGATAAGCCAAAGGACTACTTTTCAGTCTATTACTTTATCCATATTTTACTTTGCAGCATGTTCTGCATTATTCCTTTAGTCATCGATATCAACACAACTATCTCACCACTGTTACAGCCAAGTCTCTATAGGTAAGGTATTTGTTCTTTCCTGATATTTCTAATTTATACTTATTCCTCATCTAATCTTACCATTATATTTAGATATTTTCATAAATTGGAAACGCAACAAAACCCAATGCTGGTTAATTAACACAATGTTGGAGGCAGTGGATACTCTTCTCCCCTGTCCCATGCCCCTACCCATGTAATAAATCATTCTCACCTATCTCCTTCTTTACATCTGCAGAGTTCTTACCTAATTTAAGTAAGTTACTTATAGTAAACCTCCTTTATTTTCATGTGCCTACAAATAGCAATACCCTCTAGTGGTAGCTTTTATGACTCTAGCCAGTAAGTAGTTTAAGCTAGGAAGTAATCCAGTTCTGGCCACTACAACCTAAGAAGAACATGGTGAGAGTCCTTAAGAAAACCAATTCAAAAAGAACACCCACAATGATAGAATAGGTTTCATCCCACAGTTGCAGGGATGGCTCAACATATGAAAATCAGTCAATGTAATTTACCATATAAACAAACTGAAAAGTTAAAAAAAAAAAAAAAAAAAACATGATTATCTCATTAGATGCTGAAAAGCCTTTGACTAAATCCAACATTCCTTCATGGTAAAAGTTTTGGAAAAATTTGGGACATGCCTAAGCATAAAAAAGGCAATTTACAACAAAATTAAATGAAGAGAAACTTAAAGCAATTCCACTAAAATCAGGAACGAGACAAGGCTGTCCACTCTCTATCTAGTCAATATAGTACTTGAAGTTTTAGCTAGAGCAATAAGAACTGAAGCAGATCAAGGAGATACAAATTGGAAAGAAGTCAAAGCATCACTATTTTCATATGATGTGATAGTATACATAAGTAACCCTAAAATTCCACCAGGGAACTCCAGCGCTGATAGACACTTTCAGCAAAGTGGCTGGATATAAGACTATCTCAAAAAAAAAAAAAAATCAGTAGCCTTCCTATATACGAGTTTCATAGCCTTCCTATATACGAGTTTCAAACAGACTGAGAAAGAATACCTTTTATGTGCCGGGCAGTGGTGGCACACGCCTTTAATCCCAGCACTTGGGAGGCAGAGACAGGCGGATTTCTGAGTTGGAGGCCAGCCTGGTCTACAGAGTGAGTTCCAGGACAGCCAGGGACTACACAGAGAAACCCTGTCTTAAAAAACGGGAAAAAAAAAAAAAAAAGAATACCTTTCACAATAGTGTCAAATAATTTATCTTGGACTAACTCTAACCAACCAAGTGAAAAACTTCTATGATAAAAACTTCAAGTCTTTAAGAAAGAAACTGAAGAAGATATCAGACAATGGAAAGATCTCATGATTGGTAGAATTAACATAGGAAAAATGCCCATCCCACCAAAAGCAATCTACAGATTCAATGCAATACCCATCCACATTCTAACAAAATTCTTTACAGAACATGAAAGGATAATTCTCAACTTCATGTGGAAAAACAAAAAAACCAAAATAGCTAAAACAGTACTGAACAATAAAAGAACTCCTGGAGGTCTCCCCATTCCCAATTTCAAGTTGTACTCCAGAATGTTAGTAAAAATTCATATGGTATTGGCCAAAAAAAGAAAGAAAAAGAAACACTGATTAACGGAATCAAGTCGAAGACCTAGACACAAATCCACATACACATGTGGACATCTGATTTTTGATAAAGAAGCCAGAAATACACACAATGGAAAAAAAGACAACAGATTGTGCTGGTCAAACTGGATGTCTGCAAGTAGAAGAATGCAAACAGATCCATATTTATCACTCTGCACAAAACTGTCCAGTGGATTGAAGACTTCAGCATAAAACCAGATACATTGAACCTAATAGAAGAAAAAGTGGAGAATAGCATTGAACACACTGGGAATTTGAGACAACTCTCTAAACAAAACACCAATAGCACAGGCACTAAAGTTGAAAATCAATAAGTGAGACCTCATGATACTGAAAAGCTTCTGTAAGGCAAAGAACATTGTCAATCAGACAGAAAGGGAAAAGATTTTACCAACTCCATGTCTAATAAAGGACTAATATCCAAAATATATAAAGAACTCAAAGAAGTAGATATCAAGAAAATAAATAATCCAATTAAAAATGGGAAAAAGAGAATTCTTAATAGAGGAAACTTTAAAAGCTGTAAACACTTAAATATTCAACATCAGGGAAATGCAGATCAAAACTACTTTGAAATTCCATCTTACACCTACCAGAATGGCTAAGATAATAAATAACACAAGTGATGAGGAAACAGAGGTACACTGCTCCATTGCAGGTGAGGTGCAACTTGTACAGCCACCATGGCAGGTTCTTTAGAAAGGTGGAAATGGATCTACCTCAAGATCCAGAAATACCACTCTTGGGCATATACCCAAAGGATGCTCCATCCTATCACAAGGATACTTTGCTCAACCATGTTCATTGTGGCTTTGTTCATAATAGCCAGAAACTGGAAACAACCTAGATGCTCCTCATCAGAAGAATAGATAAAGAAAATGTGGTATATTTATACAATGGAGTATTACTCAGCTGTTTAAAAAAATGATATCATAAAATCTGCAAATGGATGGAACTAGGAAAATTATCTTGATGTAACGCAGACCTAGAAAGAAAAATATGGTATGTATTTGCTTATAAGTAGACATTAGCCACTACGTAAATGATATCCACACTACATCTGTATACCCAGAAAGGTTAGGTAAAGTGGAAGAGTCTAAGAGGGATCTCCTTTGGAAGGGGCCTATGGGGACCAAAGCATAGGAGGGAATGGAAGATGGGGTGAAGGGAGAGAGTGCAAGGTAAGTGGGCTGGAACTGGGGTTACTTGGGGGAGTGGAAATGTAGGTCTGTGGAAATGTCCCAGAATCTACGGAAGTTATCTTAATGGAGAGTCCTAGTAATGGGAGATACAATCTCAACTGACCATCTCTTGTAGCCAGGAGAGGCTTCCAGTAGCAGGACTGGGTTGTACTCAACTGAGTTGGTGGCCAAGAGGTCCCATGGAAATCCCCTAAACAACCCAGGATGCTGTCAAGATAAAAGATTGTTCTCTGCAAACTATCTATCTATCAGGGGTCCATTGCCAAGAACAACCATCACCAATTCACTGAACAGGCTAGTGCCTACATGGAGCCTTCACCCCTATGTTCTAGTTCTAGTCTCTTTGGTGCAGGAAGGTACTCTGCAGACTACTACTCTGCAGGCTACTCTGTTGACCTACACTTGGTCCTGCCAACCAAATATGCTAGGGCCATGGTGGTACAGAACTTGTGAGTGTACCCAACCAATGTCTGACTTAAGGCCACTCCACAAGAAGAAGCCCATACCTGACACTGCCTGAGTAACCAAGAGCCAGAGACGAGATAGCCCAGAGACCTGAGATAAAACCAAACATTACTGGTCTAAAATAATTTAAAAAAAAAAATTAAAAACAAAAATCTTCCTGGCTTAGTGGTGCATGCCTTTAATCTCGGAATTCAGGAGGCAAACCAGCTTGGTCTATGAAGCAAGTTCTAGGACAGCTATAGGAAGCTATACAGCCCTGAGCAGACCTTTGGCACAAACTCCATAGCCAGTCCCACAACACCCAGAGGAAGATCCACTCCAAAGCACTCTAACACACCCAGGATCATAGGATGAGAGATGAAGAGGGCACAACATCTGCCCCAACACCAGGAGTAACTGGGATCAGTGGGACCCAGGCACCCAGGAAATCCACTCAACCAGTGGCACAGGTTGAATGCCAACTCCACAGCCAGTTCCACAACACCCAGAGGAAGCTCCATTCTCAGGTGTTCTAACACGCCCAGGACCATAGGATCATAGGATCACAGGATCCCAGGAGCTTGGTCACACCAGGATCTCAGAGTCCCAAAGGCAGCTTGACTCCCAGGAGCTTTAACACACCCAGGATCTCAGGATCACAGATCCCACAGTCACAGAATCACAGAGACAGCTGACCTCTGAGGAATTCTGCAACAGCCAGGATCACAGGAAGGACAGGCTTCAATCAGATATAGCAAGGGCAGGTAGCACTAGAGATAATCAGATGGCAGGAGGCAAGCATTAAGAACATAAGCAACAGATACCAAGGTTACTTGGCATCATCAGAACCCAATTCTTCCACTGTAGTAAGTCCTGTATACACCATCACACAGAAAAAGCAAGATTCAGATCTAAAATCACTTCTGATGATGGTGATTGAGGACTCTAAGAAGGACATAAATAACTTCCTTCAAGAAATACAGGAGAACACAGGTAAACAGCTAGAAGCCCTTAAGGAGGAAACACAAAAATCCCTTAAAGAAATAGAGGAAAACACAATCAAACAGGGGAAGAAAATGAACAAAACCATCCAAGATCTAAAATGGAAATAGAATCAATAAAGAAATCACAAAGGGAGACAACCCTGGAGTTAGAAAACCTAGGAAAGAGATCAGGAGTCATAGATGCAAACATCACCAAAAGAATACAAGAGATAAAAGAGAGAATCTCAGGTGCAAAAGATACCATAGAAAACATTGACACAACAGTCAAAGAAAATGAAAAAAATCAAAAAGTTCCTAACCCAAAACATCCAGGAAATACAGGATAGAATGAGAAGATGAAACCTAAGGATAATAGGTATAGAAGAGAGTGACGATTCCCAACTCAAAGGACCAGTATCTTCAACAAAATTATAGAAGAAAATTTCCCTAACCTAAAGAAAGCGATGAGCATGAATATACAAGAAGCCTACAGAATTCCAAATGGATTGGACCAGAAAAGAAATTCCTCCCATCACATAATAATCAAAACACCAAATGTACCAAACAAAGTAAGAATACTAAAAGCAGTAATGGAAAAAAGGTCAAGTAACATATAAAGCATTCCTATCAGAATTACACCAGACTTCTCACCAGAGATTATAAAAGCCAGAAGATCCTGGGCAGATCTCATACAGACCCTAAGAGAACACAAATACCAGTCTAAGCTACTATACCCAGCAAAACAATCAATTAACATACATGGAGAAACTGAGCTATTCCATGACAAAACCAAATGTACATGATATCTTTCCACAAATCCAGCCCTACAAAGGATAATAGATGGAAAACGTCAATACAAGGAGGGAAACCACACCCTAAAAAAAGCGAGAAAGTAATCTTTCAACAAACCCAAAAGAAGATAGCCACACAAACATAATTCTACCTCTAACAACAAAAATAACAGGAAGTAACAATCACTTTTCCTTAATATCTAACATCAATGGACTCAATTCCCCAATAAAAACACATAGATTAACAGAGTGGATATGTAAACAGGACCCAGCATTTTGCTGCATACAGGAAATGCACCTCAGTGACAAAGACAGAAACTACCTCTGAGTAAAAGGTTGGAAAAAAATTTTCCAAACAAATGGTCCCAAGAAACAAGCTGGAGTAGCCATTCTAAAATCAAATAAAATTAACTTTCACCCAAAAGTCATCAAAAAAGATAAGGAAAGACACTTCATACTGGTCAAAGAGGAAAAATCTACCAAGATGGTCTCTCAATTATGAACATCTAGGCTCCAAATGCAAGGGCACCCACATTCATAAAAGAAACTGTACTAAAGCTCAAAGCACACATCACACCCCATACAATAATAGTGGGAAACTTTAACACCCCTCCCTCAGCAATGGACAGATCATGGAAACAGAAATTAAACAGAGACACAGTGAAATTAACAGAAGTTATGAACCAAATGGANNTAANAGATATTTATAGAACATTTCATTCTAAAGCAAAAGAATATACCTTCTTCTCAGCACTGCACGGTACCTTAACCAAAACTGACCATATAATTGGTCACAAAACAGGCCTCAATAGATACAAGAAGATTGAAATAATCCCATGCACCCAATCAAATCACCAGGGACTAAGGTTGGTCTTAAATACCAACAAAAACAATGGAAAGCACACATACACATGGAAGCTGAACAATACTCAATGATAACCTGGTCAAGGAAGATATAAAGAAGGAAATTAAAGGATTTTTAGAATTTAACGAATGAAAGCAGTGGCAAGAGGAAAACTCATAGCTCTGAGTGCCTCCAAAAAGAAACTGGAGACAGCTTGTCCTAGCAGCTTGACAGCACACCTGAAAGCTCTAGAATAAAAAGAAGCAAATACACCCAAGAGGAGTAGACAGCAGGAAATAATCAAACTCAAGGCTGAAATCAACCAAATAGAAACAAACAAACAAAAAAAAAACTATATAAAAAAAATCAACAAAACCAGGAGCTGGTTCTTTGATAAAATCAACAAGACAAAGAAATCCTTAGCCAGACTAACCAGAGGGCACAGAGACAATATCCAAATTAATAAAATCAGAAATGAAAAGGGAGACATAACAACAAAATATGTCTTAAAATAATTATTCTGTTTGTTGAATATTAACAGTTGAAAATATTAAAATCATGTTCTACAAAAAAAGAAAGCTATACAAAGAAATACTGTTCTAGATAGATAGATAGAAAGAAAGAATTATTCCTGGTGATATTCTGCTATGAGGAAAGAATCTACCTCATTTAGGAGGTGAAAGAGGAGGAGGAAGAGGAAGAAGAAAAGGAGGAGGAAGAGAAGATGATGACGACGATGATGACAACCATGAGCAAAACAGAGGAAAATTAAATAGGCCAATATGACTGCTCTAAATTATCCCTCCAGAGGCTAGCGAGATGGCTTAATGGGTAAAAGCATCTGCCACCAAGCCTGACAACATGAGTTCAATACTCAGGATGCACTTGGTGGAACAAGAGAACCGACTGCTCCAGGTTGGCCTCCACATGTACAACATTGTTCACGCACACACAAAATATAGTAACAAATTAAAATATAACAAAAATTAAATTATTTCTCAGGGGCTGGAAAGACAGCTCAGTGGTTGAGAGCACTGAATGCCTCTTCCAGAGGACTCAAGTTCAATTGCCAGCAAATACATGGCAGTTCACAACTGTCTGTAACTCCAAGAAATGAAACCCTCACATAGACATACAAATAGGCAAAATACCAGTGCACATAAAACAAAAATAAGTCATTAAAATGTATAAATAAATAAATAAATAAATAATCTCTCAAAAGTGGGTCCTTCAGCCAGAGTTCCTTTTTATTCAGAAAAACTACAAGTACTTTTTTAAAGACACCAAAACAGCAAGGAATCATAATCATAAAGTCCCTTCAGAAAAGAATATACCCACAAACATGTTTCAACCTGCCCAGTTATTACTACTGCTTCTGTACTGATGCTGTTAAACACGGACGCCATGGTCCACACCATCAATATCATCAATAGTCTAGATGTAAGACTTCACTGCTTCTGTTACAACTAAAGTAAAATGGGATTGTGGTGTTAGTGCCCATCACAAGACTGGATTTTGTGCAATCATTAAGGCAACATCTGACTGCTTCTAAATTATCCCTCTTTCTAGCATATTACCTTAAAAACAACAAGCATAATGGACAAAATGAAAATAAGCACACTTTCAGGGAAAAGCCTGAAGATTTCATTTGTATTCAGTTTTTTAAATACCTCTTTGGGCTGGAGAGATGGCTCAGCAGTTAAGAGAACTGACTTCTCTTCCAGAGGTCCTGAGTTCAAATCCCAGCAACCACATGGTGGCTCACAACCATCTGTAATGAGACCTGACGCCCTCTTCTGGAGTGTTTAAAAAAAGCTACAGTGTACTTACGTATAATAAATAAATCTTAAAAAAAAAAAAAAAAAACAAAACACTTTGGGGCTTTTACTCTGTTTCTGAAAGATGAAGAGCTGCTGCCAAGTCTAGATGAACAGATATACTACTTCAAACTTCAGTATCACTACCAAACTAATTTTTCTTGCCTTCTTTAAACTATACTCTAAAACTTCAAGGAGCCTTACCTGGCACCCAGATAAGAGCACATGCCCCTCTGAAGTGTTACTGAAAGACACTTCACCCTTGCTACATTGCAGTTTCCCCCACATAACTGTCAACTTGTCATCAATCTTTCATCTCTGCTTCCCTACCACAAAATCCAGACACTGCCTTATTAATAAATGTTTATGGATAAAAATGACAGAGAATGAAATCAAGTGTACAGAAATCCATAAAGCTCAAACACTTCATAAAATTAAAATGACCTTTAAAATTCATAATGATATTAACTTTCTTCTAAAAGAAGCACACTCAGGAAATCTAAACTTAAGGGAGTGCTCATAAGGAAAGTATTAAAGTACCAAGCATATAACAATATTAAGCTATTTCACCCACCTGCACCCCAAAATTTATTTTATCTTGCTTTATTTATCTTACATGTATGTATGTTTTCTCTACATATATGGATTTGCACCATCCATATACCTGGTGTCTGTAGAGGCCAAGAAAGAGCATTGGCTCTCCTATGAATGGAGTTAGAGATGTTTCTGAGCCATCATGTAAGTACTGCGAACCAAACCTTGTCATCAGGGAAAGTAACCAGTGCTCCTAACCACTGAACCATCTCTACAGTTCCCAAAATATATTTTTAACTAAAGGCGGGGTGGTGGGGGGTAGGTGGGGCAGGGGGAGAGACCTGCATTTAGTTTAGACAACTATATACTTTTATTCAGTATAAGGTCAAGAAACCTTAAATTTAAAGAATGGTGACTGTTAAAATGTACTTAAGAACTAAAAATATCCACTATAACTATAAAACCTCTAGAGTGAAAAAAAAGCTTCTTCTACTGGCATAGACAACAATGTTCATGGATATCACAGCTAAAGTTCAGGCAACAAAGGCAAACCTAAACAAGGGGCTACATTAAACTAAAAAACTTCCACCCTAACAAATAAAAGGATAGCCTACAGAATATCTTTAAACCAAATATCACATAGGGATTGATATCCAAAATATTCACAGCACACACTAACTTATACCCAAAAAAAGTCAATTTAAAAAAATGAAAACTCTAAGCAGATACTTTTTCACAGAACATATAAAAACAGACAACAGGTATGTATAAAGTTGCTTAATATCACTAATCATTTTGGAAACATAAATCAAAACCACAATAAGATATCATCTTACCCCTATTAGAGTAGCTGTATTATCAAAACATTGTTAGTAAAGGTATAGAAGAAAAGGAGCCTTTGAGTACTATGGGTAGAATATAAATTGGTACAGACAATATGAAAAACAATACAGAAAAAATAAAGACTCTTATGGAAGAACAGGAGGAAGGACTGAGGACCTTGAGATGATAGGGACTCCACAGAAGACCAACAGAGTCAATTAACCTGGACCCTTGAAGGCTCTCAGAGCCTGAAGCACCAACCAAAGAACACAAGGGCTGGACCAAGGCCTCCCCACTCATATACAGCAGATGTGCTGCTCAGTCTTCATGTGGGTCCCCAATAACTGGAGGGGGCTGTCCCTAAAGCTGTTTGTTGATCCTGTGACCCTACCTAACTGGGTATAAGCCAAGGTGGGGAGATGTCCAGGTAGCATCGCCAGCCTCTCGAAGGAGAAAGGGAGAGGACTGGTAAGAGAAGTTGTGTGAGGGACCAGGTATAAGCCAAGGTGGGGGATGTCCAGGTGGCATCTCCAGCCCCTCAAGGAGAAAGG
>NC_034594.1:133650438-133650806 GCF_900095145.1 Mus pahari
GGGCCAGGTATAAGCCAAGGTGGGGGATATCCAGGTGGCATCTCCAGCCCCTCAAGGAGAAGGGGAGAGGACTGGTAAGAGAAGTTGTGTGAGGGGCCAGGTATAAGCCAAGGTGGGGGATGTCCAGGTGGCATCTCCAGCCCCTCAAGGAGAAAGGGAGAGGACTGGTAAGAGAAGTTGTGTGAGGGAACCAGGTATAAGCCAAGGTGGGGGGATGTCCAGGTGGCATCTCCAGCCCCTCAAGGAGAAAGGGAGAGGACTGGTAAGAGAAGTTGTGTGAGGGACCAGGTATAAGCCAAGGTGGGGGGATGTCCAGGAGGCATCTCCAGCCTCTCAAGGAGAAAGGGAGAGGACTGGTAAGAGAAGTT
>NC_034594.1:133651558-133679275 GCF_900095145.1 Mus pahari
GAAAGAAAGAAAGAAAGAAAGAAAGAAAGAAAGAAAGAAAGAAAGAAAGAAAGAAAGAAAGAAAGAAAGAAAGAAAGAAAGAAAGAAAGAAAATCAGAATGGAGTCCTTTCAAATAAAAACAAAAGAAGCTGCTAAGGAAGTGTAATTTCTAAACACAACACAGCCACTACATTCATGAACCCAGGGCAACTCTGGGGTGCAACACTAGGTCTGCACATGAATGGGGGTGTCAACAGCAAGCCATGGATAGAGAACAGGATCAGGGCACCCTAGCCTTAGTGGTAAGCGATTTGCTAATGACAGAGTTGGGGAAAGGAGAGACACTGAGTTCTGTTGTATCGCCTCTGGTGACCCCAACAGATCCCAATTCAGATGGCTTTAGCTAAACTAACTGGATCAAAACCAAAAGTCATAAATCTAAAAAGGGATCTGGTAGGTGGTAAGGCTGATAAAAAAAAATGGGGGAGAAAAGAGAGGGTCGTGGAGATAATAATCACAGTGGGGGGGTGTAGGGGGGTGCGTGCGTATGAAACTTCCCCAAGAAGCAATTAAATAAAAAAAGGTATCAGAAAAAACTGTCCACACACACACACACACACACACACACACACCAAGAACCCTTTCCTCCTCGATTACTCCAACCCACCCCCGAGCCATACTCAGGAAGCAATAGGCAGCTATGAGCCAAGTCAGTGTTGCTGTCACCTCTGTCTTTCCAGACACCACCAGGATTATCTACCTAGATCTTATCAAACACAAAACCTCTGAAATGAGAGCCTAGAGACTGCCAACAGCATACGCCTGGAGGTGGAGAAGGCACCTGTAGGAAGAAGGCACCACTGATGACTCTCATTGGTAGAAACTCCTCCACTGAAGGTCCTGGGGCCCAAAGTACAATAATCACTGTACTTTTGTATTGATATTATCAGGAACCAGTTTCACAAAAGAACCCTGTGAGATATTTATCAAAGATTACATGAAGCCAATCAAAGACAAACTGGTAGAAAAAACAAACTCCTTTATGCCAGAGATTGCAGAACAAATCAAGTACGTCTCTACTAATCTCAGAAACTACCATTTCCTTGTTGATGAAAACACAAATCCATTTAAATGGCACACACAGCGATTGGGCTAGAGTGCCAGGAGTCATGCTCATATGTGATTTTCTTTAAGGACTGCTTAGAAATAGGAAAACATTAACAAATTTTACAATCACTTTCAATCTATCACTTGTCATCACAGTAGCTGCTGTCTGTCAATCCACACAAAATCAAGACTTAAGATTAATGTGACTGATGTCATCTTCAGCTCTCCATCTATTCTGACCTTACTTATCTGAATTAGAGATTGCTGGGATTGCTGGGATTGTTTTTAAGAAAACAAAGAGTCTAGCTGGAGAGATGGCTCAGTGGTTAAGAGCACTGACTGGTCTTCCAGAGTTCAAATCCCAGCAACCACATGGTGGCTCACAACCATCTGTAATAGGACCAGATTCCCTTTTCTGGAGTGTCTGAAGACAGCTATGGTGTACTTATATAAATATAAAATTTTTAAATAAATCATAAAAAAGAAAACAAAACGTCATGGAGATTGTCTAACAATAAAAAGTGTAATTAGACACACACACAAAGAGATTGAAGATGAAAATATCTTATAGGACACCTAATATTCTCTTCATTGCAGAAAAGAAGGAATTCAAAAATACTACAAATCATCTAATTCATGTTTGCCATATATACTTTTATATTTCTTTCTTCCTCTATATTTTAATCACACATCCTCTACACAAACAGAAAAGAAGTCTTCTACTTCTCAAATAATAGTCATTCAATTTTTCATCTGTTATCCTTTGGTGCTACTGATTACTAATTACAACTTAGCAACACAATGAAAGATTTCAGACATAACCTAATAAGATGAATATATCATGTCTCTTCTTTTGTAAATCTTGGCTGTTTTGATTCTCATGAACACAAAAACAGAGTTGTTGAGAATCACTATAGGACAAATCTGGGCGTAAGAAAGCCCTATAATGATATCAGGAAGGTTGCTAGATTTCTATAAGATCACTTTCTCCTCTGCAAACTAGCAATACATAACAGCTCCTACTTCATACACTTACTTTACTTTTTTTATTTTGTTTTTTTCCAGACGGGTTTCTCTGTGTAGTCCCTGGCTGTCCTGGAACCCCCTCTGTACACCAGGCTGGCCTTGAACTTAGAAATCNGCCTGCCTCTGCCTCCCAAATGCTGGGATTAAAAGCATGTGCCACCACTGCCCGGTCCATACACTTACTTATAAGATGGGACAGAGATTAGGAGCACTTATTGTTCTTGCAGAAAACCTGGCTTTGGTTCCCAGCACCCACATGGATGCTCACAACCATTTGTAATTCCAGATCTGGGGGATCTGACACTCTCTTCTGACCTCTGTTAGCATCAGGCACACACATGGTGTGCATACGTACATGCAGGAAAAACATTCATACTCATAAAATAAATATATCTAGGAAAAAAGATTAGTTATATAATGTATAGTATCTTATATAATAACTACTCCTATATAAATAATGCTGGCTTGTTATTTTTATATACAGAAGAACAAAAAACAAACATTGTCCTTTGCTTTACTTTGTTCTTTTAGGACACGGTCTTTCAATGTGGCCCTAGCTAGCCTAGAACTCACTCTACAGCTTATGTTGTCCAATTCTCTTGCTTCTGCCTCTCTGGTGCTAGGTTTGAAAACATCCACTATGTTTTCAAACACCTATCAGTAAAAGGTGCTATTTTTACCTTTTTCAAAGCAAAAAAATATCAAAAAGCTGAAAAACTGCTAAAGTTTAAAAAAAAAACTCAATGGAAAAAGTACAAAAAGGTAATGAAATCCATACTAAAAAAGAGCAATTAACACATTAACAATCTCATTTCTATAAGCTATAGATTGTCCTTTTATCTTCAAATAGTAAAGATGGTAAATTTTATTGTTAAAAATACCAAATGCACCAGGAAAAATGTTTCATATATCAAAACTAATGACAATGTTGACAAGAAATGGACATTTCAGAACTTTAAAGGAAAACTAAGATGCCTAGAGTCAATGAAAACTAAGCTGTATAACTCATGCAGGGTTTCTTTAAAATCACTAGTTACTAGCAAATGTTCTGTGATCAAAGGCAACGTGGGAGGGCAGAGTCAAAGGAACCCCACAGAAGACAGGGAGAAAAGATTGTAGAAGCCAGAGGGTTCAAGGACACCACAAGATCATGGCCTACAGAATCAACTTAGCAGGGCTCATAGGCTTATAGAAACTGAAGTGACAAACACAGACCATGTGAGGGTCTGAGCTAGGTCCTCTGCATATATCTTATGGTTATGTAGCTTGGTGTTCTTGTGGGACTCGCAACAATGAAATGGGTTATGTCTCAGCCTTTTGCATGCACTTAGGACCCTTTTCCTCCTACTGGGATGGCATATCCAGGCATGATATAAGGGTTTGTGCCCAGGCTAACTGTATCTTGTTAGGCCATGTTCGGTAGCTATCCCTAAGAGGCCTGGTGGTGGTGGTGCTGGTGGTGGTGGTAGTGGTTTAAGAGAAACGGAGAAGTTGATTTGGGGAGAAAGGAGGTGCAGGGAGGGACTGGGAGGAGTGGAAGGAGAGGAAACCACAATGGAGATGCAAAGCATGTCAGAAGAATGAAAGTTTAAAAAAAAAAAAAAAAAGCAATGTGGAAAGAAAAAATTCTATTTCATCCTACATATTACAGCCCATCATGGAGGGAAGCCCAGGCAGGAAATCAAAGGTAAATCCGAAAGCAGAAGACATGGAAGAACGTTGCTTACTGGCTTGTTCTCTCACTTAGGCTCAACCCAGGACCACAAACACAGAAGTTGCACTGCCCACAGTGGGCTGGGCCCTCCCATATTAATCATTAATCATGAAAATGGCCACAGGCCAATCTCATGACCTAGGTGACTAGCTTGTGTCTAGCTGACAATAAAAGCTAACCAGTATAGCCAATAAGTGAACTAAGATTTAAATAATAATATCCAATTCTATCTTTCCATCAATCTTGCTAGGAAGCTAATGTTAGCCTGATTCTCCATATGGAAGTGGATGGCTCCTCATCCTTTTGGCTAAGGTCAAATGTAGTGTTTAGGTATTAAAGTGTAAAAGGTTGAGGAAAAAAGACATTGTCTAAATTACTCTTCACTGTCACTTAATAATGTTTCTTTCCAACAGATCGAAAAATACTATCCTAAGCATGACTAGTAAAAGTGAGACAAATATGACAGGGGCTTAAAATGAGAGACTATATATCTTTCTATGAGAAAAGATTGATGAAGTCTGTTCCAAACAGCTGCTAAATTACTAAATAATTCGATACAAATCTCAGCATCCATACTGTCTGCCAATACATGAATAGATTCTAGCCAATAGTTGATTTTTCATTAATTTATGAATATAATATAATTACAGCATACCAAGAAAAATAAAATACTTAATTACAGTGAAATAAACAAATTAACATAACACAGAGCCAAGAGGCATGGATGCACCTGCAATCCCCACACACAAGAGGCTAAGGTAGAAGGCTAAAGTGTCTGAGGCCAATATGGCCTATAAAGTAAGGCCCTGTCTGTCAATATATTATACATACATACATACATACATATACATACATGTGTGCTTAAGTGCATCTAGTAACCATTCTCAGAACCATTTACATCTTTAAAAGTAATTAATAGAGGGCCTTAAAATGGCAAAGACATTTTAAAGTATACAATAAACACTCTACAACATGGCTTATCAAAAGTTAGGGTTTTATGTCTTTTAAATCTTAAAAGTGAAAGCCACATATCTGAATGCTTTTATTAAAAAATGTGTTTGCTATTTGTATAACACGTAAAAGTAAGTCTGAAGTGTGGGCATAATGACACATACATGTGTACATGAGAGATGACATTGAGAAATGTTTCACTGATATATGAATGAATTCTACACTTTCCTTGTAATGTGTTTCTTCCCCAGGAGTTTGACATTCAAAACTCCCTTCATGTTTTACTAAGTAGCTAAACTAATTATTGTTAGTCGTCTACCAAGAAGCCCATATTTTCACCACAAATTCCAACAACTAATATCACATGTACACCCTTAGAACTGATTGCACTATTTAAGATCAACATCACATTTAATATTTAAAAAGAACATGGTGAAATTTTTAAGGAATTTTAAGAATCTCAATTAGTAAAATCTATTATGTCTCATAAAGTAAAAAAAAAAAAAAAAAAAAAAAAAACTATGGCCACTTAAGTAGCTATTCAATTTATATGAAGGATGCTGGCATGCTGAATCTAAATTCTCACTGAGCTTTTTCGGGTGTGCTGTCTACCTTGTAGAACAAGGTTCATGAGACTGCTGCAATGGTCTAAAATGACATGACAAAGTAGTTAACACATCAGAAGCTTGATTAAATGAGAAAAACAGTTTAGCAATGACACAATTCATATTTATTTTGGAACCACAGCTCATCCCAAAAACTCTTGTGTTTTACCAACCAAGTAGTTATTTACTATAGCAACTTCATTACCAAGATTTCCAAAATTTTCCACACACTTCAGTGCTGAGCTATCAAAGTCTGTGTGTGTGCTGTTTCCTAGGCAACATGAAAGAGGACTTTTACCTTTACAGACTGAAGGGTCAAAGAAAAGGAACCCTCCTTCAAACTGTGCAGGATTTTAGTTAGAAACATAAGTGTGAAATGAGCAGACAAAAAAAGCTCAAGAACTGCCACCAGTGTTTCAGTCTGATAAACAAACAGAACTTGCTATCATTTATCTTCATTTCTAGCCACCAGTATCCCTGCAGAACAAGGTATGTTCCAAACACACTTCAGAACATGGTCAATCATACTAGCTGTCCAATAATACTGAAATCCAAGAAAACTTTTGGGGTTAAGAGTCAAGCCCTAAGGTTTGAAGAGATGACTCAGTGGGTAATATATGTGCTATAAAAACATGAGGCCCCCAGTACCCAGGTAATCGTCAAGCCCGTCTGTAACCCCAGAGGTCAGATGTAAAGGCAAGTAAGCCTTGGAACAAGCTGGACAGCTAGTCTGGAACAATCAACAAGCTCTGGGTTCAGGAGACCCTGCCTCAATACATATGGTGGAAAGCAAAGCCATCAGAGAAGATACCTGATATCAACCTTTGACTGCTACACACATAAACCCATGCATATGAACACATGAAAATACACATATATACATGCTCATGTACACACACACACAAACACACACACACACACACACACACACACACACACACGCCCTTACTCACCCCCACCAATCCCTGGAATCTGGATTTAGTATGAAATTTCTACCTTGCTGCTCTAAGTTCTGAAGCTAGTAGCTCAAAAACTACCTTTCTGCCTGAACAAGAACAGCCTCAAAAACATAAGATGAAACCACATTCTAGAAGATCTCTGTAAACACAATTATTTCCTGCCCTGGTACAGTCAATTTGATGCTATCTACTGAATTAAGCAAAATGAAAGAAAAACACTAATATCTTCTTAAAAACAAAAGATTTTCTCTTTCTATCACACTGAGAATCGATATACTCAAGGTATTTTTTTCTCTAACTACAATTTCTCTCTTCAACTTTTACTGTAAATATACTTACCCTCACTCAGGGTCATGTTTTAATCAGGAGCACAGCATATAAAGCTCGTTTTATGCTAAGGAGTACTAGATGACTCTAGATATAAAAATATAAACTGAAAAGTAGAAAGAAAACCCCCTGGGCTCTTAGCCGTCTGAGGGTGACTGACTCTCACCTAGCTCTTTCTTACTCTGGCCTGCACACACCTCAAAGCTTCTGACCACCACAGCTCATGGCCCAGTAAGGCCTTTCTCTCCAAACTAGTCATCTTATTTCTCCAAGTTCAAAATGCTACCTGTTCTTCTAAACATAGTTAAAACGTCCTCTTTCCCCTATCCTTACAACTACAGTGATCTTTCCCACCTCTCTAATCTCTTCACCACTCAATTCTTTCTGCCATGCATTATCTGTGTTCCCATATTTAATCTTCCACAGAAGCATGAAGGCTTCAAGGTCAAGGACCATGCCTCATTCATCTCTACTTATACTGCCTAACCAAATGCTGGAACTGAATTAAATGAATGTGGCTTGGGTTAGGAAAGGACAGAAGCCCACTAGCTGACCAGGTAGGGTATTGATGCATGTCTATGATCTTAGCACTTGAGAGATAAGTGAGGCTATGTGAAAGTTTGTCTCTATGAGGCAGACAAAGACAGAAATTGTGAGATCCAATATAGAACCCTGACTTTGCCAACAACTACCCATATGATTTTGGACTTTAGATTTTTGTATATTCATCTGCAGGTTAGAAAAGTATGCTCAACTAATTTGTATGTCTGTCTGTTTGTGTCTGTTCATTTGTTTTGGATGTTTGTGGGGGTATTGCTTGTTTTAAAAAAGACTGGTAATCTTTACCTAAGTATAAAATTAATTGGAAACATCTCATAAATGACATGAAAAGAATATTTCAAAGTATTTATAGCCAGTAATATGCTTTACATTTAACAACTGGCTATGGCAAAGGTCAAATTATACTATTTTCTGGTTGTCCCTGGTATAAATAATCCTGCTATGACCACTCAAACAACACTATAACAATATCACTGAACACAGAGCTAGGTAGAACGAGATATGTGTAATTTCTGTTCCAAGTCAGCAGCCACTCAGCACAGTCCTGAAAAGATAAGGAGTATTTCACAAAACTGCTATTTCAGGGGCAGAGGGACATGCAGAAGATATTCAGTATTTCATCCAGTGGAGTACAGTCAAAACAGTTTACTATATGTTCAGTACAATAATCTCCAGTATCTATGTATGCAAATCTTATTCTTGGTTATAGTCTCATAACAATTCATATCTCTTTTCAAAACAGAAAGTAACAAGACAGTTAAGACACCTAATGATATCACTGTAAGACAATTATGGGAAGGAGGTATGTGGTTAGAAACAGTGCAATTAAAAAAAAGCAAATTTTCTATTCCTAATTTTCCCCCAAATTCTTAACACAAGCTTGCATTTTCCAATGGAACTTCTATTACTAAGAATTCTCCATTAGAATTAGTTTTGTTTTTAACTTAATTTGCTCTTAAAGACTTGTAGAACTTGCTGAGCTTAAAATAGGCAAGGAACAGCATAGTTCACAAACTACTGTGTAGACTTTATACTCTGAGAAAAACGGGTTTTGTTGAAATACTTTTCTGACTTTTTACTTAAGCATGCTAAACTGGATAAGGAGAAAAGAAGTTTCCAAAATGTATTTTTAGCTGTACTATGTCTATCACAACAACACTGCCTGTAGTTAGATTTTTCATGAGTATTTATAAAAAGTGTGTTTTCTATTTTTAAGACTATGTAGAAAATAAGAAGGCTCAAAATTTCAAGCACACTAATAATCTTATCCCAAATCTAACTCTAAATCAACTAAAATTACATCTACATGTTTCCTAGGAAAATCCCCCAAACCTATATATTTAAAAAAAAAGAAGATAACCAAAAATGAATCAGCATAAGCATGAAATTTCTATATTCCAAACAACTGTGGCATCTTGTTGGCTGAATAAGCAATATAGAAAGTAAATGAAAAATGTTGAGATATGTCTGCTTCATTTCATTAATTCTTAGTAACTAATGTCCACATAGCACTAATGTCCACATACATATACCCAATTTAAATATTAACTATAGAGACAAAACTCCTGTCTACTCTTAAGACAGCAGTCAAGTCAAAAAATGAGTATATCAGGCTGGAGAGGTGGTTCGGGAGTTAAGAACAATTTATTTCCAGCACCCATGGCTTACAACCACCCATAATCCAATTCTAAGGAATCCAATACCCTCTTTTGAAACTCCAAGTGTACCAGGAACACATGTGGTATACAGACAGACATGTAAACACACACAAAATAAGCAAAGCTTTTTAAAGAAAAATTTAATTAAGTCTTTTTAAAAAAAAAAATGAGTATGTCTTCATTACTTGGGTTCAACTCTGTCTTTTCTGTTTCCATTTGTCATGACAAATAGCTTAAAACTAAAGAAATCCCTGGGTTGGCCAGGCATAGTGGTGAAATCCCAGCTCTCAAGAAGCAAAGAGGATCACGAGTTCAGACTAAGTTTATAGGCACTGGAACCCAGGATGGGTTATAGAGCAAGACCTTGTCTGAAAAAGACTAGGAAAAAATTTTAAAATTTAAAAGTCCTGTGTTCAGTCTTTGTATCTCAAACTCTGGAACTGAATCATTAATATGAGACAAGAGTTATACTTTGGGTCTGGTTAATTTCAGTATCTGATGTTTTTCTTGTTGCTCTTTTTTGTTTTGGTTTGGTTTCTTTGGCAATACATTTTATAATAAATAACATTAAAATGTTTAAATGTTAAATTAAATGTTTAAAAGCTATTATAAACATGCTAAAACTGACTGAAACCTATAAGACATAGGGGCAGGGGAAGAGCTCTGTGCTGGGACTCCCAAAGGCTACAGTATTGATTGACTTCAACCTCCTAAAGTCCTCATCTCCATACAACTAAAGAATGGTGGCTGAGGGCTGGAGAGTTGGCTCAACAGTTAAGAGCACATATTGCTCTTACAGAGCTTGGGGCACCCACATGGCAGTTCACAACCATCTTTAACTCCTGATACAGGGGATGTGATGCCCTCTTCTGACCTCCAGGGGCACCAAGTACACACGTGTACACACACACACACACACACACACACACACACACACACACACACACACGGTACACATGCAGGCAGGCAAGGCACTCATACATGTAAACAATAAATAAATAATAATAAATAATCAAAAAAGAATTTTTAAAAAGAAAATGGTAGGCTGAAATAGAGTCCCAGTTCCATACCTCCAGTGCAAGAATTTTATATACCTAACTGTTCCTTCCTTCAGAGTCAGTATGCAGAAATCTGTTAATCTCTCCCACATAATATTTGTACTTGGAACTACAAAATTTCTACTTTTCACTACTCCCCAAGACCTAAGACTTTCAGCCTCACTGCAGTATCTGAGAGTTCAAATAAATATACAGTAATTAAACCATGTCAAGTTTCAGACAAAGCAAAGTTTTTCAGAAGTCACAAATTCAGAACTAATGAGCTGACAGGAATGAAAACTCTTGTTTCACTTACTTAATAATACTTTGTAAATCAAAGATAACTATAGTTGGGCTTGGTTCATGTCCATAATCTTAATACGTAGAAGGCTGAGGCAGAAGGACTGCTATAAGTTTAAGGTCAGTGTGGGCTACATAGTAAGTTCAGGTCAGTCAGAGCTACCATATAAGACTCTGTCTCAAAAAATAAGTAAGTAAGGCAAAGATAGCTCAGTGGTTTAAGAGCACCAGATGTTCCTTCAGAGGACCTGGGTTCAATTCTAGGACGTACATGGCTGATAACAACTGTCTGTAACTCCAGTTCCAGGGGATCTGATGCCCTCTTCTGACCTCCTCTGGCACCAGGCACAGAGGGGGTGCACAGACATACGTAGAGATAAAACACATAAAATTAAATAAATCTTTAAAAATAAATAAATATCCCAACAAAAATAATACAACCTTTCTAATATTTTTTTAAAAACCACCCTAACGATATAAATCATGAGGGAATGATCAGACAAGCAAACAATCTCAGAACAACACAAACATAAGAACTTCCCATCCAATGCTTAAAACAGAAGGAAAGAAAAATGCCATAGTTCTACAGCCAGACCTTTTGCTCTTGTTTGTATATTTACTATTTTTCTCAATAATATTGGAGCTTCCTACCTTATTTGCAGCTTCCCAGAGCACAAATTAAGCTTTCCAACATGCTCACAGATAAGCCCTGAACAACCACATCTATTTCTCCCCAGATGGTTTAGTATATTAAACTTAAAACATCTTAAACTAATTTAATATGGCCATCAATCTAACTCAAAATCTTAGCTAGCTTCCCAAGAAGTACAATTTTGTAGTAACACATACTACATTAAATTTATCTAGCCTTTCCCCTTTCAACCTCAATGTCAGTTTCATATAGAGAACACAACTGAGATAATGAATCACAGGACAATTTCCCTTTTCAGGCAACTTGTAAACTAGTATTTTCCACGAATAGAATCCACTTCCAATTTGACTACAAACTTCATGTCTGTACCTCCTGATCACGATTACTGGACATTCTACAGAAGTGCAGCGACTGCCAAATGTAAACACTACTACAAGAAAAGTCTTAAGGTTTTCTGGAAATTGTGTTCTCCGAATTGTGACAGTCAACTATCTACCTCTTCTCATACACAAGAAAATTTAGATGCATTAAAATAATCTAAACTTTCCATTGACAAAAAAAAAAAAAAATGCATGCTTTGACATCTGTTTCCAAACAGCACTAGGCAAGTCAAGCAAGTCCTTACCATTAAAGGTTAGCGGTTCATTTTATTTGCATACCATCGATTCTGAAAAAACGATCGCCTAAATTCGAGTCTTTTTCTGATATAACTAACTCTGAGAAGTCCAAAGAGAATACATAAGCACCTCCTGAACGAAACTGTCTTGAGACCACAAATGATCTCTTCTCAGTTCATCAACCCTCCTTGCTCCTGGCCACCTCCCCAATGGCCAGTGGCCCCTTTCCACATGCTGACGCACTGCCCAGCTCTGCACCGTTGGCGATCCGAGCAAAGTACCAGCTCGGTCTCAGAAACTTTGACTCAGTTATCAGGCCACGGAAGACAACATGCGCGTGGGTGTGGATGGGTGCCTGTCGGGGCCCACGCGGCCAACTTTGAAGCGGGGCATTCCTGGCAGGTAGAGATCTGCCCAAAAAAAACAGCCTATCCCAGACAGCAAAACCACAAGCATCGCCAGCAGGGACGGAGCAAAGTGCGCGGGGCGGAGGAAAGGGAAGAGCGAGGGAAGGACACGGGATCCAAGGATCCAACCGACGCTTTCAAGTGGGTAAGAAAATAACCCTGTCCACACGCCCCCCGGACTCGGGGTTGCCGGGACCGCGAGCCGGGCAGCAGCCACATCCCGGCCGCCGCCGGCGGGGGCGGCGGCAATGTCAGGAGGGCACAGTTGGAGACCGCGGCCGCCCAAGCCACCACCCGGCCCCAGGTGAGGGGCGCCAACCCCGCCTCCCGCCCGGCCGCCCCACCGCGACGAGCCAGCCACACGGAGAACCCGGGTGTCCGGGAGGCGGCCGACGGCGCTGAGCCCGCCGGATGCCTTCCGCCCCGCAGCTCCAGCATCCCGGTCCCGGGCCGGGCCTCGCACCCCCCGACCCTCTCTGAACCAGCCCGGTCCACCTCAAAACCCCCTCCGGAGCGCGGCTCCCCGCCGTCAGGCCGCCCTCGGGCCCCCCTCGAAGGCCGCCTTCGCCTCACCTCACGTCTCCGCGGCCGTGCCGGAACAACAACTCTGTCAGACGCCCGAGTCCCACCCGCCGCCCAGAGCTCTGCGGCCGGGCCCGTCCCGTTCACTCCGCCGCCGCCGAAGCCCAGGGAGGGCGGAGGGAACGGGGCGGAGGGAGCGGGCTGGGGAGGGGAGAGGACCGCACGGCAGGAAGAGGCGAGGGAGGGGGCGGACTGAGGAGGAGGCGGCCGGCGGGAGCGCGCGCGCCCGGCCCCTCGGCGCGGCGTGCGCGCTCCCGAGGGCGGAGGCGCCTTCTCTGCCCAAGGCGGCGGCGGCGCGCGCGCGCGTCCACAGGCTCGCCTGACCCGGCTTCCCCCCACCCCCCCGCGCCCGCCCCCCAACCCCACCCCCGAAAGCGCGGAGTACAAACCTGAGCAGAGGGCAGAGGGCGAGCTAGGAGAGCGGAGGCGCAGGAGGACCTCCCGCACGCGTGCTGGTGCCTGGCAATTATCCCCAGCACTGACTGAGTTCTAAGTCCCTTTGGGGGAGATTCTTTCTTAACAAACCTGTTTTACTTATTTCCATTCTGTGAGGCCAGGAAGTCACCTCGGAGGACTTAACTTTTCCACCGGGACTCTTTGTCCTTTGAAGGTGTGTCTCTGTGCCTGGAGGCATCCCCCCTTCCATTAACTCTTCCAGACTCAGACTGCATAGGAAATGCTAACCCAACTGTAAAGGCAGCCTGGGTCTCACCTTTGAGCCTTTAGGAGAGTGGATTTTGGAGGACAGATAAACTATCTATTTTCTGCCACAAATATTGTAGTAATTTTTGAACTGTGAATTTCTTCCTTTCTAGATCAAGCAGCCAGAAATGACCTGTATATTCCCTGAATCTCATGAGAACTTTTTTCTCAGGTTTATGGCACAAATATGTGTACCCTTAATCTGTGAAATATTTTAGAGATTCTAGAGGGACCTATTTCACTCATGCCTGTGCCTTTCATGATGAATCCTACCTGGCTTATAGGAAGTTTTCTTTCAGTAAATATTACTGTATGAATTGAATGCGTCCAGAGATTGGACCTCTAGAATGGCTTCTTGAGTTGAAAATTCTCTTTTCTTATAACACTTCAATTGCTCTGTCATTATTGTCCACCCAGATCCAAAAGCTATTCTGTAACATTTGTCAAAGGACCTTCAAACCCAAGTTTCTTTTCTCGTTTTTTCTTAATGTTAATGCCTACAGATGCTGGGTCATAGCAAAAGTGTTCCAACTCATTTGGGTTTCCCCTCCATGTCAGGTCCTTCCCAGAAGGTATTTTTGTTAAGCTCCGTACCCTGAGTAGACCTCCTAAACCGAACCTGACTCGATACTTTAAGTTTGATACCTAATAAAGTTAGGATTTAATTAACATAAGTCATCTGTTGAGTTCCCTGTTTGCAGAGTCTCATTGTAAAATATACAAGAAGTAGATACTGAGCCAGGCTCTATGAGAAAATCAGCGTGGAAAAGGCCGTTTGCCCTCTGGTTTCTTCTAAACAAAGCGTAGTTATTTGACAAAGGGGACAATGAAGGCTAGGACTTAGCTCCCGTTCTCCTGTTTACCAGGCGGCCAGGCCAAAGAAGGGTGTGACTTCACGTGAAAGCTCACTTCAGTTAACCTGACCTGGATCACCCTCTCACAGGCACACCCGGGGGCTTGTCTCCCAGATAGCCCTATATCCTGTCAAACTGACCATAGTAACCACTGAAGACATCCAGGCACATCTTGTGTGTGGAGGAGAATGAAAAGGAGTCTTTCTCACAGCTAGCTGCTGTGATGGGTGGGTTTAGTTACTGAAGCCATCACCTCTACTGCGAAGGAAGCTGGCCTGGAGGCGAAGCTGACACATTATGAAAGAGTTCAAAATAAGCCAGAAGTCATCCTGTAGATTTAGTCATTTCCCTGAGTCAAGATGTTTTCTTAGTTACTTATGATTTTCAAAATGAATTGAGATTTTTATTATTTGCAGTCAAGTCTGAATTTTTCAATACATATTATGGAAGGAAGAATCATGTATTATTTGGCTCTTCCACAGATTTTTGTCTTAATGAAATGAATAGATACTGTACTTGATAAAATTTTAGAAGATCCTCATAGGGATTTGTCTACTACCCAGAACCCTTCCCAGACTCTGTTATTTATGTAATGTCTGAGAACTCATCACTGCACTTAAAAAAATTAGGCCCTAATAAAAGCACCACATGATTCTAATGGGTAACCATGAATATATGTATTTAACATGTGAGGGGTTTTTTATATTTTTGTTTTGTCGTGTGTGTGTGTGTGTGTGTGTGTGTGTGTGTATGTTATACTTAAGTATACACTAACCAAACCAAAAGAGGATTCTGAGTATCTTCTGCCATTCTCTATGCTATTCTCTTAAGACAGACTCTCTCACTGAACCACAGCTCCCCAGTTTGGCTAGGCTGTCAGCCAGCAGGCTCTAGCCGACCTCCTGTGTCCATTTCGAACCAGCACTAGGGTTGTGGGCATGCATGGCCACACCTGGATTTTTTTTACATGGGTGCTGGGGATCTGAACTTAGGTCTCCATGTTTGCATAGCAAATGTTCTTACCCACACAGCCACTCCCTGGCCACTATTATATCGGTTCAGAGTTGTTTTGTTGTTGTTGCTGTTGTTTGTCTGGAAAGATTAGAAA
This sequence comes from Mus pahari, assembly GCF_900095145.1. Taxonomy (NCBI): domain Eukaryota; kingdom Metazoa; phylum Chordata; class Mammalia; order Rodentia; family Muridae; genus Mus; species Mus pahari. The sequence continues at coordinate 133,666,706 of NC_034594.1, forward strand.
AATTACCCTGGTAACCAAGATTGTTGTGTTGCATATCTTTAAGCACTTGGAGGCAGTGGCAGGTGAATCTCTGAGTTCAAGGCCAGTCTTGTCTACTGAGTTCCAGGACAGCCAGAGATACAAGAGAAAACCTCCCCACACACACACACACACACACACACACACACACACACACACACACACAGGGAAGAAGGAGGAGGAAGGAAGGAAGAAAGACAGACAGACAGAAGAAAAGAGAAAGAAAAATGGAACTGGCTACCTAGAGAAAGGAGAAATAAGAGGTAACAAATCATACACTGTAGGCAGAAAGACTTTTCTCCTTCCTTTTTATTTAAAGCTGAAATTCAAAGACATCTAGACAAATCATTCTAAGCCCAAACTAAAGTCATCCTTTAAAACAGAATAAGAACACACTCAACCAGCCAGGTATGGTGGCAAGAAGATCACAAGTTCATGACTAGCCTGGGATACGAAGTGAGTTCCAGGACACCTTGGACTACAATGTCAGAATCTGTCTCAAAAACGGAAGGAAGGGAGGGAGGGAGGGAGGGAGGGAGGGAGGGAGGGAGGGGAGTAGGGAGAGAGGGAAACAAGGAAGATGAGAAGGAAGACAATGACCACCACTATCAATAATGACAACCACAACATGGTCAACATGCAATATGTTTATGGAAATCAGAACATGTTCTCAATCATGAGAGAGGCAGGCAGAGTGTAAATGTTTCTTGAAGACTGACTTACTATTTTTATAACCTAATAAGAAATAAAGATGATCTTGGGAGGCAGAGGCAGGCGGATTTCTGAGTCGAGGCCAGCCTGGTTTACAAAGTGAGTTCCAGAACAACCAGGGCTATACAGAGAAACCCTGTCTCGAAAGAAAAAAAAAAAAAAAAAAAAAAAGAAAAAGAAATAAAGATGATAGCTCCCAATACCTGAGAGAAATGTCTGAAATTCATCTCACTATCAGACTGCTTTTCTTTGTCTGTGACAATGACCCTCTGTAGTAAATAACAAAATCCCCCTGGGAGGAAGGGAGTATGGGGGAGTTACGTCTACTTAGCTCCTGGGAGATGACCAACCTCTGAGATATTACCCTGGACATCTTTTGTATTAAAAAAATATTTCAGTATATAAAAGTAGAGAAAACAGTATGATAAGTCCTATCCTGCCCATTAACTTGACAACCAGAATATGCCTAATCTCCCCACCCCATCCCACACACAAATTTCACTCACAAGCATTTCCTTGTCTAGCCCTAAAAGTTAAGGGATCTTTTACTGACATCAATAAAACCTACAATTCACAGGATAGATAAGCAAGTTCCTTAAAAAAGGTTATATAAAGATAAGTAGGAAAGAAGAGATGTTAGGTTTGCTTGGATATGATTTTGCTTTTTCTATTTTTTTCATTTCTTTTTAGAAGTTTTATAAAGTATAATTGTCATACAATTAGCTATACATTTTGAAATATAAAACTGGACACATTTTGACATATATACTTTTCTAAGAACATCACCACCACCAAGACAGCAAGCATAACTAACATCCCAAAGAGGTTCTTTGGGTCCATTCAGCCTCATCTGCCACATCCTCAGGCAACCACTGAGCAGCTGTTACTACAGATTAGCTTGCAGTTAATATTTTCTGCCGCTGGAAATCTAGCACAGTTATTAGAGCATTTGCCTAGCACACACAAAGTCCGGGGTTTGATATCCAGCAGCACATAAACTTGGTATTTCACACCTATATATTTGGCATCTGGAGTTCCAGGCTAGATGGGCAAATGATGCAAGAAATTCAAGATTATCTTCAGCTGCATAGAGAGTTTGACATCACCACTGGGATGAAACCCTGCTCAAAAATATAAAATTTTCCATAAATGGAATTATACAAGATATTTCTGGGGGGTTTTGTTTTTTGTTTTTTTTTGTTGTTGTTGTTTTGTTTTGTTTTGTTTTTCAAGACAGGGTTTCTGCCCTGGCTGTCCTGGAACTCACTCTGTAGACCAGACTGGCCTCGAACTCAGAAATCTGCCTGCCTCTGCCTCCCAAGTGCTGGGATTAAAGGTGTGCGCCACCACACCCAGCAAGATATTTCTTTATGTTGCTTTTTTCTACTCGTGACTATTGGGCTTGCTGTAATTTACATTTTTCTCTATGATGTTCTTATGTATTTTCATTTAGTCTCCCAACCTCACAGCATGTGTTTAATTCCTATTCATGTTAGCATACAGTGAAATTCAGTTCCCTGGTATGCTCTGTTTCTGGTTTCTCTTATCTGGAATGTGGAAATAGCACATACATACCCCCTTTCTTCAAGGTTGGCAAAGTATTTTTTAAACTTTTAAAGGACCCAGCATTTATATATTTTTGGAAAAGTACAGGATCTTCTCTTGCCAGCCTAGTTTAATGTATTTATCTGAAATAGATTAATTTTTAATAGTATAAAGAAAGTCTATTAAAACCAGGTGTGGTGGCGCACGCCTTTAATCCCAGCACTTGGGAGGCAGAGGCAGGCGGATTTCTGAGTTCGAGGCCAACCTGGTCTACAAAGTGAGTTCCAGGACAGCCAGGGCTACACAGAGAAACCCTGTCTCGGAAAACCAAAAAAAAAAAAAAAAAAAAAAAAAAAAAAAAAGTCTATTAAAAAGAAATCTTTTTTTTTTTTTTTAATGAAATGAATCTAATTAGATACAACAAAACCATCACATTGAAGTTGGACAAGGCAAACCAACAGCAGGAAAAGAGCCCCAGGAGAAGGCACAAGAATCAGAGACCCACTTGTTCACACATATAAAAGTCCCATAAAAGTGTGAAACTAAAAGCTCTAGTATGTGCCCAGAGGACCTGTGCATACCTGCATGGGCCCTGTGCCTGTTGCTTCACTCTGTGTGAATTCATGTCAGCTTTATTCAATTGACTCATCGGGCCTTGTTCTTCTCCCCTCTGACTCTTCCACTCTTTCAGCCTCCTCTCCCATGGGGTTCCCAGAGCTCTGAGGGGTGGGGGATTGGATGGAGATCTTCAATGTAGAGCTTGGTGTTCCAAGTTCTCTTTCTCTGCATAGTGTCTGGGTGTGGGTCTCTGAATTTGTTTTTATCAGCTACAGGAGGAAGTTTCTCTGATGATGGCTGAATAAGGCACTGGTCACTGCATATAGCAGCATATCATCAGGAGTCATTTTATTACTACTTTTTTTTTCTTTTAAGACTAGTATCATTTGGCTTTACCCTAGGTCTCTGAGCTATCTAATCTCTGGTTCTTGGTCACCCAAGCAGTGTTGGGTATGGATTTCATCTTGTGGAGTGAGCCTTAAATCAAATCAGACATTGGTTGGTTACTCCCATAAGCTTTGTGCCACCATTGCCCTGGCATATTTTTGCAAGCAGGATGGCATTGTCAATCAAAGGTTTTGAGGTTGGCTTGGTGTTTAAATTTCTTTCAGTAGCCTGCAGAGTACCTTTCCATACCAAAGAGACTAGAATGTAGGAGTAATGGGGAGAGGTTGAGGGAGAGAATGTGGGGAGAGACAGCTAGAATTGAGAGGGCATTTGAGGGCCAATAGGGAAACCCAGTGTAGTGGAAACTTTCTAAGTTATAGAAAAGTGATCCTAATGATGCCTTTAAATAATGAGGGAGATGGAGTTCCAATTAGCCATCTCTTGTCACCAAAAGGAGCTTCCCATACTGTGACTGGGCTATTTCCAATTGAGTTGTTGGCCAAAGGGGTCTCGTGAAAATCCCCAAACAACTCAGACTCTTACCAAGACAATAGGTTGCTCTCCACAAGCTGATGGTAAGGCCCCAATGCGGAAGACAACACCCATACAACTCATTGAACAGGGAGAGGTCAAGCTGGTGCCAACGTAGAAAAGGAATCTTTTAAGATATTTTTCTTATACTGGAGAGATGGCCCAGTGGTTGGGAGCACTAACTTTTCTTCTAGACATCCTGAGTTCAATTCCNAGCAACCACATGGTGGCTCACAACCATCTGTTAATGGGATCTGATGCTCTCTTCTGGTGTCTGAAGACAACTACAATGTACTCATAAATAAAATAAATAAATCTTTTTTTAAAAAAATATTTTTTTCTAAATTCACACACTAAGTAATTGGTTTTCTTCTTGCATACCTACTTTGGTGATCTTCTCCCCTACCCCACCCCCACAGCCCCTTTCCCTACCAGCTTCCTGCTGGTTCCTCCCTACTATAGATCCTAACATTGTTTCAAGTCACTTCAATTCTATTACTCTTTTTCCCTCTCCCTTAAGACTTCTTTTCCCCTCTCATAGTCCTCTTCCATGGTTGCAGGGAGTGACCCAACTGGGGCAGTAAGGGAATGAAGAATGGACAGACACACAGGCAGATACAAAAAAGCTGGAATGAGGTAATCTGGACTCTCTGACGGAGAAGCTACAGCCCTCCCCACCTCCCAGGTAGGTTATTACAGACAGGTAAACAAGGACACGGGTTATTTATTATATCCAGCTAAACAAGGACACAGGGTTATTATATGCAGCTAAACAAGAAGGCGGGTTTAGTTAATCTCATTAGGAGCAGTCCGTATGAAAACTGAAAACTGCCTTCAGGGTGTAAACATGAGAGGAAGAAAGCTACAGGGGACAATTTGTGCACATACTATCAGGATTCACATTTGGACCCCAGGGCAAGGAAGGTTTGCCATCCCTCTGATCCTCCTCTGGGGAAAGCTTTAGTCACCTCCTTTGGGGACAAGGCATTGGAATCCTTGACATAGCTGTGGCCATGTCAACAATACACATAATCTCAGGACTTCACTTGCTCCCTACAATCCCCTATCTAGATTCATGCCCTATACCAGAACACCCACATTAAAAATTAAAACTAGAATTCATATATGAAAAAAAGCAAGCAGTAGTTATCTTTTGAGTCTGGGTTACTTAGTGATTTCCAGTTTTATATACTTTGCTGCAAATGTCATACTTTCACTGTGTGTGTGTGTGTGTGTGTGTGTGTGTGTGTGTGCGCGCGCGCACGCGCGCGCATGCAGGCACATGTAACACATTTTATCTACTCATTCACCAATGGCTATCTCCACTGGTCTGTTTCCTTGGCCAGCATGTGCAGAGCACAACATGGATGAGCAGTATCTCTGTGGTATGACTTAGCATCCTTTGGGTAACTGCCCAGGAGTGACATAGCTGGGTCATATGGCAGTTGTAATTTTAGTTTTCTGAGAAACCTCCATTCTGATTTCCATAATGTCTGCATCACTCTACACTCCCACCATCACTGAGTAAACAGGAGCTCTCTGCCTCATTACAGGGAGAAGCTGCATAATCACAGAGGTAGCCTGTCTGTGTGGCTGTGTGGCTGTGGTGTGATGTGGTGTGAGCCATCTCAGCAGGGTAATTTCCTCCCTGGTGGTTTCCCTACATCAGTTCATCCAAGCACAGCTTTAGCAGTAAAATCCAAAATCCCTTCAAGTATTTGCAACAGACCTGGTAAATTCAAGGGTTTTGACATTTGCATACATATATACACACACAACATATGTGTGTATACACATATGTATGTATGCATTATGTAAATGTATGTGTATATATAGTCCCCAAATGTGTATGTTTTAAGAAGTAACCAAAACTTATGTTTTCACAGCAAAAAAAGGAAAATAACCACTTTCCTCTTCTACATCAAGGGAAATATGGCTCTTCTACATTCCTCTCTGACCCTCCTACAAGACATTTCTTAAATCTTTTCACCTATTGTCACATTAAAAATAAATTATAAAAAATTAATTAATTAATTAAAATAAGATATAAATTTATAAAAAGATTTCTAAATTCTATGATAATATATCTAATATAAAAGTAAATGACAATCTGTCTATATATTGCCTATTTACTATCAATAAATAAGTAAGTAAATAAATGTGACAATTAAACAACAAATGCTTTAGAGTGTCTAAAAGATGCTTTTTTTAAAATTATTTATTTTTATGTATGTGAGTACACTATCACTGTCTTCAGACACACCAGAAGAGAGCTTCAGATCCCATTACAGATGGCTGTGAGCCACCATGTGGTTTCTGGGAATTGAACTTAGGACCTCTGGAAGAACAGTCAGTGCTCTTAACTGCTGAGCCATCTCTCCAGCCTGTTTTAAAAGATTTGTAACACTGTATCTAATACTTTTCCAATTTTAGGCTGATTCTTTCTACTCTGATATATTTCTCTGATTTGTTGACAATAAAAAACCTCTATAGAAAACCATTAATTTATAGTAATTTCTACGTACATTTTTGTTAATCATTTTCAAACTCCACGTGAAAATGCAGGTTTTAGGATTCTTTGTAACCAGGACTATATGGTATAATTATAGTGGAAATGTATTATGCTATCAAGTTCATGACATGTGAATAGAAGTTTAATAGCTCAATCTCAATGACATTTTTGTTCTTTGATTTCTGAGTTAGGATCATGAGTACCCCAGGCTAGCACCAATCTCCCTATGTAGCCAAGAATGAAGGTGGACTTCCAATCCCTCTGCCTCTACCTCCCGAGTGCTGAGAATACAGAATACCATGTATAAACCACCATTCCTGCTTTATACAGCACTGAGAATAGAACCCAAGGCTTTGTGCATGCGACACACACATTCAACCAACTGACCCACATTCCCTATTCTTTATATCTTTTGGTATATATTAAACTATGCAATCATTGTTAATTGAATTCTATCACCGATTTGTGCCTCACTTTGAACACATACCCTTTCCCCCCTAATATAACTGGTACTTTTCTTCTGTGTCCCACAAGAACTAAGACATCCAGCTTTGTCCACCTATGACCCCTTTTATATTTTACATTGTTCATAACTGTTTTTCTCCTCTAGATGATGAGCTCACTGGCAAAAACATGGACCATGTCTTTTTTCTAGGTGCTCCTGAGTTATTATTATGTGAAAAATAGAATGAGTAAAAACATCCACAAAGCTAAGAAAGAAATTTCTGAGCTGTTTCTCTTCTCAGTGAAGTGGAGCTTAAATAAAAGAGCAGGTTACTGCGTTTTCTTACATGTGGCTGAATATTTGTCTTTCTTCTGTTTCAAGCGGCTCCTAAACACTTGCTTCAGTATCCATATCCTCCTTCCATTTAAGTAACAGAACTCCGGATTTATTCAATATTAAAGGAGAAAGACTACGGTCTTTGGCCTCCCTTGTCCCCTGAAATGAGCAACTGGGTGAACTTTCCTTCAAAGAGAAGAACTGGGCGCTCTCTCTCTCTCTCTCTCTCTCTCTCTCTCTCTCTCTCTCTCTCTCTCTCTCTCTCTCTCTCTCTCTCTCTCTCTCTCCCACACACACACACACTCTTCTCTCTTACTGCCCAGAAAATAGATGCAATGCTGTTATCTTGTAACAGCCATCTTGAACTGAAGCACAGGGGCCGCCCTAAGAGTTAAAAGAGTTTCTTAATAATACAATCCCTTTGAAATTGAAATTCCCCATTTAGACCCAGCCTAGCTGGGGTGATAGCTAATGTAAGAACTTTGAATGAGAGGCTGGAGAGATGGCTCAGCAATTAAGAGCCATTACTGCTCTTGCAGAGAACTTGGATTCAGCTCCCAGCACCCACATTTGTAACTCCAATTCCTGAGAACCCAGCACTGTCTTCTCACCTCCTCAGGCTCACGCACACATGCACGTGTACACGTGTGCACACACATGGGTGGTGTATATAAATTCATGGATAGATAAAATAAAAACAAAAGTTTTCTTTAAAAAAAAATATAAGAAATGCTGTGCAGTGGTGATGCATGCTTTAAATCCCAGCCCTTGGGAGGCAGAGACAGGCAGATTGCTAAGATTGAGGCCAGCCTGGTCTACAGAGTGAGTTCCAGGACAGCCAGAGCTATACAGAGAAACCCTGTCTCAAAAATAAATAAATAAAATATATATGTATATATGAGTGAAGTAAGTTTGGGCTGCAGCTGCAAAGTCATTAGGAGTGCTTGTTGTTCCTTCAGAGGCCATGGTTCGGTTCTCAGCACCCACATGCTATCTTACACTCTCTTAAGGCCTCCTTGGGCACCAACCATGTACACAAACACACATAGACAAAATAATCATACATGTATAAAATACATGTACACATATAAAATAAGTGTTAAAAAATAAGCTTGCATGAGAATTTTAATAATTTTTTTTTATTTGAATAACCATGACTGGGCCAAACAGCCCATCAAGTAAAAGTGCTTGCTGCAGAAGCCTGCTGACCTTGGTCCAATCCCAGGAACAGGTGGTGGAAGAGGAGGCAGCCAAAGTTGTCCTCTGATCACCATGCCATGCACATAAGCACATGCACGCCCACACATGGGTGCACACACTCAAACAAGACAAAAACAAATAACATTTTTAAATAAATAAAATTCACGATGTAAAAACTGGCTACGGTGATATTCTTTTCATTACTGTGCTTGCTTTGCGTTGCCCATGCCATTTGATTGAACTTCTTCGTTGTCATCTTTCTCTTTTTAGCAGCACATAACTAATGGTGAAGATTTATGGGTTCTGTTATGACTTATGCAAAATGTAAGATTTTAATTTTTGTAGAGAGAGGGGTTTGTTTGGTTTGTTTTTTTTTTTTTAGCTTGATCATTTGTTTTAACAACACTGGGCGGTCAAAGGTTTACTTCATCCATAAAGACTGCTTTGCATTTTATTATTTCAGATTCTACTGTAGCTGTTGGTGAATAGAAATGGTACCGGAATTGTAAGCTTTTGTTTCATAAATGTGGGATGCTTTCAAGGGTCTGAAAGGCCTCCACCTTCCAGTGGAAAAAATCTCTGTGCTCATTACATTAGGCCAGTGTGACTTGGGAGACACAGTCAAAACATAAATGTATTCTTGAATTATCTCAGTGGGTGAAAATGTTCCCCTGCTCTCTGGTGCAAATTCCTGCAAATCTCATGATTTTTCAGTTTGCTCATGCAAAATATAGTATAGGGGGTACCTCCCACTAAGACAGGGTTTAGGATGTCAGCATTGAATCTGAGGAAGACAAGGCTTTTAGAGCTCAGGGATAAGGGGTTTCCAAATGGAAATTTGGCAGGCAAAATAAATAGACAGGGTTACAGGTGCAGAACATAAGACTACACATTAATCCTAACGAACTCCTGAAATAAGGACATAATTGCATAGTCAAAATAATAGTCATATAAGCTTTTGAAACAAAGATAGAATTGCAAGATACTTATAAACAATTTTTTGAATCAAAGACATGGTTGCCACTCCTGGAACAAAAAGTACAGAAACATTTATAGTTAAGGTTACAGGTGGGGCATAGCCCAATCCTTGGAGAACAGGTTAATCATAAACTGGAATGAAACTAGTTTGTCTTCACTATAAATGGCTTTTAGGCCTATAATGCTGGCAGGCTGGTTCTTCACTTGCACCTTTAAATCACAAAAATATAATTTCAATTGAGGCTTAGAAGAGAAAGCTTTAGGGCAGTGGTTCTCAACCTGTGGGTCTCAACCCCTAAGGAATTGTATGTCAGACATTCTATGCATCAGGTATTTATGTTACAATTCATAGCAGTATCAAAATTACTGTTATGAAGTAGCAACAAAATAATTTTATGGTTGGGGTCAGCACAACTTGAGGAACTGTGTTAACAGGTTGCAGTATTAGTAAGGTTGAGAAGCACTGCCTTAAAGAAAAGGAACAGGAATAATTTTTTCTTTTGTTTTCTTCTCTTTTCTCTTCTTTCTTTTCTTTCTATTTTTTTCCTCCTTAAGTTCTCTCCTTCTCAGTGGCTGATGTTAGGGATTGGGGTTGGAGGTCGGGGGAGGGAAAAAGGGAAAGGGAGTAGATAGATCCTAACTGGGTGGACTGCACTGCATGGCTTTGAACGCTCTGGGATTGACGGGGGTTGGTGCCGACTCTTGTGGGCATTTATGTGGATTTCTCACTGCTTGACCTCTGAAAAGTACAGCTCCTTTACTTTCTGTGATAAGGAATATATATATATATATATATATATATATATATATATATATATATATATTGCTGCCACTTCTCCAGTACCACGAGGACTTGTTTGTTTTGTGTGGAGGGGATGCTTGCTTGCTTGCTTGCTTGCTTTTCATCTCCACCATATTGTTTTTTACAACTCAATTGACATTCCAGGCAGTGTTTTGGAGCAAAAGTATAAGGGATCCCCGTATTGGCTTTCTCTCCTGGCCCATCACATGTATTATGTATCCTTTCTCTTGACCAATTGAAGGGGCTGGCTATTTCTAATATAATTGGGTAAATCTTCCCCAGTTTTAAAAAAAAAAAAGTCTTCTAGGCATTCACTTTCTGGCCTTCAAAATTCTCACTAGAAGCCTACCAACTATAGTCCTCTAGGATTCAGTAAGAAGACCTCAACTGTAAGAGCAAAAACCAGCTCTTCATCCTACTGAGAAGGGCAAAGGAATGCATAGCATGACTCTGTAACAACTACCTGTCACACACACACACACACACACACACACACACACACACACACACACACACAAACACTATTTCCACTGATTGACCTTTGTGGTTTTTAAGAACCACCTAGCCAATGGAAACTTGCTTTGAATATCTCCTTCATGCTCTGCCACTTAACTCTGAATTTCACAACTCCTGCAACCTGCTTAGGTCAGAAGTTTCTGGTCAGCCTTCTGTTACATTTCTGAAAGCTTTGAGACCCTCTGACCCACTAAAGTTATCAACTGTTGTCTTTAATTCATCCCTACGTTCTCTCTTCCACTCTACCTCAAATTCCTGAAGCTATAAGAAACCTTCCTCTAACAGACTTTGTCTCGATTCTTTGTCTTAAAATAAAATCTATTTTTTTCATAATGTAAATTTAACTATCCTCCTTAAAAATCATTCTGTTAAAAGTCAAACGTCCCTCTAGATATATGACTAGCTCCTTCGTTTTTATTGACTAATTGCACTAAATATTTTATGCCACTTACTAATAAGGTCAACTTTTGAACACTTTAGCTCTTCTCTAAAGGCTTTGGTTTCCCTCAAAATAGCTAAATAGAGGAAAGGAATAGCAAATATGGGTGGGTATATAATCCACTCACAGCCCAATACAGGTGGGTATATAATCCACTCACATGATTCCCCTTCTGAATCTCCCTCCTATCAGAATAAAACATATCAACCTTGGGCCTAGGAGATGGCTCAGTAGTTGGAGAGCTTGCTACATAAAGACATGAGTTCAGAGATAGGGAGATCTCTGGGCTTGTTGGCCAGCCAATCTAGTCAAACAAGTGGCCTCCTGGTTCAGTGAGAGACCTTTTCTCAAAATATAAGATGAAGGGTCTGGCGAGGTGGCTCAGAAAAAAAAAAATGTTTTCTGTGAAAGCCTGGTGACCTGAGTTTGATTCCTAGAACCCACATAAATGTGGCACACCATGCCTGTGTCTTTTCCCACACTAAAATCACACTAAAACGAGTGTATGTACTCACACGAGCACATGCATACATGACTCACACACATACATATGCATATACATAATTCTAGTATTATATGCATATAGAATTATGTATATGCATACATATACATAATTCTAGTATTAGAAGGCTATATATAAATGTATATATCAACTTCATTTCTCTTTCCTTACTCATCAAAATTCTGCCTTTTGAATGATATTTATTCAAGGTCCTACCTTCCCTTCCTGGTCAAAGCCTATTGTGTAATTTTTATCTGGTCACAGTGGTTAAATTGAACACATACTTATTAAGTACTTGTTAGTTAAGTGGTACTAAGAATTAGGAATGCAACAATAATTTTTTAATTATTTACTTTATGTATGTGAGTACACTTTCACTGTCATCAGACGCACCAGAAGAGGGCATTGGATCCCATTACAGATGGTTGTGAGCCACCATGTGGTTGCTGGGAATTGAACTCAGGACCTCTGGAAGAACAGTCAGTGCTCTTAACTGCTGAGCCATCTCTCCGGCCCACAACAATAAATTTAACAGAAAAAGTCTAGGCTCTCAGGCAAACATCATCAATAAGCAATTAAGAATCGGAGCTTACAGTGTCAGGCAATGAGGAGAAGTGGAGCAGTAGACAGTGTCTTGAAGATAGAGTCGTCAGGAAAGACCTCTCTTGGGAAGAGTCTGTGCAGATCCTAATCAGGAGGGGACTGGTTAAAAACAACTGTCCTGAGATGACAGCTCTTGATGCTCTTGAAAAACAGCAGGAAGCTCTGTATGGAGGATACCAGGAGGAAAGAGAAAGTGCTAGGAAGCGAGTTTAGGGAAATAGTTGAAAGCCAAGATGACAGAGGGCTTAGAAGACCATGACGAGAGCTCTGAGTTTATTCTAAGTTGATGGAAGGCCATGTTGGGTAGAGGAGTAGTAAGATTGGTTCTGTGCTTTGATAAGACTGGTGTTTCTGCAATGCCGAGGATCAACAGTGCAGAAGCAGCCGGGCACGGTGGCACACGCCTTTAATCCCAGCACTTGGGAGGCAGAGGCAGGCGGATTTCTGAGTTCGAGGCCAGCCTGGTCTACAAAGTGAGTTCCAGGAC
>NC_034594.1:133680116-133693377 GCF_900095145.1 Mus pahari
GAGGAGGAGGAGGAGGAGGAGGAAGAGGAAATAAGAATAATGACGATAAACCCAATAATAACATAATAAGAGTGTTGACCCAATGCCCCACCACTCTAGTAATCATCAAAATACAAAATTTTAGGGTCTAGAGATTTACCACAGCTGGTAGAGTGCTTGCCTACCATACAGGTCTTTAATTTCAGCTCTTGAAAGGCAGTTGAAGAATCAAAAATTCAAGGTCATCCTCAGCCACATAGAGAATTTGATACTAGTCTAGGATACAGGAGCAAAGCTCTCCAAGGCGTTGGAGGGGGACTGTTCCTCTGAGCCGGGGTAGAGATACTGTGTAAGGGTCAAGGGGCGTCCACCCCAATGATTCCAAGCTGCATCTCTGGCAGCTGGCCATGTAGCAAGGGCTTGTTTAGGAGGGCTTCTCTACCCTGGCCTAAGTCTATGTCTGGCCTGTAGAGTCTAGCTACCTGGGATCAAGCCCGGGTACATGGCCACATGTCAGGAACCAGCTGTGGGTGGTAATCTTGGGACCCGGTAAGGATGTCCCCTGATTGGAGAAAAGCTGCCACTCTAAATGCACCAGTGGCTGAAATTGGTATAAGTGCCTATGGGATATGTATGCAAAGCCTATGACACACGAAATAGCCATTTTGTGACCCTCAAGGGTATGTGATTTCCGAGTGGAAGAGGGGGCAGAGGGGGCCTTCCAACCAGCCCAACTCCTGAGGTGACCCTACTGAGGGGTCTGGAGGATTTTGATCATCACAATGTTGACCAGCCGAAAGCTGTCTGTTCCACTTTCTGAACCAAAGATCAAGATGACCCTAGTATTTTAGCATATACGCCAGATAGAAAGACTTACCTAGACGCTGCAGCCGAGACCATCAAGGATCTGATGCCCCAGTTTCTAAAAAAACCTAAGCTTTCCTGCGTGTGAACCACTCTGTTCACTGTACCTGAAACCGGTGAACATTCTGGTTATTAGAGGTGGGGCAGTCTAGCTATCCGATTCCGAAGCTGACTACTTGGGGAAAACCTTCTATCTGCTAGGAACCCCTACAGAAAAGCCGGCCTGATGGTGTATCGCTCCCCCACCCCCATCCCCACCCACCCAGGACTGATTTCCCTCAGAGGACTTCAGCCAGTGCAGTCTGTAGAGGGGATTCAGCAGCACACAGTGCTGACTTTTAACCCACCTTCCGAGCCCTGCAGCGCTCTTACCTACACAAGGAAGTCTGTGAGCAGGAAAGAGCAGTCAGGGCTTCCTTTGCCCCTCTGCACGCTCCCTTGGGGAGCGAATCCCGCTGAGAGGACCTTCCCCTTCCTCTGGAGCCTTGAAGATTTCTTCAGCTTTCCACACCCCTTTTTTGAGACATCCTGTTAACCTTTTTTTCTGCATTCTGTTCCCCCCCTCCCTATGTAGTGAGATCTCATTTCAATATCTTATTTTTTTTAATACCAGAAAACAAAACTAAACTGGAAAAAAAAAAAAAAGGACTGTATATTACCACCAAGCAATCCTTGGGTTTTCTTGAGGTTGGAGTGCCTTTTATTTATTTTTCTTTTGTAAGAGTGCCCTTTATATATAAATGATTCAGTGAGGAATCGTGTATTCCCTTCACCCATTACATCTCTCCAGTCTCCTTTACCCAAGAACAATTTCGTACATTGTCTCTGATATTCATTACCTTGACTCTTGGGACACTCACAAGCCTTTTATCTTAAGATACATCTAACAATTTGTACTTCTGAAAATTTCACTATAATTATATACATATTAAGAACTTCTATTGGGGACATCCCACTCAGATTCTGTTTTCTTCCTGCTATTATAGCCTACCAGGAGGTAGATGTACACTTTAAAAATTGTTTCGGTTTTGCTGAAATTTATTTGACTCCTTTGATTAAAGTGATATCTTACAAGCTCCTGCACTTTGAAGTCTTTTTCTTTTGCCTCTTTGTGGTAAGCATTTTCTGTAAAGGACTTTTGAAACTCTTTATAATCACTCTCCAACTCAAACTAACATCAGAATCTTTTATTAACTTTTGTCTATACTGACTCATGATTTATTATTTTACTTAATAGCTTCTAATCTATTGTTGGTGTTGATGCTGCTGTTTCTGGTTTGTAGCCCAGGATAGCCTCAAATTTGGAATCCTCCTCCCCCAGCCTTCTGATGGGCACTGACACCATGCTTGGCTCTAATCTGCTCCTATAGTTACTTAATTTCATACTCAAATTGTCCAAAGACTTTGGCCTCTGGAAACCCTTGCGCGCTGACTTTTGGGGTTTTGGTTAGTTGGTTGGCTTTACATAGCCCCCTATTCTTGGGGGCACTTTTCTTCTTGATATTCTAAGCTTATCTTAGGCTGTTGCTGCCCAAATGCTGGAATCAGCTGTTTCTCTAAGAGCCCTGTCTGTTGTTTTTGTAGAGGATCACATGATAAACCCAAAAGTAATAGGCTCATTTGTCACTAAGATGTTGCTGCTTGCTCCTGTGGCCTCTCAGTGGTTGAAGCTAAGGATTATCAAGATAGAATACAAGATACATACATGTAATGTATCAGTGTCACTTTTCATATCTATATGATGCTGAAGACAGATTCACACAAACACCTTCTGACCTAGCGTCAGGGGACTAGTCTGGTCGTCTTCTTTCCTATCTAACAGTGGGGAACCTGACTCCAACTTTTTAATAGAATTATGTATATAATTAACACCTTTTTAAGCAATGGACTACTCATTGCTCCCTTCCCTGAATTGATGCCTTCCTCACCCTACTCTCCAGTCCTGCCTGTCCCTCCTGTGTGAATGCCCTCCTCAGTCTACTTGTCTGACTGTCTGTTCTGCAACAAGGTCTCACTATGTAACACAGACTAGTCTCAAGACCAAATGCTGAGATTCCAAGCATTTGCTGTCATGTCTGGCCCTGCCTAGGCTTTGAGCCTCATACCCTACAACTTTTCTCTGTGGATACTTAATATGCTATGCCAGGTTCTCTCTGTCAGGCTACGGCTAGGGACATCATTTGTAAATTCTATCCTTTCCCACAATGGGCTCCAAAACCCTACTCTGAGCTTCTGTGACAGTCCCCGAATTAGGCCCAAATACCCCATGGCTTCTAGATCAGATCCCAGAGGAGGGATTAAGGGGACAGGAGATAGATAAAAAGAAGTATAAACTCCATGCATACACATACATGCACGCATACATACATACATACATACATACATACATACATTCATACATATATACATTCATACATCCATAGGATTTAAGAAAAGTCATGTGTGTTCACATGTGAGTGCACGTGTGTGTGTGTGTGTGTGTGTGTGTGTGTGTGTGCTGTGCTATGAAGTTGACTGAGAACTGTTGGAGGATAAAGAAAGAGAGAAAAGAGAACCCGGTCCAGAGCCTTGGGACACTCTAAGCTTTGACATTTCTCAGAGTCATAAGGAGGAACCAACAAAGTTAAACTGTGAAGAAGCCAAAAACATAGGGGGAAAACCAAAAGAAGTTTCTTGGAAGCCAATGTATTCCAAGAAGATCATTTGCCTTAGCTGCTCTGTGATGTTGAACAAGATAAAGACAGAGATGAGCACTGGCTTAGTGATGCAGGTTAATGGTTTGCTTGCTGCCTCCCTGGGGAACAATGGCTTTCAATAGCCCTGCTGGAGTAGTTGTAGTAAGGTGGCCCTGGAAAGACTGGCATGAGTTTGAGAAACACAGAATTCTTGTGACTTTGCCTATTAAAAGGAGTGAAGAAATGAATCAGTAGCTAGAAGATGTGTTTAAAAGACTTCTTCATTAAATAAGAGCTGTTCACTGTATTTATCTATTAATCACCCTACCAAAAAAGCAGTGAATCGGGCAAGATATGGGATAATTAAAAGAGAAAAAAAAAAGAAAACAAACAAACTAAGACCCAAAGCACAGGAAGACAGTTATGTCTATGTCTTGTTATGAAACAGGAACAGTTCAGCTTTCATAACATAAGGGCAGATAAGATGTAAGTAGGTGGGGCAGAGGTGGTGAGAGGATGGAATTTCTCTGTTCTTTCTCATTGAAATAAGAAGCAAGGTCAACAGCTGAGATGAAGCATCAACAAAGAGGCTTGAAGGTTAGCAGTGTTATCTAGGGGCGAGGGAGAAGCAAATGACCTAAGGACATACAAAGAACTACTGGACCACACTGAGTAGCTAGTTGAGGCTTGAAGTCATAATTTAAAATTAGTTCAATCGGTATGATAGTTTGTTTTCTCCAGTTTAACAAGAGGAGAAGCTGTGTTTCACCAGCTGGGGATTTTGCTAGGTCAGTACCAAGAAAGAAAAAAGCTAGTGTGTTGAGGGTCAGTCTCTCTTATTCAGGGTTTTATTGCTGAGAAGAGGCACCATGAGCAAGGCAAGTCTTATAAAGGCAAACATTTAATTGGGACTGGCTTAGTTTCAGAGGTTTAGTCCATTATCATCATAGCAGGAAGCGTGGCAGAGTGCAGGCAGACATGGTGCTGGAGAAGGAGCTGAGAGTTCTGCATCTTGATTCAAAGGCAACCAGGGGGGACTAGTATCCTCGGTCAGCTAGGAGGAAGCTCTCCCCCTACCCCCTCCCGCAATGGGTAGATCCTGAGCATAGGAGGAGACCTCCAAAGCCCACCCCACAGTCACACACTTCCTCCAACATGGCCACACCTCCTGACAGTACCACTCCCTATGGGTCAAGCGTATTCAAACCACCACGGGGTCTGACTGCTCATAACACAAACCATTTCATCAAAGAGTTTGTAAGTGTTAATTATATAGAGTTTAATGGGTTTAAACAAAAATTTAGCCAGGTGTGGTGGCACAGACTTTTAATCTCAGCACTTGGATGGCGGAGGCAGTGGGATCTCAGTGATTATGAGGCCAGCCTGGATGACATAGTGAGTTCAGGCTTGCTAGGAATGAATAGTGAGACCCTGTCACAAAAAAACAATTTAGAATAATTGTAGATTAATCATTATGATATGTGTATATATAAAGATATGTAAAAAAAAGATAAAACTACATCAATTAAATATCTTCTTGACTACAATTTTCAATCAGAATGGACATAATAATGTTCAGGTTAAACAAATACTAGTTGTTTGGAAGTCAATATCATCATCGTGATCATCATCATCAATATTATTTTTTTTAACCTTTTATTGGTTACTTGTGAATTTCACACCATGCACCCCAATCCCACTCATCTCCTCCTCCTCTCCTGTACCCATCCTCCACCCTTGCAACCTCCCCCCCCCCCACCAAAAGAAAAAGAATAGTGCGAACTGAGCGAGTCACAGTGTGTCCCACAGTATTATACCCTTTGGACCACTTACCTTTGCTCGCAAATGTTCATTACAATGAGTCATTGGTTTTGTCCAAGACCTCCGGCTCCTGCTACATCATCAATACTGGATCATCACCAGGACTCCTCTCCGATATCCTGCTGTGTCACAGAGATCCTGCTGTTTTGGATCTGCAGGATTGGCCCCTTCACATGCTCCCGCAGGTCAGAGATGGCATAGATGGTGGGATGGGTCAACCCAAGCCCTGGATCTGGGCCTGGGTGGTAGCTAAGCTGGTCAATCTGCCAGCTCTCTGGAACCCACAACACCAGGGCAAGCTCCCCAGCACTTCCCTGGCTAGCTCACCCAGTGCTTCAGTCGGCAAGGGGCAGAGCTAGCTCTCCTGCCCTCGGGGCAGGCTCATCTGCACCCATGCTAGCAGGCACAGCTCTATTATGCTGCCCAAGAGAGTTGTAAGGCCCTCTCTCCTGAGTGTTACAGCCAGTGAAGGGCCGGACCAGCTCTTCTGCCTACCATAGATAGTGAGGAGTCGGGGGAGGGTATCTCTCCTGCACCCATGATACCACGCGCACAGGGCACACGAGTGGCAGAGCCATTACCTGCAGCTCTACTGTGCTTCTTGGTTGAGGTTCTGGGCCCACTCTCCTGATTACTGCAGAGACAGCTCTCCTGCTCTTACACCTTTGGAGTTGGCTTACCCATACCGCCCAGGTGAGGGGTGGAGCCAGCGCTGCACAGACATCAACATGGCCCCAGGCAGCAGCTCAGAACAGGAACATCTCCCTGGCCTTTGCTGCAGGGCCACAGTCCCAGACATGGCCCTTGGTGTCAACATGGAGGAAGACCTCATTCACCATGGCTGTCTTAGTCAGGGTTTCTATTCCTGCACAAACATCATGACCAAGAAGTAAATTGAGGAGGAAAGGATTTATTCAGCTTACACTTCCACATTGCAGTTCATCACCAAAGGAAATCAGGACTTGAACTCAAGCAGGTCAGGAAGCAGGAGCTGATGCAGAGACCATGGAGGGATGTTACTTACTGGCTTGGTTCCCCTAGCTTGCTTTCTTATAGAACCCAAAACTACCAGCCCAGGGATGGCATCACCCACAATGGGCTATGTCCTCCGCCCTTGATCACTAATTGAGAAAATGCCTTACAACTGGATCTCATGTAGGCATTTCCTCAAGGGAAGCTCATTTCTCTGTGATAACTCCAGCTTGTGTCAAGTTGACACACAAAACTGAGCCAGTACAATGGCCTTATGAAGTATCACCAGTTACTCCCATCAGGCTGTCCTCATTGCCCTCCAGTCTCCAGTTCTGCCTGTCTTCATTGTGCATACATCCTCTGCTTCTCTCTCTCATCCATCTCTCCAACACTTGCTTGCTCATCTTAGTGGTGCCCTGGGCCTCTGGGTGTCTGGGGTCATCTCAGGAGTGCTATGCCCCACCTGCATAGTGTAGCACTGGGCAGGAGTCACCTTGGGTGTTGTCTGCCAGCCCTTGACACATCATGCCATGCTGGGGACCATCTTCAGCATGGCCTACCTGCCTGGGCCCCAGCAGGGGTACTTTGCCAGCCTGGGCTTCATGGCCATCAATATTATTATTATACAATACTATTTTGGGCTCTGATAAATGCTGTTCTTAAGGCAAACTGAATGCAGTTTAGGAATTTCCGGATTGAACTCTTCCCCTTTGTACCTGGGGTCCTGTCTTAGTTTGGGTTTGCATTGCTGTGAAGAGACACCATGACCAAGGCAACATTTAATTGGGGCTGGCTTGCAATTTCAGAGGTTCATTATCATCATGGCAAGCATAGCAGCATCCAGGCAGACAATGGTGCTGGAGAAGAAGCTGAAGGTTCTACATCTTGATTCAAAGGAAGCCAGGAGAAAACTGTCTTCCAAACAGCTAGGGGGTGGGTCTCAAAGCCCACCCCCACAGTGACTCATTTCTTCCAACAAGGCCACACCTACTCTAACAAGGCCATACATAATAGTGCCACTCCCAAGCATATTCAAACCACCACTGGTCCATTAACTTAAATGTCTCCACTCACTCTCTGTTCTGTTCTTAGATACCATTAGTTCATCAATTTTTATGACCTCGCTGTCAGGCAATGTAACTAAGTCAGTAGGGGAATAAATAAACACTAACTGTGAGAATAGTTATAGGTAGATCACAGATGACTCCAGTTTTGACATGTAGGAGTTCTCAGGGCCTCAGTCTATTCACCAGGCTGGCCATGGCTTTTATAAACTCACTACACAAGCAAATGCCATGTGTTGTCTCAGTGGACAGACATGAACATTGGTATGCTAAACTTTTGGTCCTCATAAGTTTGCTAAACAGTGGGCTAGATGAGGCACGCATTCAAAGAGCTCTATAATGGAGTATGCATGGGAATTATCGTTAATACAAATAAATGATACAGTTACACAAAATGGAACTCTATTATACACAGAAGGCATTCATGTTTAAAATAGCAGACTTTTGAAAGATAAAGATTAGAATAAGATAGACTTAACAGAAGGAACAAGAGCAAAAATAGTGGAGGCAAAAGGGGGAGTGAGTGACAGAATAAAATGTTTAAAAATCATTTGGTGGCAATAGCAAAAAAAAAAATCCATTCACTGAGCAGTGTCCCAAGTCCTTATGTTATGTGCGTACACATGCATACAGTTGTGTACGGAACCTTGGTGCCCTTCTTCAGATCTTAACAAATTATCAGAATCTCTCTGACCTATTTCAAAACACCCGAATGGGAGAATTTGGTCCATTTTGGCTATACTACTAAAATGTCTATTTCTAGGGTGTATAACCTACTATAATAAGTATTCCTGTGGAAATCGGGCTCAATGTGTCAGAAGAACTGAAAGTGATGTGTAGTTCATTAAGAAGATAAAGAGAGGGTTTGTGAGGAGAGTATATTTTTAAAAACAGATTCAAGCTGTAATAAGAGCTTGAGTCTCTGCTTTTCCTGTGTGACTCTCCTTGGAGATGCTTCTGTACTCTCTGTATATGCTGTTGTCTTATCCAGAAAGTGCACACAGTGGTACACAGGAGGCAGAGGCAGGTAGATCTTAGAGTTCAAGACCAGCCAGTTCCAGGATAGCCAGGACTACAAAGAGAAACCCTGCCTCAAAAAAACAAAATATATAGATAAATATAGATATTCATATGTATGTATATATGTATACTTGAAAATTGAAACATAAAAATTATAAAAGTCTTATAAAATGGGGAGTAAATGGTATACATCTGGCAAACCAGGTTCAAGTTTTGTTGGGTTTTTTTTTTGTTTTGTTTTTTTGTTTTTCAAGACAAGGTTTCTCTATGTAGCCCTGGCTGTCCTGGAACTCACTTTGTAGACCAGGCTGGCCTCAAACTCAGAAATCCGCCTGCCTCTCCCGAGTGCTGATTGTTGGGTTTTTTGTTTTGCTTTATTTTATAAATCAAATTTTTAATTAAAATCTTGTGACTTTATTGATTTATTCTTCCTATAGATATTCTTTTATACTTTTATACATAACATACTGGGTAATACTGAGCCTAAAACATTGGCAACAACTGAATTCTAGACCCAGGTTTAATGTTGTCTAAATACATGACTTATACATAAGATAATGCTTCATAATTTCATATAGGGATAATAATACCATCTGTATTTTTCTTTTGAGAATTTTAATTTAACACTTTATTTTTAAGACTATCATAAGTGAGTACTGTATTTACATAATTGTACCCTTAGCCTTCCCTTCAGCTCCTCCCATGCTCTTAGTCCCTTTCAAACTCATGACCTCCTCTTTATTATTATAAGATATAAATAGACTCAGTGTATATAAATGTATATATGCAAAACCTATTGATAGGTAAATCTTTGTAATATTTGGTTTGGATTTACATAAAAATATTTGTTGTGTATGGCCTTTTTATGCTTTTAGGGGAGGTAAAAGGGTTTGGGTTGGTTGGTGATTTTGTTTTGAGTTGTTTGTTTGGATTGGTTTGGTTTGGTTTTTTTGTTTGTTTGTTTGGTTGGTTGGTTGGTTTTTCAGAACAGGGTTTCTCTCTATAGCTCTGACTGCCCTGAAACTTGTCCTGTTGATCAGACTGGTCTCACCTCTGCCTCCCGAATGCTGGGATTAAAAACGTGTGCCACCACTGTCCAGCTCGCATATTTGTTTGTACAGTGCATGGTGCATTATAACAAAGAGCATGGATTAAAATAGAAATGACTATAAAAATAGTCATTTGGGAAGATGTGGTATAAACTCACAGAAAGCATGAGAGGCTGTGGAAGTAAGAGAGCAGCAGTAACAGCAGTAATAGAATTAGCATGGAACAGTTACTAAAATTAGGATACTAAGAAAGTGGATTCAAAAGTAATTTTGAAGTGTTCATGAGTAAACACATTCAATCTTGCTTAGGATAATCTTTCAGAGTCTGGGTAAACGCCTGCAAATGAGGTATACTACACTCACTAACAAATAATCTTCCAGAAAGGAAACTGTGCTCTTACATAGGAAACACCTATGAAGGAAAGATTTAAAATGTTAAAACAATACTTATAAACCATAACTAGCCTCCAGAGTGAGTTTTGTGTGAGCTGCATGGTAGATGGGAATACAAGAATATTTTTATTTTATCTATTTGATGTGTGCATACACACATATCATGGCGTGAGTACGGAGGTCAGAAAACACCTTTTGGTAGCTGGCTTTCCCCTTCCACCATGTGCATTTTGGGGATCAAACTGGGTCATCAGGCTTGGCTGAAAGCACCTTTACTTGCTGAGCCATCTTTCTGGGCCACAGTGATATTTCTGACAGCTCCAGATGACTCTCTCACCCAACATTGTATTCTCTAGCAGTCATGCTATGGTAGCCAATGTGCATTGTTCCCAACTTAAAGACATCAAAAGTCTGTGTTTTGCATGTATAATTTTAGAATAGTTCAACAAAGAAAAATTGTGTTATATAATACCCAGGCATAATAATATATTAGTAGGGGCTGGAGAGTTGGCTCGATGTTAGGAGAGCACACTGCTCTGACAGAGAACAGAGCTGGATTCTCATCTCCCACACTGAAAGGCCCACAACTACCTGTAACTTCAGCAGCAGAGGATCCAGAACCTTCTTCTGGGTTGCACAGGCTCCTGTGCTTACATGTGCATGCACCCATCCACAGACATGCCCACAAAATTAAAAAGTAAAACCTCTTTTTTAAAAAGGAAAAAAAAAACATAGTTGGTCTGGAGAGATAGTTCAGTGTTTAAGAGCACAACCTGGGTTCAATTCCCAGCACCCACATGGCAGTTTACAACTGTCTGTAACTCCTGTTCCAAGGGATCTGACACCCTCATACAAATGCATACAAAATAAAACTAAGTAACAGGCTAATGGAAAAGAAACTTTTCAAAAAATAATTGTGTGTGTTGTGTGCATGAATTTGTGTGTATTTGTGTGTGTGTGTGTGTGTGTGTGTGTGTGTGTGTGTGTGTTGCCAGTGAGGTGGTAGGAATCTAATTCAGGTCCTCTGGTAGAGCAGCAGCAGCCAATACTCTTATTCACTAAGCCATTTCTCCCAGGCTTCTGTACTTTAATGTTTTAATTTTATTGTGTGCCAGATATTTAGGTATTTGTTATATAAGATAGTCTAGAAAATATTTCTTTTCTTTACAACTGGTGTCACTTTGGAAACTGATGTTTGCCCATAGAAGTTTCATGTGTGTATATGTGCCTAAATGCATTGATTGTCTCTCGGAACCTTAGAATGCCAAAGTTTTACACACACACACACACACACACACACACACACACACACACACACACACACACCACTAGGCTTATAAACTGTGTATCTGAACTGAATAATGGAAAGACCACCTTGAACTTTGTAACTTCCCTGTAGTATTCTAGACTGAGACATGAAAGATGGGAAATGTGCTGTTTAGAATATTTCAGATCTGCAAACTACTAGAAAGGAGAAGGACTTACTCAATTAACAGCAGGAAAAAAAAGAAAGAAAGCAAGTGTTTTCTACCTACACAGAGAATGTCTTCCTGAACCGCAGAGCAGAAGTGGATAAACCCAGAACATGTGTAGTATGTTTTCATCT
Source organism: Mus pahari (assembly GCF_900095145.1). Lineage (NCBI taxonomy): Eukaryota > Metazoa > Chordata > Mammalia > Rodentia > Muridae > Mus > Mus pahari. The sequence goes on from NC_034594.1 coordinate 133,691,560, forward strand.
TTTACTCTCCCCAAATACACTAGGGAAGTCAATCACACTAGTTAAGAGCCACATTTAAGAGAGGAAGGCTGTGGAGGATGGCTTCCCAGGGAAGAAGGCATCTAAACTGCATTTTAGAAGAAAAACTTCATCAAGTGTCTGACAAGCCCGACGGAAATCTTAATAAACAGAGTTTGGTGAACTGAAGAATAGGTAAATGAATATATTTCCCCTAAATAAATATGGAGCATATGGCTTGGTGTTGGATTTGGCAACTGGACAGAATACCTGAAATTGGGACTCTCTAAACAAAACAGAGAACATATGGTCAGTGGACGCACAGGGACTATCTGGGTGAAAGGTTCTAAGATGAAAGAGGGAAGAGCCAAGAAAGGGTGACTGAGTCACCGAAACACTGCAAGTAAAGGAACGTCCTTAGCATTGCTTGAGAGTCCTAAAAATAAAGGGGAGATAGGAGCCAGCAAAACCCCTAAGAGTTTCTTCTCTGGTGTGACTGATATCAACAGTCTGCAGCAACACACAGTGAGTAGGCTGTTGGAGTGAGTGATGATGGACATGCAGTTAGATAAAACAGCAAGGCCCAGACAGCTGCGGTTGCATGCCCCTGTAATCCCAGCTCTCCAGAGGTAGAAGAAGGAAGACTGGGTCAAGATGGAGCCCAGAGTGGTTTACACAGCAAGCTCCAGTCCAGGTAGAATACACAGGAAAGCCTTTTCTAGTAAGAAAACCTCAAAACAAGCAACCAAATAGCAAAGTGCTCAGAAGATCGGCAGTAAGCACCCATGCAGTAATGCCGCTTCTACTTCCCCTAAAGGCCTACTTTCTGACAAATGGCAGTGTCATAACTATTTTACCCCATGTGCTATATGTTCTTTAAATAGAAACTATCCTGCAATACAACTTCTAACAGGTAATATCTTTAACCCCAGGGGAAAGCTGGTCAAATAGATTGTTTTGGTGCTGCTTGCTTAATCTTTTCCTATATAGGTATACTTTTCCAGGTTTCCATATTTAAAATAAATGACTCAATCCAAATAAAGTATTTCTCGGTAAAAGAAAGAAAAAAAAAAAAAGAAAAATACCAAACTACGTTTTAAATTTTTCAGATTTTCTTGAGAAAGGAATAAAAGACTAATTATCACCTAGAAAGCTACTGGAGAAAGGAAGTAATTTGTAAAAATCCAAATAGCTGGATGAGGACAGCTAGCCAAATGATGACAATTCTGGGAGAGGCAGGAGGTGATAATTGCTTTCAGAATTTGAGTTTGCTTCTTTGCATTTCAGCATGCAAGTGTTTAAAGTCACATCCGCAGGGAAGAAAAAGGAACACTTTCAAGAGCAAGAAACTCACAAAAGAAGAACACAAAGCCAAAGACAAATATAAAATGTGTAACCTGCTGGTAGCCAATAAAAGGGACATCCCATTTCCTGCCAACAAAGATTGACAAGGACTTGATGAGAGATGGAGTCAGTGGTCTCATAGGCAACAGTTGGAAAACAAGATGGAAGAAAATATCAGAAAGGCTTAAAAGTAAACGTATCTTCTGTTTCAAAAACTCCATCTCTAATATTTACTTTTGAGAAATAATCAGAAGGATTCAGTGATTAAATATTCAGTTTGAAACAGTGTTGCCTAGTGCGCTGACTAGTCTTATGTCAACTTGACACACAAACAAGTTATCTGGAAGGAGAGAACCTCAATTGAGAAAATGCCTCTATAAGATCTGACTGTATGAGGCCAGCCTGGTCTACAAAGTGAGTTCCAGGGCAGCCAGGGCTACACAGAGAAACCCTGTCTTGAAAAACCAAAAAAAAAAA
>NC_034594.1:133693552-133700383 GCF_900095145.1 Mus pahari
GCTTACATATAATAAATAAATAAATAAATAAATAAATAAATAAATAAATAAATAAAAAAGAAAGCAGGCTGATGCATTGTGACCTGTGGCTATAGTGATGCTTGTGCAAGCTGCCTCCAAGGGCCTTGTCTGGGTCTGTAGTGCTACTGCAGCTAGGGGCCATGTTCGTTGTCAGCATTGTTCCTAGAAACCATATAGAAACCCATGGCCTGTGCTCCCGCTGACCATGAAGAACAAGGAAGCTACCTTTGCAGAAATATTGATGAGAAATATAGTTGAGAACGTGGGATATGAAAGACTTTGATGACAACCTCTATACCCCACCCTAAGAAGTAGCAGCCTAAACAGGAAGCCATCGAAGAGATCTCTTAAAAAGTGTGATAAGGATGCTGAAGTTAGCTCTCCACAAGATGGCTTCTGGCAGAGGTGAGAAAGGGGAAAGACGCAGTTCTATTTAAGAAGCAAGCTACTAGAAAGAAAAACAAAAAAAAAAAAGAAAAAAAAGAAAAAAAAAAGAAGCAAGCTACTGACAGTTTGACCATGTTCCCATGAGTATATAGATAACAGAAATTGGATTTGATTATTTTTATGTTTTTATTTTAATTTTAGTGGTGTTTTAAGAGGGAGAGAAGGAAATGGAAGAACTGCGAAATAGGTGTGATCAGGTACACAATGTGAAATTCCCAAAAAATCAATAAAAAATATTATTTTGAAAAAAGAGAGAAGAGGACTAGGAAAACCAAGGAAAGCAATCCAGTAAGCACCACCGCTCGGTGGACTCTGCATCAGCTCCTGCCTCCAGGTTCCTGACCTTTTTGGGTTCCTGTTCTGACTTCCTTCGATGATGAGAAAGGACCTGGAAGTGTACATCAAATTAAACCCTTTCCTCCCCAAGTTGCTTTTTGGTCATAGTGCTTTTTGTCTTAACAATAGAAATCCTAACTAAGATATCTATTAAAACTATAATATCCAAGCCCAGCAGTTGGCATACACCTTTAATCCTGGCATTCAGGAGGCAGAGGTAGGTAGATCTCTGACTTTAAGGGCAGCCTGGTCTACAGAGTAAGTTCCTGCACAGCCAGGACTATATAGAAAAACCCTGTCTTAAAAACAAATTAAAGAACCTAAAATATACAGCAAAATTTATTGCTGGTGGTAGGATACTTCTACACACTATATAAAAGTGTGGAAATCATATAAAATGATATGTATCTGAAAGAAGTTCACAGTGCTGCTAATCAAGCTGACTCTGAAATAATATATAAAGACTGAACTTTAACATTTATAAATTATATAGTTACAGATGTAACTATATCTTAACCGAAGGCTTTCTCTCCAAAGAACAGAAACTTAAGTATAGATGTCATAAAGAGGAAACTGAGCCAAGTATAGTGGTGCCATCTGTCATCTCAGCATTCAAGAGGCAGGAAGATTGTAAGCTTAGAGATGGCTTGGGTTAGAAAGGGTAGAGGTCACAGTAATACCAACGTAACACAAATGGGGGGGAAATGTAACAACCTTACTTTTAAATGATTTTATAATCTGTAATGTTTGTTTATCTCATTATCAAGAAGTTAATAGTCTCGACCATTAGCAAACCTCAGGATCTCAAAAACAAGAATAGCTATTGTTGATGGTTTTTCAGAACTTTCAAAATGCCAAAATGTTTGCTGTGTTAAAAGGCAGTCTATTATAACTGTGTTTGCTGACTCCTGTCCATATTATTCATAGAACCACGGTGAGGCACAGGTTCCCAAACCCAAGGTGTCTGTGGTAGTCAAGGTTATCCGCAAGAGGAATAGAGATCAGCTCTCTGATTTAAAGTGAACATTAGCTGAATACAGGATGTTGTCAAGGCAATCATGATACCTCACAGCTGCGGTCCCAGCATTTGGAGGCAAAGGTAGGATGGAACCATGGGTACCAATCTGAAGGTAGGAGGAAGGAAAGAAAGGAAGGGAGGGAGGGAGAGGGCTGGAGAGATGGCTCAGCAATTAGGAGCACTGGCTGCTCTTCAAGAGGTCCCGAGTTCAAGTCCCAGCAACCACATGGTGGCTCACAACCATCTATAATGGGATCTGGTGCCCTCTTCTGGTGTGTCTGAAGACAGCTACAGTGTACTCACATACATAAAACAAACAAATAAATAAATAAATAAAAATAAATGGATGGAGGAAGGGAGGACAGGAGGGAGGGAGGGAAAGAAGAAAGAAAAATATTATTTGAACTGTTATAACCTCTCAAAGTACCAGTTTAGCGTCTAGTACAGGGAAATGAGTGGTTCACAGAGACTGTCTTATCACTATATCCTCACATGGTAGAACAGACAGGGTCTGGGACCTCTTAAAAGGGCAACAATCCCTCTCCTGATGCCACGTCCTGACATCTTCACATTGTTGATTATGTTTTAGGTTAGGAATTGAGGGCGGGAGAAAGGACAAGTCACAAACATTCAGATTGTTGTAGAGATTAAGTTCCTACACCTTTATTTATTTATTTTTTTAAGTTATTGAGTGTACCTGAAAGGGCTGGTGCTAAAGGACTCAGCACCGACTCAAAAGACTGGAGCTAAATTATAAAAATAAACTACAGAGCCACAGAGTTCACCTGATGAAAAAAAGTTGAGTAATGTGACAAGCCATTCTGGATTTCCTAGGTCTGAGTGGTTTCTGCGTATTGAGAAATTACTTGCTAAAACCTAGAGAATGTCTTGGGAAGTGGTTAGTTAAAGCTGGTGACACAGATACCAAGTGCTAGGAAGTGAACTAGGGCAAGTGCCGAAGCGCTGCCTTCAACCACATCTACACCTGGATCTCAAGTGTGCTACAGCAAGACCACTATTAGGAGAAAAAGAGGAAGCAAGAAGGGAGAGAGAAGAGAAAGAAAAAGCCGAAACTACAGAGACAGACAAACAGAGGACATTGGTTTTCTCTGTGAGTCAAAACTCTAGAACAAACATCTGCTTGAAACAACCAAGTCCCTGCCTACAAGGGAGACAGAAAAACTGTGAAACTGTGTGACCCTAACAAAATACTCCACAATAACACCATAATGATTGGCCACTGAGTGATTTCATACTACACAACTCTGAGATAGAAACGCTCCTCTACTTTTACACATTACGATTTTAGTCTTTCTAGCTTTGTCATCATTTTAAATCATGCTTCTTTTCTTTTCTTTTCTTTTTTCTTTTCTTTTCTTTTCTTTTCTTTACCTAGAATTTTTTTCGAGGTAATATTTCTGGAGGAGAAGAATAATTATACAAAGGCTCTGGTGTTTGCCAAGAGAAAATGGATTTTAATGGAAACCTTTTAAGTCAGATGGACCTTAATAAGAGCAGTAATGGACAGTGTGCTCTGGACAGCTAACTCTTCAGCCTTCACACACATTTGTTGTGGTTAAGTGATTTGTGAGCAAAGGATTTCAAGTCAGGGTTTCAATTTTTTTTTTCATTCTTCTTTCTCTTGCACAAGGTTTTTGGACAAACATGCTAAAACTTTTTAATTTTGTCATTATATGTTGGACAAGAATGCTGATAACTAACCAAAGAAACAGTTTTTTCCTAATGAAAGATCAACAAACAAACAAAACCCCACTGAAACAAGAATTCTGGTTTTCCCTTTGATGATGTAGTATGAGGCCTTGGCCATGACACTGAACAGTCTCATAGTTCAGTTTCCTCCTTTGTAAATAACTTCAGTGCCTGCACTGAGTACCTCAAATGATATCTGCAAACGTTTTTAAAACTATAAAACAGTAAATGAGAAATACAATAAGTGATGCCTTATATCATTTAATATTGAAATATAGACTGTCCCCTTTGTTTTTTATCTAGAAAATATATCTCTGAAAACCAGTCTAAATCTATAAAAGTTAATAAATAGGTTCTTTTAATTTCATAGTTATTTTCCACATGGTAGATTTTCTTAAAACTTCTTTTATTTTTATTTGTGTGAATGTGTATCTGTGTATGAGCTTGTGCACATGAGTCACGTGCCCACAGAGACTAGAAAAAGGTGTCATCTCCTAAACTAGAATTACAATGGTCCTCCTACCCACTTTGTACAGGGAACCAAACACTAGTCCTTACAAAACCCATGAGCGCTCTTTACCACATAGCTGTCTCTTCAGCCCCTTTGGTGAATTTTTTCCATAGCAATTATTAATGTTTTCTTGCGGTGACGGTTTCCAGGACTCTTATTTTCTCTAAAGTTTTCTGAATTACTTTTATGTCCCTTTGAATCCCGGAGGTGTGCTTCTGAAATTTGCTGTTTATTTTAAGCTGTGATATTGAAAATGAGATCCTGTACAACCAAAGAAAACCAAATAGAGAACAAGAGAGTTGTGCTACTTAAAACAACCATTGTCCCCTGCTGGAAGCCAGAAGAGAGTGTGTTGAGATTTACTAAACGAATACTCCATCTCTACTTTGTGAAATTACCAAGTGCCCGAGGCCCAGGGAAGTCCGGAAATACCCACCATGAAGAGACTGTCTTGTACTTCCCCTCTAGCGCTTTAGTGTCTGGATAACATAACTCTGTGGAGCTGTGAATTTATAGATTTAAAACTGCTGGTGCAGGACGGCCTTGTGATGAATCATGATACCAGACAAGCAGGTATTTATTTTGGCAGCTCCATAATACGGTCTCCTGAGTAGGGAAAAAGAAAATCTCAAGACTACTCTTTTACAGAAATTCTATTTCTCAGCTGTCTAAACCTAAATAGAATTTTCCTTTCTGGTTTTTTTTTTAAGCCTCTCTCAACAAAGTGAAAGATGAATTTACATGCCAACCAGTCTTTGCCTTTTAGCCATCAACACTTTGGTTGCAGACAGACTACACTGCTGGCTGATTTAAGAAGGATGGAGCCTCTTGACTCCCTCACACCTCTTTGCTATGCGTGTATCACAGGAGCTTGGATTAGGGCAAGTGATCTGATCATGTGGTGGCGCCTGATTCTCTGGCTGACCTTGACACTCTCTCACAGTTCTCTTTCTAAAGGATGTAATCCAGCTAATAAATATAGTAATCTAATGTCTTCCATTGCTGTGAAGAGACAGCATGACCAAGGCAAGTCTTCTTTTCTTTTCTTTTTTTAGTTCACTTTACGTCCTGCTCACTGCCCTGTCAACCCCTCAACAATCCTTCCTCCCATCCTTTCTCCCCTTCTTCTCTGAGAGCTTTGAGGTCCCCCTGGGTTATCCCTGACCCTGACATATCAAGTCTCTGCAGGGCTAGGTGTATCCTCTGCCAGACACGGCAGCCCAGCTAGAAGAACACATCTCATGGACTGGAAACAGCTTTTGGGATAGCCCCCCTCTCCAGTTGTTCAGGACCCACATGAAAACCAAGCTACACATCTGCTACACCTGTGTGGAGAGGCCTAGGTCCAGCCCGTGTATGCAATTTGATTTATGATTTAGTCTCTGAGAGTCCCAAGGGCCCATGTTAGTTGACTCTGCTAGTCTTCCTGTTGAATTCCTATCCCCTTTGGGCCCTCAATCCTTCCCCGCTATTCTTCCATAGGAGTTCTAAAGCTCCGTCCACTGTTTGGTTGTGAGTGCCTGCATCTACCTGAATCAGCTGCTGGATGGAGCCTCACAGAGAACAGCCATGCTAGACTCCTGTCTGCAAGCATAAAAGAGTATCATTAATAGTATCAGGGATTGGTGCTTGCCCATGAGATGGGTCTCAAGTTGAACCAGTTATTGGTTGGCCATTCCCTCGGTCTCCACTCCATTCCCCATCCCTGCATTTGTTGTAGCCAGGATAAATTTGGGGTTGAAGGTTTTGTGGGTGGGTTGTATCCCTGTAACTCTACTAGGGTTTCTGGCTACAGGAGGTGGCCTCTTCGAGTTCCATATCCCCAATGCTATACATGACCGCTAAGGTCACCCCCGTTGATTCTTGGGCACCTCCCCTATCTCAGGTCTCTGTCACATGCTGGAGATGCCCCCACCCTCACCTCCTCATCCCCCAAGTAACTCTTATAAAGGAAAGCATTTAATTGTGGCTGGCTTATAGTTTCAGAGGTTCAGTCCGTTATCATCATGATGGGAAGCATGGCAGCGTTCAGACAAACATGGTGCTGGAGGAGCCAAGAGTTCTACATCTTGATCCTAAGGCAACCAGGAGGAAACCGGCTTCCATAGGCAGACAGCAGGAGGGTCTCTTTTGCCCTGGGTGGAGCTTAAACATAGCCCACCCTCACAGTGACTTACTTCTTCCTATAAGGCCACACATATTCCAACAAGGCCACATCTCCTAATAGTGTCCCTTCCCATGGGCCAATCATATTCAAACCACCACATGTAGTTATCACAGAATATTGTGCAATATAGTCAATAAGAACTATATGATCTATCTTGCCCAAAAAAAGTTCTCAGAAATGGTTTTTGCCTCAGTCTGTCTGAGCTGCTATGATAATATAGCACAGACTACATAATTTACGAACAATAAAATTTTCTTACTGAAGGCTAAAAGTACAAATCAAGGAACTGACAGGCTCATTGTGTGGTGAGGATCCAGACTCTGCTTGCAAAGTGGTAGCATTGCTACCTCTTATACGAATGCTGACTCTTCTAAGGGAGAACATAACATCTTCACATGGTGAAAGGTGGGAGGGCCAGAGGAACATCTCCTTCTATCAAACCTTTTGCAAGATTGTCTGACCTCTCCTAAGAGAAAAAAGTCCTTGTGATGTGATCACTATATAAAAGCAGGCACCCCTCCCTGCACCCTGTGAACATCCTCTCAATTTGGAAGGGGGAGCATTTAAACTGTAGCATAATTGATGTGTTCCTTTCTTTGTGTTCTCTCTCTCTCTCTCTCT
>NC_034594.1:133700442-133721924 GCF_900095145.1 Mus pahari
TCTCTCTCTCTCTCTCTCTCTCTCTCTCTCTCTCTCTCTCTCTCTCTCTCATCCTTTCTCTTCTTTCTTTTTCAATAGCTGTTGCCTGCTAAACTTTGTTAGTTTATTATTTTTATTTGTTGAGACAAAGGCTTACCATGCAGCCCAGGATAACCAGGGCTTACTTTGTGGACAAAACCAACCTTGAACTTCTGTTGCTCCTCCTGCTTCTGCCTCCCTGGCTCCAAGGATAATTGTTTTCAACTCTACGTGATTCTCTTCATCCACACTTGCATACTCTAAGGTGCGTGCTTGCATTGCTATTTCATAGTCTTCTGTTGGAAGCATTCCATATATATGTTTCCAGGACAAGCTAATGTCAACTGTGGTAATTTTCATTTCCTGCAAAATGACTTGCTTTTCCTAGCGCTGGTAATCTCTATAACTATGCATTTAACTCTATCATTCCTAAATCATTAGAACTCTGTACCAGATACATGAAGCCTTCTATGAATTCCGTCTCTAAATATGTCTGCCCTAGCACCCCAGTTTTGATTTGCTGCACAGATGTTTTCCTAGATCCTCCCTGACAAATGCCTAGAGAATTCTTTCACTTCTGTCTAGCATGGATCTCCTGTTAGGACCTTCTATCCGACCTTCAAGCACTTCCTCAAAAAGGACACATAAAGCAGTTTTTCTTTTTTTTCTTTTTTTTTGGCTAAACACTCTATTTTTATTCAGTGTGAAAAAAGAAAGCCAGGATAAAGGAGGGAGCTTTGAGTTTGGTTTGCGTGTCTCCCATTATTGGGAATTTTTCCATGTTCCAAGGGCTTTTTACTATTTTTTTTTAATTTTATTATTATTATTATTATTATTATTATTATTATTTTCTTTATTTACATTTCAAATGCTATCCCGAAAGTTCCCTATACCCCACCCTCACCCCTGCTCCCCTACCCACCCACTCCCACTACTTGGCCCTGGCCTTCCCCTATGCTGGGTCATATAAAGTTTACAAGACTTTTTTCTAAGAACCTGCTTTGTCTGCTTTGTGTAACTGCGGGCTTTCAAAAAATATGTCAACACCTTTGTCTCGCATGTACTTCAGGATGCAAGTTAGAAGTAAGGTTTCTTCAGAAGTTTTAGGCCATTCCTCTGTTACTTTCTGCATTCCGATATTGCTATTGTAAAGACCAAAGCCATTCTGATCCTTACTTCTTTGTAAGAGATCTTTTCTTTTCCCCCTAATTTCTGGAAATTTGTGGAATTTTGGTGACTGCTCTGAAGAAGACTGCTGACTGAACATCCAGCCGAAGGCTGCACATGGGGAATCCCAGGGCTGAAGAGATGAAAGTCAACTGATAGAATCACCATAAAACTCAGTGAGACATTTCCAGTTGGAAACTGTATTTGGTGAACACCTCTGGCTCAGCCTGTCTCAAACGCTCCCTGAAACACATAAAAAGATGGGGAAAAATGAGAAAATTTGTGCCAACGCAGAGCAGGAAATTGACAAGCTGCTCAATGTTCATCGCTGAGAGGAATTACCCTAAATTATCAGGCTAATGAAGTTAGATTCAGAGAACCGAACTGGTGGCCTAGCCATACCCTGCTTTGTGATCAATGACGGACAGACGGAGTGCCAAGGCCAAGCACCCTCCCCGCCATGCTCTGCCTGCTGAACCAAGACAGGATCCTTCCAGAGCTACCAACCATACTCTTGGACCTCTTTTGACTCCAAATCCTGAAGTTCTGCTTTGAGACCTGGGGACGGTGCAGTACAGACAGCGGCAGCTTTCATCTCTCTGTATCCCTGGGGACTGGAACTTCCAAACCTCAGGAAATTGACAGGATAGAGGGAGAGATAGCGTTTTCCGTTTGCCCTCACAGAATTGGCCCTGTGACTATCCCCGGACAGAATGCCAATCAAGGTACCTTGTAGGTAACAGTAGCTCATGGATTCCGTTGGCTTAATGCCAGTCTTAGTTCTCCCTCAAACTGCACCATTACAATGGTAGTGTCCTGTAACAGTGTATCAGAGTTAGGAAATAGAAGACACTGAGAGCATTCTGACTTGGGCATATTAATTTGTCCACTCATCAGAGATCTAAAAATGGAGGCAAAGGAAACCTACATTTCCTTTTTGGATATGCGACAGCTCATTTCTATTTCCTATGTTGGATAAAGATTTAAAAAAAAGAAGAAGAAGAGGAGGAGGAGGTTTAGATGGCCCAAACTACCTCAGGCCTTAATAATCCCCCTTCATATTTAACACTAAAAATGATCACACATGTTCATGGTTACCTCTCCAAGTTAACATTCCTGATTCTGTCTCTAATTCCAGCTACCTAAGGCCAGTCATGCCTGGCAACCTCCGCCAAAGATCCATTTCTTATATTTTTGGTTGTGAGCCTAGCCTTTAATGACTGAGCCATCGCTCCATCCCAAAGTCCATTTCTTAAACTGATCACCCCACAGAGTTCTTGCTTTTGATTATTGTTTGCATCTCTCTCAGGGCTTCTTGGCAAGGTGCTTCGACTTGAATTCCCTTTGTGTAGCTGCTGGTCAGCCCTCTTACTTGCATGTAACCTGCCACTGTTCCTTAGAACCATAATGTAGAGCAAGCCTTCTTCTCATCCCAAGAAAGGTATAACAAAAATATTCAAAAGGAGGAGGAATATAATCCAGACCGTTAAGATTTACTTCTTAGAAAACTGACATTCACAATAGGGAAAAAATGAAGTTACATCAGATGCAAAATGAAGCAAAAGAAAAGACCACATAAAACCCAAAGCTGAGAGCCATCTGAACAATCTAAAGGGAATTAGACAGGAGTAACAGTAAATCAGAGACAAAGTAAATAAAATCTCCTTACTTACCAACCAAGAAAACAAAAGTGCTCAGGAGAGGGTTTCCTTGAGTCACATCTGCTCTTCCCATATGTGTGCCAAACAATATCTTTCCTTATATTTATACAACTCAGCTGTCTGTGCCCTGAAATACCAGATACTTTCCCACTAGCTAACACCCTCCTCCATCTTCTGTTCTGTTTCTCTTCTCTTTTTTGACAAAATTCTTCATAAATTTTGCCTATATTCTCTCTCTCTACAAGCCCTATCCATCCATGTTTTCTCTTAAATATGCTCCAGTCATGGTTTCGTCCCGTCTGTCAACTCAAACTACCAGTTAAGGTCACCAATAGCCTCTCTGTGGGTACAGCCAATGGCTGATTCTCAGTCCACTGATGGCTCTTTGTTTCCTTTTGCAGCCAGTAATCATGTTTCTCCTGACCTCAGTAGCGGCTTGTCCTGCTGTAGGTCACCTTGCTCAACCTGATCTCAAAATGTTGGGTCTGCCTCCTGCGCCTCCTTTCTTATCTTACTCTCTCTGTGGTTACAGCTTAACCTTCCAGTTCAAATATAATCCCTATGCTAAAAATATCTGTCTTTTCAAGACCTACCTTATGAATCCTGATAGTACACGTGCCTTTAGTCCTAGCACTGGGATGCAAGATCAGCAGATCTCTATGAAGTCAAGGTCAACCTGGTCTACAAATCAAGCTCCTGACCAGCTAAGGCTGAGTATTAAGATGCCGTCTCAAAACAACAATAACAGCCAAACAACAATAGAAGGAGACAACTGACTTTTGCAAGGTATCCTTGGGCCTAAACACACACACATACATACATACATACACACACACACGTTTTTAAAAAATGTAATAAAAATTTTAACCTTGCAACAATAGTTAATGTTATCGTAGGTAGAATGTTCCCCACAGACTCGGGTATTTGAACTTTTGGTCTCCATTGGTAGTGCTGATGGAAGAGGTGGTATACATGTCCCTAGGGGTGGTATGCATGTCCCTGGGGGTGGTATGCATGTCCCTGTGGATGGTATAGATGTCTGGATTGAGTTCATAGCATCAACTCACATTCAGTTTGCTTTCTCTGTTTTACATTTGTGGCTGGAGAAGTGATCTCAGCTCCTGTCATGCCTTCCCACCATGACAGTCAGACTCTTGTACCTCTGGAATAATAAATCAATAAACACTTTCTTCCATAAGTTAGTTTTGACCGTGGCATTTTATTACAGCAACAGAAACAGAGCTCAGAGAGAAAACTGCGGGGTCTACTACTGAAGGGCGAAAGCACCATAGACACAGAGAATGTGGATGCAGAAAGTATGTTGATGTTGTGTTCTAAAGGTATCACTCCAAGGAGAAAAAGCAGGAGAGCTTGAATATGACAAACTTCATCAGTACAAATACGGAGATATAATGGTTTGGGGTTGTTTTGTTTTGTTTGTCTTTTAACAAATTGCTTGGTTTTTTTGTTTTTTTGTTTTTTTGTTTTTTTTTTTTAGTGAGCCTGGCTACAATCTTGAACTATAGTTAGTGAAACTGAAATGCCAAGATTTCTTTGGTATCAGAATGAAACATACAGGAGAAAATGGTCGTGCTGAAGCAGATATGTTCAGCTATATAAAGAACTCTTCCTAGTGACTTAGACACTCCCTTCATCAAGCCATTACTAAATTAAAAAACAAGAAAAGTGCTAATAGTATGCCTTGTTTATTGGCGAATGATCTTGAAAACCCTCTATGATAGCTTTCCTTCGTAGTCAGTAATTATGGTGGAAAAGTTTGCCACAAAGTTGGACATCCTTGATTTTAGAATAATAGGCTCTAAAAGAAAGAAGCCAAATGGCACCATTTTAATCATTAGAGACAAGAGAGGCAATTACCACACTAAACCTTACTGAGCAATGTTAATCAAGTGTCTCAACTCTGGAGATTTCCAGTAGTAATTAACAGTTACAAGATCCCTGGCAAAGAGCTAGATTAATGGGCAGCTTATCAAAATTTTGCTTGAGAAAAATGTCCATGTCTGGAGATACTACAATTTATGTAATCATTTATAAAAGTACACATCCGAAAGCATTTGACCAAACTTGTATTGATTGGGTATAGGATTGTGAATTTTAAATATTTTTATGATTTTTAGTTTAAAATTGTACTGGAAAAATATTTTTTGGATATTTAAAGATGGGAGCTGTGGAGATAGTTCAGTTGGTAAAGTAGTACCCTTATAGTGCAATTCATCTTCATTATTAGCTTGCAGGGATTTCAACTCCCCATAAAAGCAAATCTCTGGGCATATCTGTGAAGGATTATCTAGACTGAGTTAACTGAAGTGGGAAGGGTCACCCTAGAGGCAGACAGTGCCATTCCCCAGGCTGGCATCCAGGACTGAAGACAAACAGTGGTGAGCTGAGAATAAGCTTTTATCACCCTCTGCTTCCTGGCTGTGGGGACACGTGACCAGCACCCCAAACTCCTGCTGCCATGACCTCTCTGCCCTGGACTCAGCATTCTACCCTCATACTGTGAACCAAAGCAAACCCTTCCTTCTGTTTTTATTAATATTGGTTTTATTGGGTGCTCTAAAAACAAACACCACTAAACTAATACACTGCCCAAGTGTGAGGATCTGATTCGATGCCAAGAACCACACAAAAAGCCAGATGTGGTTGTACCCATTGTGATCTCAGTTTCGAGAAGGGAAGTATAGGTGGGTTCACGGAGCTGACTCACCGGCTAACCGAGCCTATTCTGTGAGTTCTAGAAAGAATTAACCAAAACAAAAAAACAAACAAACAAAACAGAAAATAAGGCTACACATACAGCTTGAATATAATCAGTATAAAAGATTGTTGAAGAAATCGTGACATATAATTCATACCCTGTTAAATATATATTTGATAGAAAATTATTTCATCATGTTATATAAATAGAGTACAATATGTAGACTAGAAATAATTTTGGTTTTAACCAAAACTGAACAATAAACTTGGTTTACCATAACAAAAAAAACTTAAAAGCTAAGCAAAACAATTTTTAAAAAATTGATCAAAGTTCACTGATCGAGTCATAAGCTAAGGGCTCACAAAAAAAGAAGGAAAAAAAAGAAAGAATTAGACATTCAATAACACTATTTCTATTAAAGAAATTTCACTTGTAGCTAAAAGTTTTTCCATTTAAATAAAACTACTCTAGAATCTACATACATTCTTTGGGAAAGTATACCATTTAAAAAAGAAATAATATTAGCACTATGCAAGCTCTTCCAAAACTTGAAAGAATGAATTACTCATCTTATACTGAGGCTAATGGTACTCACATACCACATCCTGAAAATTATCACAACACACTAACAAAAACAAAACCCAAGGACCAACATCTCAAATATAAACATTCCGAACAAAACTATACCAGAAACATATGAGAAAGATAATATTTTACAATAATAATGCCCAAGTGAATTTTCTCCCAAAAATGTAAGACTGGTTCAACATCTGAAAATCCATGTAATGTGCTATATTAATAAAATAAATAAGTATTTTATAAATTTATATCCCTCTACCATATTTGTTTTGTTGTATACGTATGTATGTGTGGGAGTGAGTTTATGTGCGTACATGTGTGTACTATATGTGCACTTCAACAGATAAAGAAAGAATCTAATATCCCTTCATATTTTAAAATACTTTAACTCACTTAGAAATAGAAATAAAACTTTTTTTAAAAAGATTTTTTTGTTTTTGTTTTTAAAGACTTATTTTTTTATTCCATGTATGTGGGTACACTGTTGCTGTCTTCAGACACACCAGAAGAGGGCATCAGATCACCATTACAGATGGTTGTGAGCCACCATGTGGTTGCTGGGAATTGAACTCAGAACCTATGGAAGAACAGTCAGTGCTTTTAACTGCTGAGCCATCTCTCCAGTCCGAAATAAAACTTCTTGCTGGGCATGATACTGTGTGCCTTTGATCCCAACACTCAGGAAGCAAAAGCAGGCAGATCTCTGTAACTTTGAGGCCAGCCTGTCTACATAGTGAGTTCTACCATAGCCAAGATTATGGAGAGAAACCTTGTCTCAAACAAACAAACAACCCACCACCACGACAACTTCATAACTTGTTAGTTTAGCTCACACTCAGGAAGCAGAATGTGGACATAAAGTGAAGCTGGATTCTACAGCCTCAGTCCCTTCCCAGGGTGACCCACACCCTCCAGTGAGGCTTTTCCTCTAAAGGTCCCACAATCTTCCCAAACATTTCACATGCAAACCACAGCGCCACAAATGTCCCGCCTGCGTGGTTCAGCTTTGGGTTTGGTTTGGTTATATTTTGCTTTGTTTTTGTTTGGTTTCCATAGCAAGACTTTCTAAATAAAGGAAGCAAGTGTCGACCCAACAATACATTGGTTTACGTTTGAACATGAGCATCTGGTCTCAGTGTGAACAGTCCTTTGGGTATTAGAAGATTAGTCACTGAGGAAACTAACTAGTCATGTGGTATCCTTTCCAGGAAGCATCCCAGTTTAACCAGCTCCAAACAGGGCAAGATCTGGTGAACAACTCTATTTTTTATTTTTATTTTTGTTTTTGTTTTTTTGTTTTGTTTTGTTTTTCGAGACAGGGTTTCTCTTTGTAGCCTTGGCTGTCCTGGAACTCACTCTGTAGACCAGGCTGGCCTCGAACTCAGAAATCCACCTGCCTCTGCCAACCGAGTGCTGGGATTAAAGGCGTGCGCCACCACGCCCGGCTAACAACTCTATTTTTAAATATAAATATAAACTTAAATATAAGGAAAGGACAAAAGCTGTAAGGCCTTTAAGGAATTCTCTTAATGATGAGAGCCAAAAAACAAACAAACAAACAAACAAGCAAACCCGTTAAAATGGATTTGAAGAATCTGGGCAACTAGGTTTTTGTGTGTGTGTGTGTGTGTGTGTGTGTGTGTGTGTGTGTGTGTGTGTGTACTTATTTTTTTAAAGTAACGTAACCCATCATCCAAGAGATAAAAGAATAGCATCTGTGAGGTAAAATAACAAATCTAGTTTGATGGTTTATTTGTGGTTGAGGCATAGGTGTAGGCGGACAAGGTCTGACTACATACCACAGGCTCTTGAGTTTTTGACTTGTCTGCCTCGGCCTCTTGAGTGCAGAAACTCCAGACCTACACAGTCACACACAGCTTGACAGCACTAGTTTTTAAAGGGATAGTACAGTGTTCTGTGCTGGGGATTTGTCTGGGATGTGTGAAGAACTGAGTCCCCTGCCCTGATTTCAAAACCCTGGGTTAGGTTCTAGGCCAGCACTGAATAAATAATGTTTAAAAATAAAAAGACAAGAGATTGGAGAGATGGCTCAGTCATTAAGAGCACCAACTGACCTTGCAGAGAACCTGGATTTGATTCTCACCCACACAGTGGCTTACAATCACGTGTAACTCCAGTTCCATTGGACCTGACACCCTCTTCAGACCTCCTCTAGCACCAGGCATAAGCATGGCATATGTACATACATGCAGGCAAAACACTTCTGATACACATAAAATACAAAACTAAATCTCGAGGCTAGAGAAATGGCTCAAAGATGAGGAGCACTAGCTGGTCTCCCAGCGTCCACTTCCAGTATCCCTGGGGTGGCTCACAATTTACTCTAGTTCTAGAAGACATGATGCCCTCTTCTGGCCTCTTTGGGTACAAGGCACAAATGTGGTACACAGGCATTCGAAACACTCATACACATAAAGTAAATATTTTTTAATAAATAAATCTTTAAAATTACATGAAAATCATTATATTTAGAGAATAGAAATTATTTTTAAAAATGAAAGGAGCAGCAGAAATATTTAATCAAGTAAAAGAGTTAGAGAATAGGTTTGAGCTTTGTACAAGGAGATAAGAATGGATTGATTCGCATTCTTCTACATGCTGACAGTCACTTGAGCCAGCCCGGTTTGTTGAATATGCTATCTTTTTTCCACGAGATGGATTTGGCTTCTTTGTCAAAAATCAGGTGACCATAGGTGTGTGGGTTTAATTCTGGGTCTTCAACTCTATTCCATTTATCTACCTATTTGTTACTGTACCAGTACCATGTGGTTTTGTTTGATTTTTGTTTGTTTGTTTGTTTTTATCACAATTGCTCTGTAAGACAGTTTGAGGTCAGGGATGGTGATTCCCCCAGAAGTTCTCTTACTGTTGAGAATAGTTTTCACTACCCTGGGCTTTTTGTTATTCCAGATGAATTTGAGAATTGTTCTTTCTATCTCTGTGAAGAATTGAGTTGGGATTTTGATGGGGATTGCATTGAATCTGTAGATCGCTTTTGGTAAGATAGCCATTTTTACTATGTCAATCCTGCCAATACATGAGCATAAGAGAGCTTTCCACAAAAAGTGGAGCAGAGACTGAAGGAAAGGCCATCCAGAGACTGTCCCACCTAGGAATCCATCGCATCTGCAGACACCAAACCCAGACACTATTGCTGATGCCAAGAAGCGCTTGCTGACAGGAGCCTGGTATAGCTGACCCCTGAGAGCCTGACCAATACAGATGTGGATGCTCACAGCCAATGATCTGACTGAGCACAGGGACCCCAAAGGAGGAGTTAGGGGAAGGACTGAAGAAGCTAAAGCGGTTTGCAACCCCATAGGAAAAACAATAGTATCAACCAACCAGACCCCACGGAGTTCCCAGGGACTAAGCCACCAACCAAAGAATACACATGAAGGGACCATGGCTCTAGCTGCTTAAGTAGCAGAGAATGGCCTTATTGGGCATCAATGAGAGGGGAGGCCCTTGGTCCTGTGGAAACTCGATGCCTCCAGCTAGGGTGATGAGGCAGGAGAGGGGGGTCTCCCTCATAGAAGCAGGGGGAAGGGGAAGGGGATACAGGGTTTGCAGAGGGGAAACTGGAAGGAGGATAACATTTGAAATGTAAATAAATAAAATAAGCAATAAAAAATTTTAAAAAGAAAATAGGTTTGAGGAAAACTCCCTGAAAGTAACACACATACTTGCACACATATAAACATACACATAAATACATACATACAAACACACACACACACACACATACACACACACACATACTCGCACACATATAAACATACACATAAATACATACAAACACACACACACACACACACACACACACACACACACACATCGAATGGCTCTGATCCCAGCACTTGGGAGGAAGAGGCAGGCACATCTCTATGAGTTGTAGGCCACATAGACTACATAAAGAGTTCCAGGACAGCAACCTTATCTCAAAAAAAAAAAAAAAAAAAAAGGAAGGAAGGAAGGAAGGAAGGAAGGAAAAATCAAGGATGAGTAGAACGCACAATAAATAACACATTATTATTGAATTTCAGACCTGATACTAAAAAAGATTTTAAGGGCTTTTAGAGTGGGAAAAAAGTTTCATGCAAAAAAAATTATATGCAAAAGGTTAATAACCAGAGTATCTCTGGGCTTCTCAATAGCAATAATTAAATTATAAAATAATGAAGAAACAACAGATGAGGAAATCCTATTTCTAGCCTAGAATGCCTTCCCTGGTGTTCTGTTTGAGTCCAGTCTACTCCCTGAAGACACGGGTTGGGGCATACATGCATCTGCAACTCAGGGCTGGAGAACTGAGGCAGGAATGGATAGATCCTGGAGGCTGCTGTTCAGCTGGTATAGACAAAGGGACAAGCTTCAGGTTCAGTGAGAGACCGACCCCCGTCTCAAAAAAATAAGGGGCAGGGTCACCAGGTAAGACTTTCAACATAAGCTTTTGGCCTCCACACATGCAGCACACAGGTGAGGTCACCTGCAAATACTTGTGTACACATACGCACAAAACATTTTAAAATAAATAGACATGTTTAGACAAACATTTAATGGGGGGGGGAGAGAGTCGAGACAGGATTTCTCTGTATAGCCCTGGCTGTCCTGGAAGTCACTTTGTAGACCAGGCTGGCCTCGAACTCAGAAATCCTCCTGCCTCTGCCTCCCGAGTGCTGGGATTAAAGGCGTGCGCCACCACGCCTGGCTACATTTAAAGTTTTTTAATTATTGGTAATTTTATACTTGAAAATAATGTGTTTGTATTATTTTCAGACAGTAGTGGTACATGCCTTTATAATTCTAGCATTTAGGAGGCAGGGCAGGGAGATCTCTGAGTTTGAGACCAGTCTCGTCAAAAGAGTGAGTTCTAAGACAGCTAGAGTTACACAAAGAAGCCCTATCTCAGGGAAAAAAAATGATGATGATGACGACAACGACGACGACGGTGATGGTGATGATGATGTGTTTTTATCAAGTCTTCTCCCAAGGCTGGCGAGATGGCTCAGAGGGTAAGAGCACATGACTACTCTTCCGAAGGTCCTGAGTTCAAATCCCAGCAACCACATGGTGGCTCATAACCACAGGTAATGACATCTGAAGACAGCTACAGTGTACTTATGTACAATAGTAAATAAATCTTTGGGCCAGAGCGAGCTGGGTTGACTGGAGCCCAACAACCGCATGAAGGCTCACAACCATCTGTATAGCTACAATGTACTCATATACATAAATAAATAAATCTTTGAAGAAAAAAAGTTCTCCCCACTCCTTCCTCGTCAACTCCTCCTACACCCCACACCCCACCTTTGCTTCCTAACTTGAGGTACTCTTTTTGAACCCACTGAGTCTGCTTAGTGCCATAAGTGCATGGATGTAGGGCCATCCACCAGAACGTGGGCAGTTTATTAGGGGCCACAAGCTAAAGAAAATTGCTTATCCCTCCTGCAACAGCTGTCAGTTGCCAAGTGTTCCTCAGCTGGAGTAGGAAGTCATGAGCCCCTTCCCTACCCGTGTGAAAGTTGGGCTGGAGTGGTCTTGTGCATGTAGTCAAAGCTGTTCGTGTGTACAACGGCCCTGTCACGTCCCTCCACAGCAAGCCTCTACCACTTCTGGCACTTACAATCTCCCCCCCGCCCCCTTTTTTGTAATGATCCCTGAGCCTTGGGAGGAGGGGTATGATAAAGACGTCCAGTTTATGGTGAACACTCCAGTCTCTTATTCTGTGTTCTTCTGCAATTGTAAGTCTGTGGCTTAATCACCATCTTTGCAAGAAGCGTCTTTGATCAGAGGTAAGAGCCGCACAAATCTATGGTTACAGAAACACGCTGTGGGGTTGCAGCTCGACGCTACATCTAGTCAGCAAGACAACAATAGCATATCCTCTCCTGAGGCCTGAGAGTTACCCACTCACGATTCTCCTCACCGTTAACAGTACTAAGTCTGAGTTCTGTCTTATGGTGAGGACCTTACTCGCCGGGCGGTGGTGGCACACACCTTTAATCCCAGCACTCAGGAGGCAGAGGCAGGCGGATTTCTGAGTTCGAGACCAGCCTGGTCTACAAAGTGACTTCCAGGACAACCAGGGCTACATAGAGAAACCCTGTCTCGAAAAGCCCCCCCCCCCCAAAAAAAAAAAAAAAAAAAAAGGACCTTACTCGGATCGAAAGAATTGGCTACTCTCAAAACATTCCTGTCACTGAAAACATTCCTGTCACTGATGCACCAATGGGCGTGTCTTCCGGGCTTGCTGTTATGTAGCTTGTAGGGTTCATGGCTAGGTAAGTCTTTTGGTTACTTTTCTCCCTCTGTAGCAGGCACAGCATTATGGAAGTTAGCCAGTAGGAATAACGCTTTCAGATCAATAGCACCTTAAGTTTCCCAGGTCCTATGATTTAATACCACCTTAACTTTCCCATGTCCTATGATTCAAAAATATGATGTCTTCAGCAACAGGGTCTCACCATCAAGTTCTGGAGGATAGTAAAGAGAACAACAATAATCTCTATTGTTTGGGGATCTATGGAACGTCACTGACCAACAATTTAAACGTGCTCTTGTCACTGGGATTTTTGTTCAATAGCCTATAGCATCAGGAACAGGCACTACCCTCTCTGGAGAGTAATTCCATTTTTTATATTATATTCTTCTATAAGAGTGGGGTTCCCTGTGACTTTTTAAAAAGGTTTTAGTGTCATTTATCTGCCCTCATACCTCCTCTTTCCACCCCGTCTTCCCACCTCATGCCCCACTTAACCCTTTCTGTCTCATTGTTCCCCTTTATCATGGTCACTGCTCCCTTAGACAAGCAACATCTGTGATGTTTATCTGTTCGTTTGTTGGGAGCGTTTGAGACACGGTCACACACGGCTAAATCCTTACCTGTGTGGTAACACGCGTTCCTGCAATCTCAGCATGTAGGAGGCTGAGATGAGACAATAACTATGAGTTTGAATCTCCGTGGACTCCATAGTGAATTCCAGGCCCACCAAGCTCCAGAGTTAAACTTTGCCTCAGAAAACCAAACAGAAAAAAATTTACTTCCTACATATGTTCTTAAAAAATATTTTAAAATTTATTTTAGTTTGTGTTTATAAGAGTTTCATCTGCATGTCTGTTTATGTGTGTGCTTGGTGCTCACGGAGGTCAGAAGAGGGTGCTGGATCCTCTGGGATTGGTGCTATGATGGCTATAAGCTGCCATGTGAATTGAACCCAGGGCCTCTGCAAGGACAAGTGTTCTTTAGCACCGAGTCATCTTTCCAGCCCTCGTGCTGTATGTTCTTCTTCAGAAAACAGTGAAGGATGGGCATCACTGTAAGGAAAAATGGAGGATAACAGCACGCGCAAGCATGCAATTGAGAAGAATCTGAGAATGGGAACTTTACAGAGATTTACACTGATTATACGGTTTGGGAAAAGCAACCGGGGTAGGGAGCTTTCTGGGCTCATTAACAAACAAGGCCTGAAGGGGTGAAGGGGGAGGAATGTTACTAGAGCCAGAAACAGCAGCACTGAAGAGAGTTAAGCTGACAGGAACCGTGACTTTCACCAACCGAGACAGTCAGGGACATCAATACGTCATCTTGCTGGGCATGGTGGTACATACACATCTCTAATCCCAGAATTTAGGCAAGAGAACTGTGTGTTCAATGCAAGCCTGGGTTTCCGAGTGAAACTTTGTCTCAAAAAGCCAAACAAGTAGACACACTTGAATCCTTAAATTCCAGGACACAGAGGGTAGAAATAGGCTGATCTCTATGTGTTTAAGGCCAGCCTGGGTGAGACTCCATCTTAAAAAGAAAACAGGCGTGGTGGCGCATGCCTTTAATCCCAGAACTCAGGAGCCAGAGGCAGGCGGATTTCTAAGTTCGAGGCCAGCCTGGTCTACAAAGTGAGTTCCAGGACAGTCAGGGCTACACAGAGAAACCCTGTCTCGAAAAAACCAAAAAAAGAAAAAAAAGAAAACACATGACACATATACACCACACACACACACACACACACATACATATGCCACACAGACACCACACACACACACATACACATCCATACAATAAACATGCACAGAGACACATGCATAAACCTCACACACACACACACACACACACACACACACACACCCTTCCAATTTTTCATCTTTATCTTCTTCTTTCCCCAAATCTGCCTCTGCTCTTTCCAATCTTGTCACACGAGGCTGTCAGGTGACTTACATTCAGAATAGCTATGGAAAGGGGACACGTGGAATCTAGTTCAGAGGCCTGTAAATCTGCTAAAGCCAAGTCATTTCTCTACCTGAAACTGAAGCTTGGATGACTGTTGTGTAGTAGAATCCAAATTGGAACAAGACTGCAGAATTACATGATGTGAAATGTGAAATGTAAAATGTGAAAAAGTGAAAAGGGAAGCCAATTGATTCACGATATATTTAATGCTCTGAAAGAATATGTACAGTTCTTTCTCAGCGTTTGAAGAATAATTAGCTATATCATGGTAGCGCCAACTAAGCTGAGGTGGTAGGAAGTTATTAGCTGAACCAAAACTAGGAAAAGACAGAAAAAAGTAAGTCTACAAGTTTCATTCAATTAGTAATGTGGAAATAAAAATGATAACAAGGTCTGGAGAAGTGGCTCGGTGGTTGAGAGCACAGGTTGCTCTTCCAGAGGACTTGGGTTCAATTTACAGCACCCACAGGGTGGCTCACAACCTCTGTAACTCCAGCTCCAGGGGACCTAATGCCTTTCAGCCTTCATGGTCATCAGACATGCATATGGTGCACAGACACGAGCAGGCCAAGCACCAATACACAAAATAAAAATTTTTTTAATCTTTTACTTTTTAAAAAAAAATCATAATTAATACTGCCCAATAACATGATTAGATAATGAGATGTTGAAACTGGACATATAATGACAGATGTGGGTTTGCTAAATGACAGCAAATGGGCAGTATTTAAAACAAAAATAACAAGAAACAGCAGGGTGAGCGTGTTACCCACTAATACAGTGCAAAAGCTGCAGTGGTCAATTTTGCTTCAACTTGACTGAGTCTCTGTGTGGTCAACTATTTGCTAAGCCTATCTTCTAGGTGTGCTTTTGATGGCGTCTCTGTAAGACATAATATGTATTTGTATCTAATAATAAGTATCAGTATCTATAAAACGTCCTCTCCCCACGAATGTGGGCAGTGTCTAGTCTAATGAGGGCCAGAGTAGAGCAAAAGCTTCGAAAAGCTGAATTAACACTGATTGGCTGCTGAACTCATATATGTAGATCACCTGCTTCTCCGGCTTTCAGACCCTGCTCTGTTCGATGCTCAGGGCACATCACCAGCAATCCTGAGACTCCATCCCGCCCGGCTAGTTGTGGGACTTTGTTCTCATGGTTGCATGAGTTAATTATTTACCACAAATCTCTGACTATAGACATATAAGTGTATTTATAGACATATATTATGGGGATATATAGATATCTTGCCTAAATAGAAGACATGAAATGTCTGCCCTTGAAAGAAGAAGCAAACTGACAGGAAGAAGTACGGATGGAATTAAAGATTACATTTTTTACAACCAGTTTTATAATGTTATTCTATATTCTAACGTTAATGTTAAATTTTGAAAGTAAGGTGTTTTAAGAGAGGGTTTCATATAGTCTAGGTTGGCTAACCCAAGATGACCTTGAGCTCCTGGTCTTCCTTAATTTACCTCCCAACGGTTGGGATTTCAGGTACGCACCACTACAGCTGGATAACATTGTAAAACTAAATAAACACCGCTACAGATTGAAGCTTTTTCTTTTGTTAAAGTAATAGGTTAAAATGTGGGAAACCTCTTCATACCATTGGAGGGAAATGAGCAATGCAATTTGTTTGTTCCTGTCTTGTTCCAGTTCCACAATTTGCAGGGGTTTTTTTCTTTTCTCTGTTTCAGGTCCCTCATACTTAATTAAATGAACATTATTTTACGATCGTTGCAACGAAGGAGAAAGAACTAATGAAAAATGATTGATAAGGATAAAGAGTCCTGACATGGAGAGTGATCTGGGGCACGTCTTTTAGCCAAACATTACTAGACTGTGAGTCATAAAAAAAGAATTGTAGAATGTAGGGATTTAATTTCCTTCTTGAAGATAGATTTTTTTTTATCCACAAAATCATTTTATGAACAACTTTCATTGAATTTGTTCTTTTACAATTTCATACATAAAGCCCCTTCTGATTTATTATAACACACACACACACACACACACACACACACACACACGCACACGCACACGCGCGCGCGCGCGCGTGCGCGTGCACACTGATTTCTATCCCACTGCAATTAAGACTGCCCTCCCTAGAAGAACCTTTACTACATTCACATCTCCTTGGTTTGTTTTTAGATTGACTGAGTTTAACCAGGATACTCTGTGTAGGCATAGTTTAATCATCTATTGGAGCCTGGTGGGTTACTTATCTGGTATAAAACTGTAGACAATGACTACCCTCCCCCAGAGTCCATCAGTAGCCAGCATGTTATCAGAGAAAGGTATTGTCCTGTGGAACTCTACCTGAGGGATGCTTGACGACTGACAGACCCATTTTGTGTGTGTGTAGACTCATAGCTGGCAGCCACAGCAACTACAAAATCATGATGTCACTGGCTGTGCCCTACCCACAACACAGCATTTCACGGCCCTTCAGAGACAGGTTTTCATTTTAAAAATACAGTTTGTATGGACTCCAGAAACTCAAAAAACCCCATTAAAAATGGGGTACAGAGCTAAATAAAGAATTCTCAACTGAAAAATATCGAATGGTTGAGAAACACCTGAAAAAATGTTCAACATCCTTAGCCATCAGGGAAATGCAAATCAAAACAACCCTGAGATTCCATCTCACACCAGTCAGAATGGCTAAGGTGACAGCAGATGCTGGCGAGGTTGTGGAGAAATAGGAACACTCCTCCATTGCTGGTGGGATTGCAAGCTTGTACAACCACACTGGAAACCAGTCTGGCGATTCCTCAGAAAATTGGACATAGTACTACCGGAGGACCCAACAATACCTCTTCTGGGCATATACCCAGAAGATCTTCCAACTGGTAATAAGGACACATGCTCCACTATGTTCATAGCAGCCTTATTTATAATAGCCAGAAGCTGGAAAGAACCCAGATGTCCCTCAATAGAGGAATGGATACAGAAAATGTGGTACATTTACACAATGGAGTACTACTCAGCTATTAAAAACAATGAATTTATGAAATTCTTGGGCAAATGGATGTATCTGGAGGATATCATCCTTAGTGAGGTAACCCAATCCCAAAAGAAGTCACTAGATATGCACTCACTGATAAGCGGGTATTAGCCCAGAAACTTAGAATACCCAAGATACATTATGCAAAACAGAAGAAAACCAAGAAGGACGACCACTGGGTGGATACTTCATTCCTCCTTAGAATAAGGAACAAAATACTCATGAAAGGGTATAGGTACAGAGTCAAAATTTAGAGCTAAGATGAAAGGATGGACTATCCAGAGACTACCCCATTCGGGAGTCCATCCCATCATCAGCCACCAAACCTAGATACTAATGCTCATGTCAGCAAGATTCTGCTGAAGGGACCCTGATATTGCGGACTCTTGTGAGGCTATGCCAGTGCCTGGCAAACACAGAAATGGATGCTCACAGCCAGCTATTGGGATGGAACACAGGGTCCCCAATGAAGGAGCTAGAGAAAGTACCCAAGGAACTGAAGGGGGCTGAATCCCTGTAGGTGGAACAACAATATGAACTAACCAGTACCCCCTGAGTTTGTGTCTCTAGCTGCATATGTAGCAGAAGATGGCCTAATCGGCCATCATTGGGAAGAGAGGCCCCTTGGTCTTCCAAACTTTATATGACCCAGCACAAGGCAAGGCCTGGGCCAAGTAGTGGGAGTGGGTGGGTAGGGAAGCAGAGGTCGGGGGAGGGGTATAGGAAATTTTCGGGATAGCATTTGAAATGTAAATAAAGAAAATAAAAAAAAAATACAGTTTGTAAAGTCTATCAAGTACAGCAACAATCAGATTGGCTTTCCGACGTGTTCACTCAGTAGACGAATACAATACTCAAGACAGAGCCTCCAGAAGTCGACATACACACAAAAAATAAAACTGATAACAACAGAGCATTTGGTCATAAGTACTGTGGTGTAACCTTTGTGTTATGCCATTTAACACCCCCCCCCCATGATTCTATACCTTAGGCTACCTTCTTTTCCTCATTCTATAGATAAGTAACCTTGTCCTGGCAACTTAATACAGGTTGGAGTTAACAGAGAGGATGGAGCCTCAGTTGAGAAAATGCTTCCGTAAAACCCGGTTGTAGGCCAGGCTGCAGTGCATTTTCTTGGTTAGCAGTGATGGGGGAGGACCCAGCCCATTGTGGGTGGTGCCACGTCTGGCCTGTTGCAGGCTGAGCAAGCCATGAGGAACACGCCAGTCAGCAGTACCCCCTTCCGTGGCCTCTACTTCAGCTCCTGCTACCATCCAGGTTCCTGCCCTGTTTGAATTCCTGTCCTGATTTCCTTTCATGATGGATTGTATTGTGGAAACCTGAACTGAATAAACCCTTTCCTTCCCGAGTTGCTTTGGTCATGGTATTCATTGGAGCAATAGAAACCCTAGCTAAGACAAAACCTTTTCAAGAATGAGTAACTTACTCAGTGTTGGGAGGCAGAGGCCATTGGATCTCTGTTAGTAACAGGACAGTCAGGCTACAGAGAAAGACCCTGTCTCAAAAAAAAATTATGCAGAGCCTGGATTTGAACTCATAACTTGCTGAAATGTCTAAGCTCCTATAAACTTTCCAGTGTAATTTGAGTAAAAATAACAATCTGGAGTGAGCAGATAGTTAGATTATGGTACTGCCGAATACTCAGGAAAGGCTCTAGAGCAGTGGTTCTCAGTCTGTGGGTCACGAACCATTGGGGGTCAAATGTCCCTTTTAACCAGGGTGGCCTAAAATCATCAGAACCATATTTATTTATTTTAAGATTCATAACTGTAGCAAAATCACAGTTATGAATTAGCGATGAAAATAATTTTATATTTGGGGGTCACCACAACAACAGGAACTATATTAAAGGGTCACAGCATTAAGATGGTTGAGAACGACTGCTTTAGAGAAAAGACTATCACAGTGAGCCAATTAGAAGTGTCATAGCAGGACTGGAGAGATGGCTCAGCGGTTAAGAGAACTAATGCTTTTTCCAGAGGTCCTGAGTTCAATTCCCAGCAACGACATGGTGGCTCACAACCATCTGTAATGGGATCCGATGCCTTCTTCTGGTGTGTCTGAAGAAAGCAACAGTGTACTCATATAAATGAAATAAATAAATAAATATTTTTTTAAAAAGGTGTCCTAGCATGCCACAATAGATTTCATATGAGCACGACTAGAATAAACCAAAGCACGAATAAGTTAAATATTTTTAATGTCCTCTCATTTGACCACTAAATTATTAGAAATGAAAAATTCACTTGTAATATAAAACACTTATATAAAAAAAGAATTCCTATAAAATTGGGAATACCTAGTTCTTAGTAGAAATTAGACCCTGGAATAGTTAGTCATTTGCTTTTCTGTGCTTGCTACAGCAGAGGGCACTAAATGATCTAGATCATTTCTAGCTCCAGGTGGCAACAGAGTTAAAGAGAATCATCTTTCTAAACTGCATAGTCATGAGTTCCAAAAACACTAAATGTTCCAAAACTAGAATGACCCGTGATCAAAAGAGAGGATATTTGAAATATGAACATTAGATCATTAATGTTAATGTTCTAGATGTCTCAAAATTGTGAGTGTTTAAAGCTACTCTGCTTAGGAAATTCCTAGTTATTCTCATGCAGGGCTCTACTCAGACCAATAGAAAATATCCAGACAGTAGCTAGTTCTTAAGAGTGGTGGCTTGACCGCTGGAATAAGCCCTAGACTACAGACCCAAACTAGGCAGCAGGGTCTGAGCGAACTCTCCCCTTTCCTCCTTGTCTTTGCCACTTGTTGATGATAAAAGCTGTGGGAAATTAGTTAATCTCCTTTTCTAAAAAGTAATGCCAAGCCAGGCATGGTGCCACACAGCTTTAATCCAACACTCTGGAGGCAGAGGTGGGCATTTCTCTATGAGTTTGAGGCCAGCTTCTACTACATAGTGAGTATGTATGTAGCTCAGGACAGCCAGAGCTACATAGTGAAACCCTATCTCAAAAAACAAAAATAAAAAGGGATGCCAGTGTCTCTCCTGTTTGTTAGTGTGAAAATGTGTTACAAAATGTGATAAGTGTACACAATGCAGGGTTTGTTGATGGTGGTGGTTTGGGGGGGGGGGGTGTTTCCTTTGATACAAGATCTCATGTAGCCCATATTGGCCTTGAGCTCAGTATCTAGTTAAGCTCCGGTTAAGTCTGTCATTGAATTCATAATTCTCCTGACTCTGCCTCCTAGGAGCTTGAATTACAGATATAGTGTATCATACCTGTTCCTCTGAGATATTATTAAAACCATGAAACTTCATTCTTTTAGAAAAAGAAATCCCGAGGTTGGCAAGATGGACCGGGGGACACAGATGCTTGACACTTAGCCTAACAGCTGGGTTTGATCCTCAGAACCATACATGATAGGAAGAAAAGAACAAAGTCAGCAGGCTGTCCTGTGACCTATGACATGAGTGTGCACGCAGATGCACACACACACACACACACACACACACACACACACACTAAATAAATAAATAAATGTAGAAGAACAAAAAGAGAATCCCAGAAACAAAGTTTGGTCTTACGTTTGATTTTCTGATGCCAGGCTGGGAGTTTGGCTTTGGAATCTTCTAATCTTCTGGTGATATGGGGGGCAAGAATTAGACACTGTTTCGTCCTGTCAAAGCACTTTTAATGCTAGTGATAAAGTTTTTTTATGGTAAACAGCCCTCTTACTATTTATTTTAGATAAGCAGCTGAGTGATCTAGCTTTCTAAATGATAGCTGTTAGAAGCGTCTTCAACCCCCTTGTTCCCTGGCCGAATTGAACAAAGCCCTGTTTTCCAGCAGCCAGCTGTACATCGATTATGCCAACACAGCTGTTTTGAACACTGCACAGACGACTTGAGGACAGATGCCTTCATTACAGTCAGAGCTCCTTCCTCTTGAAGCCCAGCTCTAACTTCAGAAGGCACCAAGGCTGGGCAGACCACAACTGTTTCAGTGGGAATAGAGGCTCCTTGGTCTTCCAAACTCTATATGACCTAGCACAAGGCAAGGCCTGGGCCAAGTAGTGGGAGTGGGTGGGTAGGGGAAC
>NC_034594.1:133722134-133729991 GCF_900095145.1 Mus pahari
ACTGCATTGTTCTTAGAAATTGAGAATTCGGCTGGTGAGATGGCTCAGTGGGTAAGAGCACCTGACTGCTCTTCCAAATGTCCGGAGTTCAATTCTCAGCAACCACATGGTGGCTCACAACCATCCTTAACAAGATCTCCCTCTTCTGGAGTGTCTGAAGACAACTACAGTGTACTTACATATAATAAAATAAATAAATCCAAAAAAAAATAAAAATAAATTGAGAATTCTGAAAGTTAAGAAATTCTAGACCTATTTGTTATTAAAAGTCAGTGTAATAAGCTTCCAAACTAACCATCCAGGGCTATAAGTCTTTAGCTTCTAAAGGATAGAACAATAGGCCACTGGTTCTCAGAGCTTGGAACTATAAATCTCTGGTTCTTTCAGCCTGACACCTAGACTTTGAACACTCAGGAGCCTAGGTAGGGCCTTCTCTCCCATCCACAGCCTTGACCTAGAGAGAGCAAAAGGACCCCCCCCCCAGATAGCTGATTGTGTACACCAGCAGTCATGTGTATCATACTGGTTGAGGCAAAGATCCATAAAAATCTATGGTACCAATTCTAGGATGCCTTCTCCAGTTCCTTCTTAATTTGTTGTCATTTGCCACCACAGCTGCTGTTTATGTCGTTTGGGAATGGTGGTGTCACTTCTTAGCCCAGATTGGTCTGGAACTCATTATGTAGCCCAGGCTAGCCTGAAATTTATGGGAATTCTCTTGGCTTGGCTTCCTGAGTGCTATAATTATAGGCATGAGCCACCACGCCCAGGTCCTTGTAAATGTTTTGTATGTCCCTTTTCCACATTGAAAAAGAAATATACTGTATCAGAGGTGAGGAGGTCACAACACCTGCCCCAACAAGAGAAGTAAATGGGATTAGTGGGACCCAGGTACTCTGCCCAACCAGTGGCAAGGGTTCCTTCCAGTCTGAGCTATGCCCTGAGCAGACCTTGGGTGCTACACCACAGCCAGTCCCACAACATCCAGTAAAAACTCCACTCCCAGGTGCTTTAACACACCCAGGTCCACAGGTTAACAGGATCCCAGGAGCTTGGTCACACCAGGATCTTAGGGACCCAGAGGCAGCTTGACTCCCAGGAGCTCTGACACACCCAGGACCTCAGGATCACAGGATCACAGAATCACAGCATCACAGAGACAGCTGAACTCTGAAGAGCTCTGACACAAGCAGGATCATAGGAAGGACAGGCTCCAGTCAGATATAGAGAGGACAGGTAGCACTAGAGATAATCAGATGGCAGGAGGCAAGCGTAAGAACATAAGCAACAGACACCAAGATTACTTGGCATCATCAGAACCCAATTCTTACAACATAGCAAGTCCTGGATATACATTCATACCAGAAAACCAAGATTCAGATTTAAAATCACTTCTGATGGTGGTGATACAGGACTTTAAGAAGGACATAAATAACTCCCTTAAAGAAATACAGGAGAACACAGGTAAACAGCTAGAAGCCCTTAAAGAGGAAACACAAAAATCCCTTAAAGAATTAGAGGAAAACACAATCAAACAGGGGAAGAAAATGAACAAAATCATCCAAGATCTAAAAATGGAAATAGAAACAATAAAGAAATCACAAAGGGAGACAATCCTGGAGACAGAAAACCTAGGAAAGAGATCAGGAGTCATAGATGCAAGCATCACCAACAGAATACAAGAGAGAGAAGAAAGAATCCCAGGTGCAGAAGACACCATAGAAAACATGGACACAACAGTCAAAGAAAATGCAAAAAACAAAACACTTCTAACACAAACATCTAGCAAATCCAGGATGCAATGAGAAGATGAAACCTAAGGATAATAGGTATAGAAGAGAGTGAAGATTCCCAACTCAAAGAGCCAGTAAATATCTTCAACAAAATTATAGAAAAAAAACTTCCCTAACCTAAACAAAGAGATGATCGTGAAGATACAAGAAACCTACAGAAATTCAAATAGACTGGACCAGAAAAGAAATTCTTCCCATCACATAATAATCAAAATACCAAATGCACTAAACAAAGTAAGGATATTAAAAGCAGTAAGGGGAAAAGGTCAAGTAACATATAAAGCATTCCTATCAGAATTACACCAGACTTCTCACCAGAGACTATAAAAGCCAGAAGGTCCTAGGCTGATCTCATACAGACCCTAAGAGAACATAAATGCCAAACCAGGCTAAACCAGCAAAACTAAACCCAGCAAAACTCTCAATTATCATAGACAGAGAAAACAAGATATTTCATAACAAAACCAAATTTACACAATATCTTTCTATAAATCCAGCCCTACAAAGGATAATAGATGGAAAACACCAATACGAGAAGGGAAACTACACTCTAGGAAAAGCAAGAAAGTAATCTTTCAATAAACCCAAAAGAAGATAGCCACAAAAAAATAATTCCACCTCTAACAACAAAAATAACAGGGAATAACAATCACTTTTTCTTAATATCTCTTAATATCAATAGACTCAATTTCCCATAAAAGACATAGACTAAGAGAATGGATAAATAAACAGGACCCAGTATTTTGCTGCATACAGGAAATGTACCTCAGTGACAAAAACAGACACTATCTCAGAGTAAAAGATTAGAAAACGATTTTCAAAGCAAATGATCCCAAGAAACAAGCTGGAGTAGCCATTCTAATATCGAATAAAATCAACTCTCAACCAAAAGTTATCAAAAAAGATAAGGAAGGACACTTCATACAGGTCAAAGATAAAATCTACAGCACCCACATTCATAAAAGAAACTTTACTAAAGCTCAAAGCACACATCGTACCCCACAAAATTATATTGGGAGACTTCAACACTCCACTCTCAGCAATGGACAGATGATGGAAACAGAAACTAAACAGAGACACAGTGAAACTAACAGAAATTGTGAACCAAATGGATCTAACAGATATTTATAGAACATTTCATTCTAAAGTAAAAGAGTATGCTCTCTTCACTTCAGCACTTCATGGTACCTTCTCCAAAACTGACCATATAATTGGACACAAAACAGGCCTCAACAGATACAAGAAGATTGAAATAATCCCATGCACCCTATCAGTCCCTATGGGACACAATGAAAGCAGTGGTGAGAGGAAAACTCATCGCTCTGAGTGCCTCCAAAAAGAAACTGGAGAGCATACTCTAGCAGCCTGACAGCACACCTGAAAGCTCTAGAACAAAAAGAAGCAAACACACCCATGAGGGGTAGACAGCAGGAAATAATCAAATTCAGGGCTGAAATCAACCAAATAGAAACAAAAAGAACTATACAAAGAAGCTACAAAACCAGGAGCCGGTTCTTTGAGAAAATCAACAAGATAGATAAACCCTTATCCAGACTAACCAGAGGTCACAGAGACAATATCCAAGTTAATAAAATCAGAAATGAAAAGGGAGACATAACTTTGAGATATATCTTAAAGTAACTATTCTGTTTGTTGAATATCAAAAGTTGAAAATATTAAAATCATGTTCTACAAACATCACATGTTCTACAAACATAATGGAGATATTATTGATAATTTTTCTCACTGTACTTGAAATTAGCATTTTCTTAATGTTTAACTTCAAAGAGTTTTTGCTATTGTGAAATTTTTAAAATATACTTACTGATAAAGTAATTTCTCTCCTAGAAACAATGATAATCTTTTTTAAGTAAACTGATTGTTAGACAATGCAGACAGATATATAATGCATTTTAAATACTCTCTATGTCAGGTGGTATCATATAAGGGCTTTTGAATATATTTCTTAATTATTTATTTTTAATATATTATGCTCTTTTACTATGCTTAACTCTAAGAATATTTTGCATGTTTTGAAACAATTTAGTATTTAACATTTGA
The DNA here is from genome assembly GCF_900095145.1 of Mus pahari. NCBI lineage: Eukaryota > Metazoa > Chordata > Mammalia > Rodentia > Muridae > Mus > Mus pahari. The sequence goes on from NC_034594.1 coordinate 133,725,989, forward strand.
TATAGAATCCTCAGCTATGGATAGTATTAAATATTCATTAATGATATTTTTAGGGTATGAAAGGGTNTGAATATAAAAGTTGAACAAATTTTTTACATATTATTTGATTCTCAAAATACTCAATATTATTAATATGTTTGATGTATAAAATGCATTTAAATAATAAAAAAATTAAGAAAAAATAAAACACTGTAACTCAAAAAAAAAGAAATGTAAATGAGTTTAATGAATTTTTTTTGCAGAGCCCGTGTGTCATGTGATCATCTGCGTTCCCATCTGTTGCACAAAGAGATTTTGCAGTTTGCAGGAAGTGCATCTAGTTGGTATATTTTCACTTCCTTAAACAACACCCATTATCACTTGCAAGCTGATTATTCATATGAACACTCAGCAGCAGCACATCCACATTGCCTTTATGAGTAATGTTTCCAGAAACAAAGGGATGTGATTGTTTTATTTATATGCACCAAAGTAAAGAACAAGGATTATCTTAAAATGAAATAGCATCAGTCAAGGAAGTTTGCCTTTTAATAATCATAGAACCCACAGAACTGCTGGGAGACTAGCTTTCTGTGTATTCTATTACTCTCTTGTTAATGAGATCAAGTTTATTCTGAATAGATACTATAGGACCTATGGGAGGTAATAGAGATACATTGTGTATAGGGGAGGGGTGAGAGAAAAGGAACACAATCCCTACCCATTCACAGAGTTTGTAGTGGGAATAAGGGTGTGTTGCAGACAGATTGTGTATGTTTGGAAAAAGAATTGTGAATAGTGAACTTATAAAGGAAATTAGCATGTAACTAGAATAATGAGGAACAGAAGAAAACCTTAGGGTGCTTGGGAAGTCAGGTCTAAAAAAGATGCTGTCATTTCCTCCACCCTGAGACGTACAGTGTTTTAGGGCCACTGAAAGAGAAATAGTGAGTGCCGGGCACACAGAAGAGTGATTCAAAACGAGGTTGAGTCATAAAATTGCAATCACATCCCCGTGGAGCTTTATTGCTGTGTTTGATGTGTTTGTTATTCTTACTATCATATCACTACTTAACCAAGGCTGATCTTGAACTTGCCATCCTCTTGCCGTAGCCTCCCAAGTGCCTGCCAAGTGCTAAGATTACAGGACTGTGCTGCCACACCTGACTTCAGAGTCAGTGCTTAGAATTTATTCTGAGTAAAAAATAGGAAGCTTTGGATCAGTGGGAAAGGACTTACTGAGTAAGCATAAGGACCATATTGGAATCATGTAAAAGCCAGGCGCAGGAGCAGAGTACTGCAGAAACCGGAAGCTCTGTTCATCCCAGAGATGGGAAGAGACTACATCGCCAACCCAAACCATCATGGCCAAGTTAATTAAAGCAGGCACTTGATTAAAGCAGGCTTTTTAAATCCGTATACATGGCCTGCCTCCCCTGTGGTCAGCATTGGATGGAAGGGAGACAAGGCTTTTATGTATAAGTCCATGGGTAGGAGGTTTCCAAATGGCAGCCAATATAGGCAAGGGTTAGAGGAGCAGAAACCTTAAGCATAGCAAGTTAGTCCCTCCGGAAACAAAGAAATAGTTTCAAGGTGAGCATAACTAGGTAGTTATAACAAGGTATTCTTAACAACCCTTTTGAAACTAAGGTAGGGTTGCAAGATGGTTATAAACAAAGACATGATTGCCATTAGTGGAACAAGTAGTACAGAGCATTTGTAGTTAAGGTCACAGGTATGGCACAGCCCAGTCCTTGAGAAGCAGTGGTTTAAGCATGAACAGGGACAAATCCAGTTTGTCCTTACTATAAGATGGCTTTTAAAACCAAGAGAAGGAAAGCTGTTTCTTCAGGTGTAGCTCTCAGGTCATCCAGTCTAGACAATTGATGTTCAGGTTCAACGAGAGAGCCTTTTTTCAAAAAGCAAAGCGAAAGGGTCTGGCAATATGGCTCCGCAGGTAGGGGTGTTGGCCTCACCAAGCCTGAAGACCTAGGTTCAGTTCCCAGAAGCCGCTTGGGTAAAAAGAGAGAACCAACGCCTGACAGTTGTCCTCTGACCTCTGTTGTCAACACCCTTGCCTGAGAAAGAAATACATTCTGTGTTTGAGAGTATTTTGACCTTTGGCACCCTAGGGACAGAAGGAAATCACGTGCACGGTGGCTTTACAGCTCACGAAGCTGGAATGCGCTAGTCTCTTAAGACATGAAGGCTTCTTACGCCCCCGTGTATTTCTTGTCTGTCTGTACTTTCTTGTCTCTGTTCTTCTTGGTAATCTAGTAGGCAGAATCTTCTATTCCTTGTAGACACAGAGTAATGACTGTGTAGTATCTCTGTATGTACTTCATCCTGATAAAAGCTCAGCTGGATCCTTAGAGCTTCTCCCATGCTCTGGGGATAGCTAGCCTCCCGTGCTGAGAATGTAGATTCCAGATTTTAAGACTTGTTTCATGAACTGAGCCCCATTGTCTGTGGCATACCTGCACACGTGCTCTGTTACCAGTAGCAGCCAATACACACACACACACACACACACACACACACACACAAATAAATAGATACAGGTAAAATTATATTTTAATCAATTTATTATATATAGACTAATTGGGTGACACTCTAAGTCTACAGAAATGAAACTTGGGGGCAGGAAAGATGGCTCAGTGGTTAAGAGCACTCATGGCTCTTCCAGAAGACCTGGGTTCTGTTCTCAGCATACACATCAGCAGCTCACAATCACCTACAATTCCTCCTCCAGGGGATCTGACACCTTCCCAGACATACACATACACATAACTAAAAATAGTAAAAACAAAATCATATTTTATCGAAGCTTGAAAAGTACCTCTCTTCTTTTAAATGCAAACCCGTTTGGAAAAAAGTTCTTCCTGAATAAAACAATTTGAAAATAACCCTTGTGAATGTAATAAAAATTGTATAAGACAGAATATAATTTTTACCAAGGACAGAGGGAGGGATTGGCATTGTACTCAGTATATAGTGAGGATGACATTGAATTCTGACCCACCTCTGTCTACCTCCTCAAGAAAGCTGTCTAATTCTGGGACCACAAAGATCCTTAAAATGCCGGTACCTGCCGGGACCCCCAGCACTTGAAGATGTATTATGTAGAACAAAACAGGAGGAATATCAACTTACTGAATATCAGTTGCCACCATCTACTGCCAACCCTCCCTCTTAGTCTTGCTGGTCCTCTCCCTTCACACTCAGAGTTCTTTCCACTTCCTTGCCAATGTATTTGTATACAGTTAAACCAGTATTCCACATATGAAAGAAAACACGTAATATTTTTATGGCAGTTGCAATGAATATGTAGATGGATTCTGAGGCTGTATCTATAGCCATTTCTAAACTATCAAGTCTACAAAGCTATGAATGTGAGAGGTCTTTCCATCATCTGGTGCCTTGTCCAAGTTCTCTTTTGGGCGTTTTAAAGTTTTAATTTGTAAAACTCTTTCATCTCTTTGGTTTATTTCTGTACACTTTATTTTGAATTTGTTGCAAAAGCAACTTCTTATATCTGTCTTTTAGAGTTGCTGGTGAGTTCTCTGGTATTATTTTGCTATTTCTGCCTTGAAAGTGAGTTGGAATTCATTCATTCATTCATTCATTCATTCATTCATTTTGAGACCAGGCCAGCTGGCCTCGAACTCACTATGTAACTAAGGCCTGCCTTGCACATGTGGTCCTCCTGCCTCAGCTTCCTGCAGTTTGGGACTATAGGCATGCACCATCACACCTCTCTCTTACAGGTTATATGTTGTTTGTATATGTTGTTATATATTGTTTTGTATTTACAACATGTAGACTAAGTCAGGGAAAGCTTCTTCTTTGGTCATGTCTAAGGTTCTAAATACCTCCTGTGCTAGCATATCTACTTCTTTTTATTTTTATTTTGAGTCATTTGGTTTTTTTTTTTTTTATTATATGTGCATGAGTGTTTTACTTTTATGCCCCATGTGCATGCCTGATGTCTGCAGAGGCCAGAAAAGGACATCAAATCCCCTGG
>NC_034594.1:133730027-133733445 GCF_900095145.1 Mus pahari
GGGCTTCAGTTCTATGCATTTATATAATTTCTACCATCTCAAATTGATTTTCAAACGCTGGAGGATTCCAATCAGTATAAATATATATAAATATATATATATATATATATATATATATATAAATATAATTTTTCAGGTCAATGAAATGATTCAGTGAGTGAGGACACTTAGGACACTTGCCACCAAGGCTGACGACCTGGGATCTCTCCCTGGAACTCGACACGTTATAAGGAAGACATTGTCCTTTCTGCTCCATGTGTAGATATGGTGTTGGAATGAAGATGGTCCCCATATAGTCATATATTTAAGTGCTTAGCCTCTGGTTGGAAAATATTTGCAATGCAAAAGATTAGGAGATATGGGCTTATGAGAAGAGATGTGTATGCCAGGCCTGTCTGTCTGTCTGTCTGTCTGCCTGCTGCCTTTGGGTCGGGATGTAAAGCTCTCAACTACTTTTCTAGCATCCTGCCTGCCGCTTTCCCACCATGATGATGATGGACCAATCTGCCAAAATAGGAAGCAAGCCCCAATTCAATGCTTTCTTCTGTAAGGTGTCTTGATTAGAGTGTCTTCACAGCTCTAGAACAGAAGCTAAGACAGTGGGCCACTGTACACATAGAGCTGTGTGGTGATCCAGGACAGACCCTCAGCCTCAGTCTACGGCCTTCACCTGCACGCACACATGTCCACAGGCAGCCTCAGTCTACGGCCTTCACCTGCACGCACACATGTCCACAGGCATAAGAAGGAAGAAGGAAAACTAAACAATGAAAAAGTTCAGTAAGGCAATTAGATAAGTGTAAGAGAAGGAACACAAAGTAAGGAGCTATTCTTTGGGGGAAAAAAATTCTTTCATTACTCAGTAATGAATGAAATAAACAAAATACAAACAGACAAGATGAAACAAGTAAAGATAAATAAACAAAATTACATGAGTGAAGGCGGATAATGACAAGAAAATGAGAACAAAACACCTAAAAAATCCATAAGAATGTTAAATTTTCATTAAAATAAAGAATGCTAGCTGGGTGTGGTGGCGCACGCCTTTAATCCCAGCACTCAGGAGGCAGAGGCGGGTGGATTTCTGAGTTCGAGGTCAGCCTGGTCTACAAAGAGAGTTCCAGGACAGCCAGGGCTATACAGAGAAACCCTGTCTCGAAAAGCCAAAAAAAAATTAAAAAAAAAAAAAAAGAATGCTGTTCAGTGTGTAGCAAAAAGAAAAATAATTACCAAGGCCAGTTTGATCTACAAAGTGAGTTCCAGGACAACCAAAGAATCCCTGTGTTCAAAAACCAAAAAGAAAGAGTCAAGAAAAGAAAGGAAAGAGAAAAGGAATTACAATACAGGGGCAAAGGTACACAGTGTAAACAGTGTTAGAGACATTTTTCTCTGGATCCTGTAAAATCAGAGTGGTCCAGATGTGTGGGGCGGGGCAGGGGCGGGGGCAGGGGCTGGGCATTTGTTCCATCTGGTCTGAAGCTCTTGCCTTTCCTTGTGTTATGCTGATGCTGAACCTGTAATGAACAAGGGTTAGACTTCAGAATTGCTTTCACCTTAGAATCTACTTCCCTCTGCTGATAACACATAGGTCTGCAGTCCCTGTGCCAGGCAGATTCTCTTACCTTCCTGAAACACACACACACACACACACACACACACACACACACACACACACGGAGAAGGCAGAAATGAAGAGAGGGAGGAAAAGAGGAAGGAAGAAAGGAAGGAGGGAAGGGAGGAAATAAACCTAACAAGCAAGCCTGCATCTGTAGACATCAACTAGCCATTAGACCTTCAGACTTTTTGGGTCTCTGCAGCTGTCAGCCTCCTGGTGCATAGGTATCTGTAGAAATGATGTACTAGCTGACTCCAGGCTCAGAGCTAGCAAATTTGTCATACTCCACATTTATTCTCAGGTGATGAGTTCAGCTCCTCAACACCAAGAGGAGGGATACCCTTTCCCTGTAGACTGTGCTGCCTGAGGCAAGCCTTCTGCCACTACACCTTGAGGTGTCTTGGTTTGACCTCCCTTGACCTCCATGATTGCCTCCTGCCCTGGCCCTGGTACACGTTGATATCAGCTTCTCTGATACTGGCTGTTCCCTCTTCTCAGGCCAGTCGCTAAGTTTGGTTTACTTTTTAGTTCATGGTCCTGGAGGTAAGGTCATAGAGATCACATTTTGGGAAACCTTTATCACTAGCACAGTACATACATACATACATACATACATACATATATACAAACATATGAATACAAGACATCACAAAATTAAGACAGGTAAGCCTGTGCATCTCCCTGCCTCTACTGATCTCTTTCCCACTTCTTATAAATTTATCATGAGGACTCTGCTCTAGGGTGACAACCTAATTCTAAACACCGAAGTTGTGGCTCTTCCTTCCTTCCTTCCTTCCTTCCTTCCTTCCTTTGGAACACAGTCTATTACTCTTTCCTAAATTTCCGGAGAGTTTTCAGGCCCGCCAGCCTGGAGTGTGCAGTAGCAGACAAAAGAGACACAAGCTTGGCAAGATGGAGGGAAGAAACCAACTCCAGAAAGTTATCCTCTGGCATCTACATGTGTGCCACAACACACGCATGCCACCCTACAAACAGACAGACAGATGGACAGACAGACAGACAGATGGAAAAATTTCTCAGACACTCTGGCCACTTGATATACTGTCAATATTGGGAAAAAAAGTTATTTCTATGGCTAAAACTGAAAAAGAGTTTTAGAGAATCTCTTTGTTAAGTAAAAGTACGAGGTAACTCTGAGTAAATCACAGAGAATGAAGCAGGAAATAACTGGATATCTATCTCATATACATCGGCAGAGCCATTCATAAGGAAGCTAACAACAGTCATTTTGAAAATTGATAATGCCTTCCAGTATGAAAGATTGGTGATCTGTAAATGGTTCATAAGAGGCAGTGGGGAAAAATATCGTGATATCTATACTTTTGAAATCTGTACTATTGAGGGTCGGGGTGGGGTAGTTCTTAGCCCAATGCACTTTTCTGAAATGGATTCTTCCTGAATAGGACACTTGGAAAGATTGAAAGTATTTTTTCAGAAAGTACTATAGGAATCCAGAGGGGCTCTCACTGCCTGAGCTGGTAAAGGAACCGTCTTTGCTCCGGTGCACCCAGGCTCCTGTCGTTGCTGGGGAGAGGGTGGACTGCAGAAGCGACACAGTTTCTGGGAGAGACCCTGTTTCTGGCTCCAGACATCCGGGCACCATCCCCACCAGAGCAGAGGTGTCTGCCCGGGAATGCTCTCACTGCCTGAGCTGGTAAGGGAGCCATTTTGCTCCAGTTCACCCAGGCTCTAGTCTGCACTGGTGAGAGTGTAGACTACAGAAGCTACACAGCTTTGGGACAGACAGAAGCAATCTAGCTTCTGGGACAGACCCTGTTTCAG
>NC_034594.1:133733456-133746018 GCF_900095145.1 Mus pahari
GGGCGAGACCAAGCAAAGGGTTGTCAAGGTCTACTTTAATGGAGGCTGGAAGCCTGATTATAAGCACACAGAAATAGGGAGGGGCTGAGGGGGAATGATCAAAGCCCAGAGAGAGGGATGGACATATGGGGCGAATGCTGAGTGTAGGCTTGAAACATCTTGTGGCTTATTTTTGGATGCTGGTTCCACCCAAACAGCCCCAGGTGTCTGGACAAGATAGGGGTCAGTTGGTTCTCACGATCAGCCTTGTGTGAAGGAGGGAATGGCTCGGCTCCCAACAAAGGGTCAATTGATTCTCAGGGTGGGAGCTGTTGAAGGTCTGGTTTCCCACAGTCTGGTCTCTCACATCTCCCCCTCTTTTCTTTATTAAAGTTGGGGGGTGGCCATAAAAAGAGGGTCAGTGGAGAGTCTGTCTTAGGCTATGTGGCTGTCACCCATGTCCAGCACCGCAGTAACTAGGCCTTTTCAGGTCCTAGTAGGGCAGGGCCTGTGTCTTAGGCTAGGTGGGTGACACCCACTCCCAGCATCACGTCCTACTCCAATGGCTTAATCAGTGAGCCTTTGGTAGTTGTGATGGGTTTCCAGGCAGTGGACCCATAATAATCCTGTCATAGAATCACCCTGCAGCCAATAGGCGGTGTGTATCTGGCTCATGGCATCACAATATTTCCATCATTGGCGACTCCACACCTTATGGACACCTATTAAGAGCCGGAGATCACCCTCCCCATCATTGACATCTCCACAGCTTACGGAACCAAGAAGGCTCTGTGCCTGAAGCAAGGGTGGAGAACTGGAGGCCAACAGCTGCTCTCTGTGCATCTGCAGAAAAGAGGTCTTCAGTTGAACCTCAGATGTCTAGCCGATGGTAGTGGACTGCAACTGGTTCGTTTAAAGCAGAGTCAATCTGTAATTTAACAAAAACTGGTTAACCTGTTAAAAGCCCAGGGGCCAAATGACAAAAGCAACCAAATACCCATGAGGGGCCCCAAAAGGCTGGGGAGCAAGGTGGAGAGCTAGGGAGAAGTAGAAAACCAATTTTGATACCAGGGTTCTTGTTTTTCTCTGTTGCGCTTTCTTTCCTCTAAACTAATTCTGACCTTTTCTATGCTATCTTGAACTAAGCCGGTCTTATCAGAATAAAAGCAACATTTTTCTTTGAGGACTGCGCAGAGCCCTCCCTCCTGCAGAACACTAAATCCAGGCCTCACCTATTTTGTAACACTTACCTCAGACAGGGAGACCAAGGAATCTTTTAAATTTTTTAAGCCCTTCTGTAATTCTTGAATGTCTTTGTCCACAGCAAGGCTAAGCTGGGTGAGCTGGGTGGACTGTTGTTGGGAGGAGACCAAGGAGGCAATACCAGTCCCTGTGCCTGTAGCACCCAAACCAAGGACTACTGCTAGGGTTACCACAGTAATGAGCTCTCTCTTATTGTGGGGCAGGTTAGTGCCTCTTTCCCAAAACCAGAGGAGATCTTCTGCATGGTGCACTGTTAACTTTGGTAGAAGTTGAACCAAGACACAGTAATCTTTGTTGGTTAAAAAAGGTCTGGGTAACACATAGGTGGTAAGCCCAATAGAACATGCTATATAAGTACCATTAGGCACCCCAAGGTATTGAAAAGTGGCATTCATGACAGTAGTCTGATTGCAAACCTTTAGCAAGGCCTGAGGGGGGAGCATGGAAGACCCCAAAAAGCATGAGCCCAGACCTGACACTTGACTCAGTGTGAGTCCTTCGTTGCTCTCGGGGTGCCAGCCAAGTCTATTGGTGTCATTGGTTGCAACAACTGCTCCAAATATTGCCACTCCTTCATAAAAAGGGGGTTGAGGAGAAAAACACACCCAATATTCTTCATATTGGGTAGCACTGGCTGCATGCATAACAGCAATGGAGGCTTTAACCATGGATAAAATCAATTCGGCGGATGAGGGGGATTCAGCAGGTGGAGTGGGTTGATAAAGGCTGACATCTGCGGAAGGAGCTATGGTGGGAGGCCCTTGGGAGGGCCTTTGTTGAGCAATAACTTCATTGGGACGGCAATGAAGACTTTCATTTGAGAGAGACTGTCTCTTTCCCAAAGGTTAACAGGTGGGCCAGGGACAACCAAGGGCTGAGTAGAGCCAGTATTTCCCTCACTATCTTTTAAGTCAGCAACTGTGAGCTCTGGAGGGTATTTTTTTGATCGTCCAGTTCCTTGTAGATGGGTCAGAGAGGTTTGTACAGGCCAACCGGGAGGGCCAGGCACTCTGTGAGATTATAGTAGAATCGGCGTCTGAGTCTAAGATGCCCTCAAAACTTCTGCCGTTTATTTTAAGTCTGAGTACAGGGCTGCCCCTGGTGATTGCCTGGACCCAGTAAAGGTCTGAGGAGCCTGGCTGAGAGGAGCCACGTTGCATGCCTATTGCTGGGTAGGAGATATCTAGAGGTAGAGGCAGGGCTTGTGCCAGGCGTTGTTCCTGAAAAATTGATACTGGGTCTCAGGGGACACTGACCAAAACCTTAATTTTTCCAGTGTAGTCATTATCTACTAGAGAGGGATGAACTGTAAGTCCCTTTAAGGTGGTGGAGGCACGCCCCAAAACTAAAAAATAAGTTTGAGGCAGAGGAGGTCCAAAGGCCCCAGTGGAAAGAATTTGAACACCATCCTCAGGTTTTAATATTGAGTCGGAGGAGGCACACAAGTCCAGTCCTGGGCTCCCTGGGGTGGCTCTGCAGAGACTAAGGGCTGATCTGGCTGCTGGTGGTCCCCTGTGGCCGGAAGAAACGGAATGGAATTGGGGGCCCAGGGCTGGCCCCTCTGCCCGGTTCCCTGGAGGGGAGGCAAAGGATTACCAGAAATGTTTGTTGTGGATTGGCAAACATTGGACCAATGTTTGCCCCTCTTGCAGCGTGAACAGAGGGTATTGGGCTGTGCGGGCCTGGCAGTGGGACTTGCAGGGGACTGAGGGACATTAGAAGGAGACATAGTGGGACACTGTCAGGCGAAGTGCCCAGGTTGGCCACAACTAAAACAACCCTTTTGAGGGCCAGTCTGCTGGAGGGTTGCGCCAACTGCGAGATGGACAATTTGTGACATCTTATGAGTAAAGATGTCCACATCACAGCAGAGGTGAATCATCTCATTAAGGTCTGTCTTTAATCTTGCCTCACAACACTGCCTTACAAGCAGAGTTGGCATTTTCATAAGCTAGCTGTTTAATAAGCTTATTATCTGATTCCTCATGGCCCAGGGTTCTCTCTGCAGCCTCCAGCCTCAAGTAGGCGACTCACAAATTCGCTATAATCTTCCTGAGTTCCCTGGATGATCTTGGTCAGGGGTGTGATAACCAAGCCTCTGGCTGGGATTGCCCGCCAGGCATTGACGGCTGCGCTAGCGGTCTGCGCCAGGAGGCCAATGGGAAGGCGCTGCTGACAAGCCTAGGTTGTGTATTTGCCCTGGCCACTAAGTTTTCCAAAAGTCCAGGTCATGGAGGGCGACTGAGGGGATTTCTGGTTAATGACTGCAATTGACTGGCAACAGTCGAGGAAGTCAGCCTTCCACGACAGGAATTGCCCGCATGTTAAGACAGATTGAACTACTTACATCCACTCACCGGGGAGCATGTACCCGCCTCTTGGGATGGAATCAAGAAAAGAGAGGGTGTGCGGGGCATTAGGTCCATATGTCCTGACTGCAGTATTGAGCTCTCTCAGGCCTTTGAAATGTAATCTATGGAACTCTGTTCGGTGCCGGTGCCTGTTCTTCAGTTTCACTCTCTCCCTCACTGGCAGATTCGTTAGGGGGAAGATTGTCGGGAACAGGCTTGGCCACCCTTATTAGAGGTATGGTCTCTGGGGCGACCGGAGGGGAGTCCTCCGAGGTAGAGGTAGGAGAATTAGAGGCTCCTATAGAGCGGGTGATGACAGGGAAAGCCAGGGGTTTAGATCTTAGGCCCCGAAAAGCTTTCTTTTTAACGCTACCCCCATCCGAAGTTGCAGCTGAGGTTTCACTTTTAAAGCCGCTCGAGGTCACGATTGGAGGGGCTAAAAGGGTCTCCCTAAAGGAGGCTTGTCGTGAGGCAAATTCCGTGGAGAGTTGGGCAAACTGTTTTTGGAGATGTAGAACCTCTTGTAACTCAGCGACCTGGGATGAGAGCTTGTCTCTGGTTTCCATGAGGGTGGTGGCAGGCAAGGATGGAGGCAGAAAAGTATGTGCACAAATTTGTGGTGCATTGGGAGGGGGGCCATGTAAAGGGGCTGAAGCAAGTGGCGGCCAGTTGGGATTATGATAGCTAGCTGCCTCCTCCTCCAAGGTGGCCTTGTCCCCGGGATCTAAGGGCTCTTTGGCTGGGGGTCTCTTAAAGACTGGATTAATTAATGGCATATTAGAAGGGGACAGGTCCACCGGGAGGGGAGGATAAAGAGAAGCTGAAGGCATGGGCGCCGGGTCCTCAGTCATATCTATAATGACCAAGGAAGATTTTGAGGTTTTTTTTTTTTTTTTTTAGGAAAGAGAGGATGTTGAGTCTGCCCGAGACAAGGGGTGGAGACAATACTCAACAACCGACAAAAGTTGTGGTTTGACCCCTCCACTACATCACAAATGAGTCCCCAGTAAGAGATGCAGGGACAGCATCGGGGTCCTGACTGGTCAATTTTTCATTTAATTCTCGACCTACTCTTTGCCATTTTTTACAGTGGACCTCTGGCCCATCAATGATAAACCAGGGGCATGTCTGATCTATAAAAACAAAAAATTTTATCAAATCTTTCTTCTTAACTCTAACTCCCCTTTCCCTGAGAGAAGCTTTTAGGTCTCTGATGAAGACCGCTTCTTTAGACAATTTATGGACCATTTCTATGGGACAGAGAAATGTCAACTTACCGAGGATGATTTTTTCTCATGAGCAGTTAGAGCGTTCCTCAAATGCCTTCTTTGTTGCAAAGACCTTCTATGGAGGGTGGGCTCCGTCTGGCGAGGATCCGTACCTCTAGCCCCACGTTTGAGGCGCCACCTATCCCATCCTGTGGGACCTAGTTATTTGGGGGATCAAGGGGGACCAAGCCTGAAAGAGAAACGGGCGAGAAAAGGGGGCGAGACCAAGCAAAGGGTTGTCAAGGTCTACTTTAATGGAGGCTGGAAGCCTGATTATAAGCACACAGAAATAGGGAGGGGCTGAGGGGGAATGATCAAAGCCCAGAGAGAGGGATGGACATATGGGGCGAATGCTGAGTGCAGGCTTGAAACATCTTGTGGCTTATCTTTGGATGCTGGTTCCGCCCAAACAGCCCCAGGTATCTAGACAAGATAGGGGTCAGTTGGTTCTCACGATCAGCCTTGTATGAAGGAGGGGGTGGCTTGGCTCCCAACAAAGGGTCAACTGATTCTCAGGGTGGGAGCTGTTGAAGGCCTGGTTTCCCACAGTCTGGTCTCTCACAGATAGATAGATAGATAGATAGATAGATAGATAGATAGATAGATAGATAGATAGATAGATAGATAGAGACAGAGACTCTGTGTGTGTGTGTGTGTGTGTGTGTGTGTGAGAGAGAGAGAGAGAGAGAGAGAGAGAGAGAGAGAGAGAGAAAGGGATGAGAAAGGGATTGAATCAGTCAGCTTAGAAAGGAGTTTGATCCAGAACAGCTGGGTTGAACTAGCCAGCCAGAGCTCAGAACTAGAAAGGGTGAGCTTAAGTCTCATTCTAGGCCTAGATGAGATTACATGGAGTCTAGAAGCTTCCAGGACTAGGCCTAGGATCGCAGATGGAGGCAATATGTCTCTGAGACAACAATTATATAAGTCAAATAAAAGATTCTTCCACACATTCCACCCATCCAAAATGATCTGATGGGCTGGGCATGGTGGCGCACGCCTTTAATCCCAGCACTTGGGAGGCAGAGGCAGGCAGATTTCTGAGTTCGAGGCCAGCCTGTTCTACAGAGTGAGTTTCAGGACAGCCAAGGCTACTCAGAGAAACCTTGTCTCAAAAAACAAAAACAAAAACAAACAAACAAACAAAAGATCTGATGAACTGGAGCGATAGCTCAGCGGTTAACAGCACTGACTGCTCTTTCAGAGGTCCTGAGTTCAAGTCCCAGCAACCACATGGTGACTCACAACCATCTGTAATGGGATCTGATATCCTCTTCTGGTGTGTCTGAAGATACTCTTATAAATAAAGTAAAATAAATCTTCTTTAAAAATGATCTCGTGTAATAAAACATTCCTGATGTAAATAAATAACACAGAACCAAGAAAATCCAGTCTTACGGGCTCAGCAGCTTGGAATGTGTACTGCTTACATCTCTCCCAGATGACTTGAGCTCAGTCCTTAGCACCCATGTCCACATCCACCTGATCCAGCACCCTGTTCTGGGTGCTGATAAGCAAGGGTGCAACACACACATACACAAAAATAGCAGAATAATTTTAAAAAGAAAATCAAGTCTTGTAAATTCATATCTTCAATACCCAAAGAAGAAGCTCAAGAAGTGAAAGATGATGATGGGAAAAATGAGTAAGACAAATAGCAGAGACAGAAAACGTACAGAAGAGGTGGGCCAGAATCAGAGCACTCACCCAAATAGACCATACACTCACGCTTCCAGAGACCAACAGGGGAAATGAAATACTGAATGGAAAATTTCAAATTGAAGGATGTGAATTTCCATATTGGAATGGCTCATATAGTACACAGTGCAATCAATAAAAATAGACTCACACAAAGTCATGTCATGAAATTTCAGAAACCTGAGGACAGTGGAAATTTTTATAAGCTTCAGAGGTTAAATAGGAGTTGTAACACAGATCACAAATTAGAATATTTCTACACTCCTGCAATAGGCAGAATCCTAAGGCGGCCTAACAAATTCTTCACCCCGTGAATGTGAAATATAACACACTCTGAATGTGTTATATTTCGTTGCAGTGATTGTTATATCATTACAGCACAGTTGACTTTAGGGGGGTTATTGCTTTGTTGCTGTTGTTTGTCTGTTTGTTTTAACTCCACTTCCAGGGGATCTGATGCCTTCTTCTGGCCTACACAGGTTTTCTTTGTATAGCCCTGACTGTCCTGGAACTTGCTATGTAGACCAGGCAATCCTTGAACTCAGAGATACACCTGCTTCTGCCTTCCTAGAGCTGAGATTAAAGATGTGTGCCACCATACCTGGGTCACTGTTGACTTTTAAATAGGATTGGCCTCACCAAGAAGTTCTTGGAAGCCAGGCATAGTGGCATTCACTGTAATCTCAGCACTTTGGAGGAAAAGCTAGAAACATCGGAAGTCCAAAGTCACCCTTGTTGTGCTTTATAAAAAGAAAGTGAAGCCAGGGAGGGATATGTTTGGTGGAGGCATGATATGGTGTGGGGGAAGGCCCATGATATTCTGTGGGCCCATGCTGAGGCATCTTTTCTCCCTGAGGTACCAGATTTAAGACGGTGGTATAGTATAGAATAGAGTTTATTTAGGGCATAGGGAGGGGAGTTGAGGGAGTAGAGACAGAGAAAGGCAAAGAGGGGGGATGAGAAGAAGAAGAAGAAGAAGAAGAAGAAGAAGAAGAAGAAGAAGAAGAAGAAGAAGAAGAAGAAGAAAGAAAGAAAGAGAAAGAGAGAAAGAAAGAGAAAGAGAGAAAGAGAGAAAGAAAGAGAGAAAGAAAGAAAGAAAGAAAGAAAGAAAGAAAGAAAGAAAGAAAGAAAGAAAGAAGAGGGGAAGGAGGAAGAGGGTTAGAGGCCAGCCATGGGGGTGGGGGTGGGGGTGGGGAGAGAGAGGGTAAGGAGCAGGAGAGCCAGAGAGTGGGGGGGGGATGAGCAGCCCCTTCTATAGTGAGTCAGACACATCTGGCTGTTGCCAGGTAACTGTGGGGCGGAGCCTAGACAAAATGCCAACAATCCTCATCTACAAAGTGAGTCAAGGCCAGCCTGGGCTACACACAACCTTATCTTAGAAGAAAGGGGGTAGGGGGAACTAACCCAACTAAGAATACCTACAATTACAAAATAAAGATAATATGGAATAAAATAGGCAAACCCTACAATGTTGATTCCACTCATTTTCCCCCTGGTTCTTTGTTCCTCTTCAGTCTAGATATCGTTTTCACTTCTGCCACTGAATGGCTCACTTTACCCTCACAGATAGCTAGGAGAAAAGAAAGAAAGAGCCAGCATTCCAGCTTATGCATTTCTTAAAGATCTGTATGAGTGTTTTGCCTGCACGTAGGTCTGTGTACTACTTGAACGCCTGGTTCCCATGGAGGCCAGGACAAGGCATCAAAGCCCCTGGAACTGGAGTTACAAGAGGTTGTGAGGCACCATGTGGGCGCTACAGAGTCCTAGAGTGGCCAGCACTCTTAACCTCAGAGACTTCTTGAGCTGCCCATTCATATCCTTGTTTGGAACAGGATCTCACTATGTGCTAAGGCTAGCCTGAAACTCTGAACATAGACCAGGCTGGCCTGGAACTCAAAGAAATCTGCCTGCTTTTGCCTCCGGAGACCTAGAATTAAAGGTGTATATTCCCACCCCCAGCTATTATTGTGATATTTTAAACACTCAGAGACATGAGAAATAAGGGAAGATTCTAGAAATTCCCATGGGGGGGGGGCAGAAAATGTCACCAAGATTATATTATCAACATTAGATGCCAAAGTATAGTGAAGCAACAATGCTTTGGAACAATCTGAGGGGAAAAATATCTTTCAAATCCAAAGATAAAGACGTTATCTTGTATTCAAGGACTCAAGAAAGTTGTTTTACATCTACCGTTCTCTAGATTTTCCTAAGGGTCTACTCTAACAAGAAAGGGACACAAACAAGAGGGAGGACTCGAAGTAAAGGGACAGGGTTAATATAGCACTGAAAGGGCAAGCGGGAGAGCCAGCTGCATCCAAAGAAACACAGCGGTGGCTCCACGTGCGTCTCCATGGAAACAGGAAATCAGGTGGAGCTGGGGATAGCAACTGACACTGAGCAGGACCCAGTGCTATGATCTGAATGTGTCTCCCAGACAGGTTGAGTCTACTCTTGTGATGGTTTGAATAGGAATGGGCCCTACTCGTGTTTGGGAATGCGTGGTCTGTAGGGAGTAGCACTGTTACGTTGGACTTGGCGTGGTCTTGCTGGAGGAAGTTTGTCACTACAGAGGAGGAGCTGTGAGGTCTTAAGTGCTCAAGCTATGCCCAATAGGAAACAGGCGAGTCTCCTCCTGGCTGCCTTTGGATCAAGATGTAGAACTCTCTGTTCCTCCAAGCTCCCTATCTGTCGGCACACCGCCAGGCTTCCCACCGTAATGATAACAGAATAAACTTCTGCCGCTGTAAGCCAGATCCAATTAAATGTTTCCCTTTATAAGAGTTGCTGTGGCCCAGCCAAACATTGGACGGAAGAGATGAAGAAGGTTTGAAGGCCCTGAAAGGGATGGGAGCCCCACAGGAGGACCAACAGAGTCAACTAACCAGAGACTGAACCACCAACCAAAAACCCACACACGGACTGGAATAAGACCCCAGCACATATGCAGCAGATGTGCATGCAGCTCACCCAGCACATATGCAGCAGATGTGCATGCAGCTCAGTCTCCATGTGGGTCCCCCAACAGCTGGAGCAGAGGCTTTCCCTAAAGCTGTAGCCTGACAGTGTAGCCCTTCCCCAATAGGGCTGCCTTGTCTAGCCTCAGTGGGAAAGGATGTACCTAATGTAGTAATGACCTGATGTGCCAGGGTGAGGGGATACCCTGAGGGATCCTCACCCTCTCAGAAGAGAGGAGACCAGGAGGGGGGCAGCATTTGAGATGTTAATTAATTAATTAATTAATTAACTAATTGCTTTTTTAAAGAAAGAGTTGCCATGGTCTTGATGTCTCTTCACAGCGATGGAAACCCTAACTAAGACAACTCTCAAATGCAATGCTAAGTATTAAGTGGGGTGCCTTTAGGAAGTGGTTAGGTCGTGATGACACCTCCCTTGTAAACAGAACCATCACCTGTAGAGCTAATACAGTGGCGGCACTGAGCACTCAGGAGGCCGAGACAAAGGGATGTCTGTGATTTCCAAGCTTGAGTCCCGGACAAACATGAAAAATGGAGTAAAAAACAAAAAAAAAAAACCCTGTCTCTCGGGAAAGAGAAAGTAGCTTCACAGAATTGAGCTGTTTTTGCCTCCTCCTTCAGCTGTGTGAGGAGTCAGCATGAATGGCTTTCACCAGATGATCGAGATCAGTGACCTGATCTTAGATTTTCCAGTCCCCAGAAGTGGGAAAATAAACTTCCATTGTTTACAGCTCCTCAGCCTGGGGTACTTTGTCAGAACACCATAAATACACTAAGAACTTAAAAAAAAAAAAAAATCAAGGGTTGGGGGGAAAAGAATACAAGCTATAATCTGAAATGCTGTGGGGGGGGGTGATGTGTATATAATCTAATCGGAGGAGAAGTTTAACTAAAAGTTATTTTACAACAATGTGTCACATAGCTATATGCTGAGTGGTCCGTCAGGCCATGTCACTGTGTGAGCATCATCTTTGGTGTACCTACACAAAACTGGGCTATGTCACATATGCATGAGTTGGCTCAAGGTCTATATGATGAGATTAAGTCAAATGCAAAAAAAAATTTTTTAATTAAAAAAAATTCACTCTAACAACCTACTTTTTAGAAAACATTCTCAGCAATAGAAATTACACAAAATGATAGTGGATTCTTTATTAAGAAAGGATGTGAGTGAGGTCCCAAGAGGAGAGCCTAACCTTACCCCTTCCATTTTTGTAAACCAATATGTTTCTAACGGCATTCTAAACACTTACCTTTATGCCTACAAATAAATGTAGCTCTCACTCCTCATCAAAGGAACCTCATTTCACAGTAGATGGAGACTATTACAAAGATCTACTATTAGTCAAATGCAGAAATTATCTGTTTGTTAGCTTGCTTTCTATGGTGTGATCAATGCTATGGCCAAAAGCAACTTGGGAAAGCAGAGGTTTATTTCATCTTACAGCTTATAGTCCATCATAGAAGAAAGTCAGAGCAGGCACTCAAGGTAGGAATACAGAGTCAGGAACTGATGCAGAGGCCATGGAGGAAGCTGCTTACTGGCTTGCTCCCCATGGCTTGCCTGCTCAGCTACATTCGTTCGTTCGTTCGTTCATTCGTTTGATTGTTCATTCATTCGTTTGTTACATTCTTCTTTCCTTCCTTCCTTTCTTTATTCTTATTTATGTTTATGGTTGTTTTGCCTGCATATATGTCTGTGCACCATGTTTGTGCAAGGCTCAAGTAGATGCCAGAAGAGTGTATGGATCCCCTGGACCTGGAATTACAGATGGCTGTGAGCCAGGGGGTGCACGCTGGGAATGGAACCCCAGTGCTCTGAAAGAGCAGCCAGTGCTCTTAATCACTGAGTCATCTGTCCAGCTCCTCAGCTACATTTATTACCATTTATTAACCCAGGGCCACCTATGCAAGGGTGACACTCCCCACAGTGGGTTTGGCCTACCCATATCAATTTCAACCATTAATCAAGAATATGCCTCCAAAGCCTAGTCTAGTGACACACATCTCTAATCCCAGCACTTGGAAGGCAGAGGCAGGTGGATCTCTAGGTTTGAGGCCAGCCTGGTCTACAGATCAAGTTCCAAGACAGCAAGGACTACATAGAAAAGCCCTGCCTTGAAAAAAGAACCAAGCAAAAATAATTTTTAAAAAAGAAAAGAATATGCCCCCACAGGCTTGCCTCTAAGCCAATCTAGTGGAGGCATTTTCTCGATTGAGTCCGCTCTTGCCAGATGACTCTCGTTTGTGTCAAGTTGACAAAATAAACAAATAAATAAATAACTAGCACGACATCCAACTCCAACTGAAAGAATCACAACACAGCCCACACACCCAAGGCTCTGAGAAGAGAGTATAGAAAGATTGTAAGAGCCAGAAAACCATAATGTCTGCTGTGAGATAGTGTCTTCTGTATATGACAGGAAAGCTGCACCAGGAACTCTCAACCATATGGTTGCCTGAGCAAGACCAGCAAAATGGCAGTACCACTTGACATGCCAGTGTGGGCAAGGGAAATTCTACGTAGTCCTTCCCCTGGGTAAAGAACTCCAGGTGGGCAATGCCTGCTGAGAAGGGGAAGATCAATCTCCTGCAGGGATGAGCTGCCATGTAGACTGTCCCATCCCAAGTGGCCAACCCTTGCATCCCAAGTGGCCAACGTGCATCAAAGCTGAATGCATGTAGTAGGTTCTATACAAATGTGTCTATATTCATATACATATAACAATAATATTAAACAGGGGAACATGAACTGGGGGACATGGGTGGAGGGGGAGCAGGGAGGGGGAGGGGAAGAATGAAATGGATGTGGTGCTCGTGTATGAAGTTATCAAAAATTAAATTGAAAAAGGAGAAAAATGCAGCAAACAAAATCCTACTTACTGGAACCTGAGCAGTTTATCTTTAGGAAAGATAAGAATAACTCAGCCGCCGGGTGTGGTGGCGCACGCCTTTAATCCCAGCACTCGGGAGGCAGAGGCAGGCGGATTTCTGAGTTCGAGGCCAGCCTGGTCTACAAAGTGAGTTC
>NC_034594.1:133746908-133754768 GCF_900095145.1 Mus pahari
CCCCAACTGAAGCTCCTTTCTCTGTGATAACTCCAGCTGTCAAGTTGACACAAAACTAGCCAGTACACCACCCTAGTAGATCTTCTTTAGTTTGTAAAACAAAGAACAAACTTGGGAATTAGATACTTTAGCTGTGAATTTCCTTTAGCTTTTTGACTGGAAGTCACTTGACTTCTCCAAACCTCAGAGTCCTTACCATTTACACAGGGATATTAATATTTATCATATAATATTGTTATTTAGAAAAAGCTAAATAAAAGACAAGCACGACAGGTAAAAAACCTAGTAAAATATCTGACACCTGATTCAACAAATGGCAAATAATAATAAATGGTAATAGCAATCTTACCACGCAGAGTTTGGACCTTTCGCCTCAGTGTACGGCACATGTTTTTGTCTTATAAGTTGACTGTGAACGGCAGAGGCAGGCCTGGTCTACAGAGTGAGTTCCAGGGCAGCCAGGGCTACACAAAGACCCCTGTCTTGAAACAAACAAACAAATTATAGAATGTATATGGACATTTATTTGTTTTATAAACTCAATTTCAATAAATTAAGTTTTGGCTTTCAAGATTCCCACTTGAGGCTGCGTATGGTGACACATGACTCTAATTCTAGCATTCAGGATGCTAAGCTGTTGACAAAGCAAGGATTTGGAAATTTCTGTAAACTGCTCATTTCTTATCCATTATGCTCGACTAAGGGGCCAAGGAGATGATTGCTATATTTAAAGGATGGTATTCAGAGTTTTATGATGTTCTCCTATATATTTTAATATATTTACAATTTTCCACATTAGAAAACTAGAATGAAGATGAGCTCCTCCCAACAGAAAAAAGGTACCAACTCCATTTCATGACTAAAGTACTAGTTGGTATGTAGTCTTGATTCTTCAATGATTTGAGAAGTAACAGCCTATTTTCATGTAAATATTTTCTTTATAAATTCTATTACTGGAGCTGGAAAAATGGCTCAAAGGTTAAGAGTGTATACTGCTCTGGCAGAAGACATAAGTTCAGTCCCCCGAACCCACATCAGATTGCTCACAAGTGTCTGTAAGTCCAACTGCAAAGAGGCCAGCACTCTCTTCTGGCCTCTGAGGGTACTTATGTTTATGAGCATGTATGACACAGACACACATTTACTTAAAAATAAATCTTTTACAAGATAAAATAGATTATATTATTAGTCTTTTGTTTGTTTTTGTCATTGTTTTTGGTTGTCCTAATTCTTGCTGTATAGGTCAGGCTGGCCTCAAACTCACGGAGATCTGCTCTCTGTCCCTCAAGTTATGGAATTAAAGACATGCACCGTCACCCGGGGCCTGGTTGTTTGTTTTGGTTTGTTTTAAGAGGTCTTTCGATTTATGTGGTTGTCTGTACCACATGTGTCTATGCCTGAAGATGCCCGAAGGGACACTCGATCCTGGAGTTGCAGCTCTGGGAAGCTTTGAGCCACCTGATTTGAGTGCTAGAAACTGAAATTCAGGATGTTAGAAAAAGCAAAATGTAAATATTTTTAACCACGGAGCCATCCCTCCTGTCTTCTATTAAAGTTGGATTTCTCTGTTTGTTTGTTTTTGGTTTTTTTTTTTGTTTTGCTTTGTTTTGTTTTTAAAGAGAGTAGCCTTAAAACAGTAATGATTTTTTTTTTCCCTCTCTTCAGCTAAGTTGGCCTTGGCCTGCACCTGCCACTTTGCACCTAAATGAAGAACACCCCAGGGAACTGTGCACAGGAAGGCAGTGTTGATGAGTCAGCCTACAGCACTTTCTCTGTGTGGTCCTCAGTCAAAGCTTCAGTTAAGGCTTCCTTTGTTTCTAAAGAGCTTGTCTTGGGGATGAAGATAAGATGGAAAGGGTAGACATGAACAGCCTCAACACTCCTTTGTTTTATTTGTGGTATTTGTTGCAAACGACCGGTTGTTGTTGGTGCAACCTTCAGAGATTTTTATTTAGATATTTCCTTACTTAAACCCCATTGGTTTTCTTTCTTTCATTCCTTACTATGTTCCTTCTCTCTTGCTCCTTATCATGTAGCCCAGGATGGCCCAGAACTCAAAACTCTGTCACCTCAGGCTTTCACCACACCCAGACTTTTTTTTTTTTATTTTAAATGATAAAATAATGCCTCCTTCCTCGCCCTAAAGTATTTGACTAGGCTGCTTATACAGGGAGTTGGGCCAAGCCTATTCCTCTCTATAAAAGCTATGTTTTGCTGGTCTTTTGGGTGATTCACGTATTGTGTATGCATACAAATTATAGTTCAGAAGGTTGTTGTAAGAATTAATTAATGTTTGCTGCATGCTTTATGATCTTCAGATGAAAGGCACAAGATGAAATGCAGAGTGTCTACATAGAATAATAACACTGGGACACATTATAAAGAATGAGGAGAATCTTTCTGAACAAAAGATTATACTGAGTATTAAGTACATTGTCTTTCTTATTGTTTAAAATTGAATGCAACAGTATTTGAAAGAACACCATGAAACTCCAGAGGTTTGTCAGCTGAATATAGAATTGATAAAGAAGGTATTATAGACTTTAGCTTTTGTAAAGTAAGTATGAAAAAAAAAAGACAGAAGAAAAGAAATTACATGGGGGTGTGCAAATGCCTGATGATGAACAAAGACAGCTTACAAGCAATAATGAAGATCCTTCACCCAGAGTCAGGGCACCTCAAATCCCAGCCCTTGGGGAATGGAGAAGGGGGGAATCAACAGTTTCCTTGGCTTCAGAGTGAATTCAAAGACAGCTTGAGCTACTTGAGACCTTCTCTCAAAAAAAAAACCAGAATTGAACAAAACAAAAGCTGACTCTTGTCATTGAGATAAACATTTATAGGCTGTCTAGAACAAATTTATTAGAATCCTTATTCCTCATAGTTTTACATGTATGTGAGAAAAGGTCTTAAAGAAATGAGAGAGCCGGGCAGTGGTGGTACATGCCTTTAATCCCAGCACTTGGGAGGCAGAGGCAGGCGGATTTCTGAGTTCGAGGCCAGCCTGGTCTACAGAGTGAGTTCCAGGACAGCCAAGGAAAAAGAAAAAGAAAAAGAAAAAGAAAAAGAAAAAGAGAAAGAGAAAGAGAAAGAGAAAGAGAAAGAGAAAGAGAAAGAGAAAGAGAAAGAGAAAGAGAAAGAGAAAGAGAAAGAGAAAGAGAAAGAGAAAAAGAAAAAGGAAAAGAGAAAAAGAAAAAGAAAAAGAAAAAGAAAGAAATGAGAGGAAGAAAAAGAAAAAAAAGAAATGGGAAGAAGAGAAGAGGAAGGAAAACTCGATAAATTCAAATTTCAGTGAGCTTAGGAGAAATTCGTTGGCTTTGTTGCTGTTTGGTTGGTTTAGTTTTTCAAGACAGGGTTTCTTTGTGTAGCCCTAGCTGTTCTGGAACTGACTATGTAGACCAGACTAGCCTCCAACTCAGAGAGATGCCCCTGCCTCCACCTCCCAAGTGCTGAGATTAAAGATGTGCACTACCACCATTCAGAGAGAAACCAGTTGTTGTTGTTGTTTTAATCCATCCTTTTTTAAGATTTAATTTTTGTTTTTGTTTTTGTGTATATGTATGTATCCCTGTGTGTGGTATGTGTACACACCATGTGGAGGAGGGTATAGATTTCCTAAAGCTAGAGTCACAGGCAGCTATGAGTCACCCAGTTTAGATAATGGGAACAGAACTTGGGTTCTCCATAAGACAGCAAACAAAACAATCTTAGCTGCTTGCTCAGCCATCGCTCCAGCCCCAAACTCCTCGAATGATAAGAAGTCCTAAGGATCTGCCTATTCTGTCTATCCACTCCCACCTGCCTCATCTGGGTCCCTCAGCATCTCAGATCTGGATTACTACAGCAGTTCCATAGCTACTTGACTGCACTAATTTTAAGCCTGCATTCTCAGCTAATTGTGTCTAAATCCCTTTCTGCCTTAGAAGGCCTGCTGCTAGCAATCCCATTCCAGCAATCCTGCAGTGAGCATGTATTTACTGACATTGTTCTCCTGGGAAGAATGTCCTCCTTCATAACTTTGATATCATCGGGGTGTCCCATATTTCTCCTTCACTCTTCTAAATTTAACTCATTCCTAAGGTTTCCTGTCAGTTTTCAGCTTTCCATGATTAGTCTAGCTCTCTGTGATCTTTCTGTTCTGTTCTAGTTGGCTTCTGGACACCTAGGGTTTGTACCACAGGTTTTCCTGTTTGTTCGTTGTACCTATGTGGTGAGGTTGTAACTTCTTGTATGCACAGACTACCCTTTATGCACATGGTAGCGTGTCCTGGAGTTTAATAACTTACAGAACATCATCATTGTGGCTAAGGTCTTTATTTTCAAAAACTGGACAAAAATCTTGACAAATATTGGGCCATGTCCATTTTAGTTTCTGACTCCTGAAGACAGACTTTAGACCTGAGAATATAAGTCAGCAACTGGGCTTTCTGGCACAGAAGGAATATTTTATTCATCATGCCTGATACCTAAGGAAAATATTACCCCTAAATTCTCTATTTCTTTTGCCAGTTCTACTCTCATTAATAAGCTTCCAAGCAGACAAATGATGGGAGACAGATGCAGGCCAATCTCTGAGCTGGAGGCAGCCTGGTCTACAGAGCAAGTTTCAGGACAGCCAGAGCAACACAGAGGAGAACTGCTTCAGATTAGATAGATGATAGATAGATAGATAGATAGATAGATAGATAGATAGATAGATAGATAGACAGACAAATAAACCCCAAGTTTTCCAATTTCCCTGGCAAAAAGATTGAGTCCCAGATAGGGAGAAAGTATTTTTCAGATTAGAAAAATATGCTTTTGTGAGATTATAGCTCTTGCCAGAGTAGACTTCCTTCAAGATATACATTATTTCTGGTTAATTGAGAAAATCAAGTTTATGAATCTTCAAAGCAGTGGCGCAGTCACCAAAGCAATGGATGACCTTGCCAAGAGGTTGCCAGAGCAACCAGTGTTTACAACTCCCTTCCCACAGCAGCAACCACCTCCACCAAAGCAGAGAGCCAGCAAGCAAGCCTGCTCCACAGTTCCGCTTGTCAAAGCATCTGTCCTGGCGTGGGCTACTCCAGATAGGCCACAGGCTTTAAGAGCCAGGCAGCCTCACAGACTGTGACTCACTGATCCCCGTGATTTATTAAGTCATGGTGTTAGTCAGGTTTCTGTCACCAAAGCAAGTGTCAGAGATAAGCAACTTAGGAAGAGAAAAAAAAATTGCTTCTGGATCCATTTGTAGAGATTTCAGTTCATGACTGGTTGGTCCTACTGTTTTGAGGGCCTGGGGCAAGGCAGTCGCATATGGCTAGAATGCACACCAAGACAGAAGTATTCATGTCATCACATGCCAGGGAGCAAAGGGAGAGCAAGGGAAGGGGACTCTATTCTGACAGTTCCTTTCCAGGGCATTCTGAAGGTGACCTGAAGGCTTCGCCCCTTAAGTTTGCACAAGATCTCATTAGTACCTTCCAAAAGCATGGGCCTTTGGGGGTGATAGTAAGATATAAACTTCAGCAACCATACTGAGCCAGTAGTCAAACCTTCTGTACCTGCTTCTCATGTGAAATGGTAGCCTAAGGAGCCAGGATACATAAAGTGACGGATTCATGACAGTCGTGTAAAAAGCAAGCTCCAAAAAAGATTACCATAATAAAACTACCTTAGCCCCAGTCCATGGGATGGCTCTGCTAAAATTTGGTGAAGATTTGTTACTCCCTCATGTCTCGACAATTTCTTTTGACCATAAATGTGTGTTCCTATGAACTAAAAGTAATTTCTTAAAAGAAAGAGGTCTCTGGGCTTTCTTTATGAGTAATTAAAGACAACTAGAGAGGGTTAGAGTGATGTCCTTCAGCTAGTCTTGCAAGGGGATGCTTAGGTAGGTGTAATGCAATTATGAAGACCACAGGATGAATCCCACAAACCCCAGAGAAGAGAGAAGCACCCAGAGGTGCCCACTGAACCTTCAGAAATACGTCACAATATCCTTATGAACTTCTCAGCTCTACATTTTAAAGGAGAGTTTCTGAATCTTTATGAAATTATTTAGTGTACGATTGACCTCTTCTTCCCATCCCCCAAGACAGGGTTTCTTTGTGTAGCCCTGGCTGTCCTGGAACTCACTCACTCTGTAGACCAGGCTAGCCAAGAACTCAGAGATACACTTGATTTCAACCCCCCTCCCTCCCAAGCGCTGAGATTAAAGGCATACACCACCACTGCCTCTTCCCCATCCCTGGCTGTGAACTCTTGATTAATACCCAAGAACACTTTTGGTGAACACTCCCCTAAGGTACTGGGTTGAAATAAATCATATCTAATTCTCTGGGTGATTTAGAACACTGATGGGTGTTTGTCAAATGCACTCCGACCAACATCTTCTGAATATACAAAACCAAATTGATCTATTGCTTTAGTTTCAAAATCTCCATTAAGTGTGCTATTCATTTATTGATTTACTTATTTTTACATATCCAGCAACATTAGGTGTTTTTGCTCCTATACTTCAGCCCCCAGGAGAGTCCAGATTCTGAATGTTATTACCAATACTTGCTTACTAGTTCTGCCACTTTTTTTTAATGCATGACCTCTGAGAAAGTAACAGCCTATTTCCTTGACCTCCTGGCTTTTAATCTGATGATAATAATGGTGCTGGCTAGGTTTTATCAACTTGACACAACGCAGAGGTACCTGGCAGGCAAGAGGAAACCTCTCAGTTGAAGACCGGCTCTCATCAACTTAGCCTGTGGCCTAGTTGTGGGAGACCTTCTGTTTGCTTGTTCTAAAGAACATTTGAAAAAAACTATTTTATATGCATGGGTGTTTTGTCAGCATGTATGTCTAACCATATGAGTGTGTGGTATCTGTGGAAGCCAGAAGGAGACATTGGATATCCTGGAACTAGAGTTACAAATGGTTGTGGGCTGCCATTTGGATGTTGCTAATAAACCCTGGGTCTTCTGGAAGAAAGACCTGTCTTGTTCGCCTCTGAGCCAACTCTCTAAGGCCAAGAGATTGTTTTGATTGATGATTTGACGTGGGAAGGCCCAGCCCACTGTGGGTGGCACCACCCTAGACAAGTGGGCCTGAGTTATAAAAGAAAGCTAGATGTTGCAGACCAGGGTGAAGCCTGGAGGTGGCTCTTGTTTAGACCCATAGGCACTCAGGAAGTTCCACATCTCCCAGCTGCTCCATCCATTTCTGTGCACAGGAGGGGGTGGACAGTTCTGAGCCACGATTAATGCAGCTCTCAGATCTCATCTGAGAAGTTTCTTTGTGCAGTGGATGTTGTTCATGTTGAACTAGTCAAAGAGCAGAGGATTAGTGAGTGTGGAGTGCCCAGCCACAAATCGGTATCTTGACCCCTCCCCAAGGCTCAGGAACCACCTCGAAAAGGAGAGCAGAAAGAACTAAGAGCCAGAGTTGAGAGAGGCTCAGAGCAAAACAGTGTCTCCCACATCCACCAAGTCACAGCTAAAGTTGCCTGATAATGACCTGCACAACATCAAGCCAATTAACATCTCAGCACAAAGTGCGAAGGAGTTTATAAGCCACGATCCAGAAGGAAGAAGCTGTGGGCAGTTTATGGCTTCTGGGGACTGGGAAGTCAAAGTTTTGGGGTCTGTTTGGTTTGTTTGTTTGTTTGTTTTTTAAGACTATGGCACCTGGTAAGTCAACCACACTGCAGTGGATAGCCCAATATCAAGAAATATATGGGCAGAATACATTGGAATAGATGAGTTATAAAGTAATTGTTATCCTTCTGTCTAAGCTCCACCCCACAGTTACCTGGCAACAGCCAGGTATGCTCTGCCTCACAGTTACCTGGCAACAGCCAGATAGGCCTGGCCCACTATAAAAGGGGCT
>NC_034594.1:133754803-133777831 GCF_900095145.1 Mus pahari
CTCTCTCTCTCTCTCTCTCTCTCTCTCTCTCTCTCTCTCTCTCTCTTGCTTTCTCTTCCTCCCTCTCTCCCCATTCCCTTCCCTCCTCTCTCTCCACGTGCTCATGACAGGTCTCCTCTCTCTCTCTCTCTCTCTCTCTCTCTCTCTCTCTCTCTCTCCTCTTTCTCTCTGCCTTTCTCTGCCTCTACTACCCTCTTAACTCCCCTCTCATGCCTTTAATAAACTCTATTCTATGCTATACTGTCATGTGGCTGGTCCCTTAGGGGGAAGGGATGCCTTGGCATGGGCCCTCTGAGGTACCTCTTTCCCCCATACCTGACTACACCTCCATAGAACATATTCCCCCCTTTATCTTTTTATAAACACACCAGTAATAATAATAATAATAATAATAATAATAATAATAAATAACAACAATAATAATACATGACGCTGGAGTTAAGATAGGAAGGTAATGTGGGTCTGAGAAGCGTTAAGGAGAAGAATTGAGGTAAATATGATCAAAATATATAAAATTCTCAAAGAATTAGTAAACCTATTTTTCAAAAGCAAAGCTGTCTGAGTGAACCTGAGATGAGCGGGGGAGAGCCAGCATGATAGGTTCTGCTTCAGTTCCTGCCTAAACTCCAGCTGTGACTTCCCTCAGTGACCTCCTGGGACCTAGAAGTGTAAGCCAAATAAGCCTTTTCCTCCTGGAGCTGCTTTTGGCCATAAAGTTTTACCACAGCCATAGAAAACCAAACTAAGACAGTTACGTTCCCCATTTATACTGTTGTTGTGAAATTTAGATTGAGGGCTGGAGAGCACTGGCTGCAACTGTCTGTAATTTCCAGCTCCAGGGAGAGTCTGAAATTGTCATCTAGCCTCTGGAGCCCCAAGGTATGCCTGGTATACATACACACATGCAGGCAAAAACTCATACATATAAAATAAAAACAAATCTTTAAAAAAATTTAAGAGCGTAAGTGTATTGAGAACTATATGAGGCCAGGTAGTGATGGTGCACACCTTTAATCCCAGCACTTGGGAGACAGAGGCAGGCACATTTCAATGAATCCAAGGCCAGCCTGGTCTACAGAACAAATTCCAGGACAGCCAGGGCTGCACTAGAAACTCTGTCTTGAAAAATAAACAAAAAAAGTACTATACGTGATACATAGTAACCACTCAATGAAGAGCCAGTGCAAAGAACTGTGGAGTTGGCCTGTAATCTCAGCTGTGTGGGCGGCTGAGACCCAAGCCTTAAACAGTGCAATGACGCCTGGGCTAACAGACTCAAGGCTACTATGGACAATATAGTAAGACCCTGTCTCAAAACAAAAAGTGAGAAAAATGGACTTCGGAGTGGGGATATAGTTCAGTAATGAAGCAATTGCCTAACATGTACCAGGTTCTAGATTCAATCCCCAATACCAAGAAAAGGAAAAAAGATTAGTTACTATTGATATTTCTATTATTGTTTTGTAGAACTTTCTAGAGATAAATTTTAATGCATTTTACATAAGAACAAAGTTTGGGGAGTTCATGGTTTTTAAAAGACACTATCCCACATGATGAAAACCGTAGATTTATCTGTTTTGATCCGTTTGCATCTCTGGGGTCTTGGTTCAATTACTAATAAGGTCCCCATTTCTCTAGCTATCCGGATGGACTCAGGACACAGCTGAAGCCAATGACTTTCTTTCTTGCTTGCTGTGCTGAGGGTGGGGTGGGAGAGGTGAGCCCCTCTTGCCCTCGAATTATGAGCTATAATCATTTAAGCCTGGGACTAACAGGCATATTAGTCCTCTCTATTTTATTATCAAAGAAAATGATGCCGTCAAATTCAGATAGAACAATATCCACCTCTAATCCAGCACATGCTGAGACGGTCTCTCTTTCCTTAAACTGGTCACAAGGGGAAAAAGGAAATCCAGTTCTGGACTTCCCAATATAATTCCAATTTGAAATATGCTGTTTTACTGTTTCTGGAAATAATATCAATACTAATAAGCTATCATGTGTATCATGTGCCAGGAAGGTGCTGTTGTAAGCACCTTCAGTGTTGTAACAACCCTAAAATGCAGATGCATTCATGACTTTTTTTCATTGCTGTGAGCAAATATATCTAACAGGAAATAAAACTATTCAATTAAATAACTGAAGGGAGGAAGGATTTATTTTGGTTTAGATTAAGAAGGGGTACAGCCCATCATGGTGGGGAAGACATAGCAGCTGAAGCATGAGACAGCTGTGCACTATGCGTCTACAGTCCAGAGCAGAGAGAGAGAGGAAAGCTGGTGTCTGGATCTCTTCCTCCTTTTTATTCAGTCTGGAACTTCAGCCCATTGGATGATGCTGGCGACATTCAGAGTGGGTCTTCCTTATTTAGTTACATCTTCTTGGAAATACTTCAGTGGACAAACACCAAGATGCATTTCCACGGTGATTCGAAAACTAATAACCAGGTTGAAAACGAAGGCTGATCATAACAGTAGGTAATACTATACTGTCCTTGTTTTGTAGATAGGAAGTGGAAAACTGAAACTGTGTCATTTGTGCAAGATCACACAAGTGAAGACAGGATTTGAAACAAGGTAGTCACAATCCAAAGTCTGTTCTCTCTGTCCCTAGCCATCTGTCAAGTGGTCATTGATTGCAGATGTTGGTAGAAATTACACTCTGCTAGGTCTGAAGCTCAGAAGAAATGGCTAACTGATGGAAGCATTAACATATCAAAGTTGGGGCTGGAGAGGTGGCTCAGTGGTTAAGAGCACTGACTGCTCTGCCAGAGGTCCTGAGTTCAAATCCCAGAAACCACATGGTGGCTCACATGTAATGTCTGAAGACAGCTACAGTGTATGTATATACATAAAATAAATAAGTCTTTTTTTAATAAAAAAAAATATCAAAGTGGACTCTGGCTACCAAACTCCCTAGGTCCCTAGGATTACAGAATTACCCTGGCTGGCATACCCCACTCCCTACCCTAAACTCTCCAGCCCAGAGAGCAGCCTGGGGGGCTTCCCTTCCCCAGCCTCTGATCCCTACATACTCTCAACCACATATATTTTTTAACCTCTTGGTCTCTGAGTTCCAGGTCTCTCTTTGCTCTCATCTCTTCCCCTCTTCCTCTCCCCCATCATTCTCCTCTCATGATCCTGTTTAGTCTGGACCCTTCCAGATGCCTCTGGTTGGTTTTTTTGTTTTTTTTACTTTTGTGGTTTTTTTTTTTTTTTTTTTTTTTTTTTTTTTTTTTTTTTTTGAGACAGGGTTTCTCTGTATAGCCCTGGCTGTCCTGGAACTCACTCTGTAGACCAGGCTGGCCTCAAACTCAGAAATCCGCCTGCCTCTGCCTCCCCAGTGCTGGGATTAAAGGCGTGCGCCACCACGCCTGGCTGCCTCTGGTTGTTTTTACCCTCGTTTCTGCAATAAACCTTCTCCTCAACCCATACCTAGGAGAATACTGACTTCCAGGTAGCTAGGACTAGGGCATTAAAGTCCACACCCATAAGGCCACACCTACTCCAACAAGGCCACACTTCCCAACAGTGCCACTCCCTGGGCCAAGCATATACAAACCATCACATGTACATTGGTTTCTTAGATAGTTTCCCAAATGTCACTCACTCTCCCTGTTATTTTTTGCATTCTCTGAGCACTTACCAGCTGGGAACCAAGCATTCCAATATATGAACCCACTGGAGGCCATTCTCATGCAAGCCACCACACCATCACAGTGGGGAAAGTATGACAGAGTGACTTCAGGAAGCTCATGTAGCATGAACCAGGAAGCAAACTTCTAAGTGTGGATGATGGGTAAACTAGCTTAAAAGGCCCCCAGTGGTGGGATGTGCTTCCCCTAATCAGCCTTGCACCTCCTCAGGACTCCGCAGCCTTCCAAATAGCACCACAAACAGAGACCAAGAAGTCTTTGGGGACATTTTACATTTCATTCTTAATCTATGTCAAATATTATTTCCCCAAGAAAGCCTTTCCTGCCACTGGCCCTCACGGAATTCATACACCTTCATCTAGTTTGTGTATATCTGAGCTTTGTCCATGATTCTGTTCCCTTTCTATGATATAGTAATATATACTTGCTTCCTCTCTCTGTGTGTCCTGCTTTAGGATAAAAATTTCTGTGGCAAGGATGTTTTCTTCATCTCGCTATCCTCAACACTTAATAAATTCTTACCACAGAGTATTTTTCCAATTAATGTCTCTGAAATAGACTCAGTAGATACATGTGGCCCACTTGTAGGATGTCTAACTCATCTTGATCTTTCTTCTGCTCAACAACAGGAAAGTCATTATTATAAAAGGTGTCTAGAAATGTAAATTTCCCATGGTTTCAAAAGATACTTGACTAGTCGTAGTGAACATCTGATACTTAGTATATCTAAACATCTATTTTCCTACTATGTAAACCACAGGTGGTAGTATATGCTTGTATGCTCATGGGAATTACAGACCAACAGCAGAACATCTGGACTGTAGTTCTGTCAGAACAACAGGAAGACACGCCTAGTACTACCCCAGGTAGCCTGAGGAGTGTTCTCCCCTTAGGGGGCCTTAACTTAGGTAAAGCCAAAACCTTGACCACCTTGAAGAAAATAAATTCAGAATGAGTCGGAGTGAAGCAAAGCTAACAAATTAATTAAGTAGAGATGTTTCAGATAGGTGTAAATTTGGGCATTTAAAGAATGATGTCCACGTAGGTATCTTTAGAAAAGATATACACACATACACCCTTAGGTATCTCCACAGTGGATATACATACACATATGTGCACATACACACACACAGGAACACACACACACGTTTTTGTGACTTTTTATGTACATTGCTTAATTGTTGCCATTTACAACAAGTCTTAAAAATTAAGAAATTGGGGGAAGGGGAAAGAGTCTGATCAAAATATATTGTATGAAAGAAATTTTAATTTAAAAAAATGAAATGCCAAGGGTGGTCTACACAGAGAGTTCCAGGACACACAGGGCTACATGGAGAGACTCTATCTCAAAAACAAAACAGACAAACAAAAAACCTAAATAAGTAATTAAGTAATTAAATATTCAGCAATGTTTTACAATTAAGCTTTAGAATACAAACTGTGTATGTGGGGAGGGCACTGGTACACTTTTATTTTTTATCTCAAGGATTTTCTCTTGTATATGAAACTATAAAATCCTATGTATGGCCGGGCATGGTGGCTCACGCCTTTAATCCCAGTACTTGGGAGGCAGAGGCAGGCAAATTTCTGAGTTCGAGGCCGGCTTGGTCTACAAAGTGAGTTCCAGGACAGCCAAGGCTATACAGAGAAACCCTGTCTCGGAAAAACAAACAAACAAACAAAAAAACAACAACTTATGTATGAGGCAAATTGTTTAGGTTTAGGTGAGGGGAGAGAAATGTTAATTTCTCAACTCAAGGCCACACACATTCTGGCCCTTTGAAAGTATATTGAGGGCTGGAGAGATGGCTTGGCAGTGAAGAACACTGACTGCTCTTCTGAAGGTTCTGAGTTCAAATCCCAGCAACCACATGGTGGCACACAACCATCCGTGATATTTGATGCCTTCTTCTGGAGTATCCAAAGACAGCTAGAATGTAGAAATAAATAAATCTTTAAAAAATTTTTTTTAAAAAAGAAAGAAAGTATGTTGAATTGCTTCTCGCCCTGGTTTGAGGTTTCTTCTGGAAGACAGCATTAGCTCTGTAGGCAACTTCAGTGTGGCCGCATGTGCGGCAGTGTCTGACTTCCAGCATATCCCACAGTGGGGGCTCTTACAGCCCCACAGCCCTGTACTTCCCTGCCTTCCTATCTTGCCTTAGTCTTAGTCTGGACACTCAGTCAGTGACTTTGTGAAAGTTACTTAGCTACGTGGAAATTTTCACAAAGAAAAGAAAAAAAGCCTTAGCACAGGAAAACAGGAAATAGCAAGGTCACTGGATCCTGCAGAGAATCCTGAGCACTGGGGCTGGAAAGGTTAAGAGCACTGGCTGCTCTTCCAGGAGATCCAGGTTCAATTCCCAGCACCTACTTGGCAGCTCACAGCCCTCGGTAACTGCAGTTCCAGGGCATCTGATGTCCTCTTCTGGCCTCCATAGACACCAAACATATATGTCGT
This sequence comes from Mus pahari, assembly GCF_900095145.1. NCBI lineage: Eukaryota > Metazoa > Chordata > Mammalia > Rodentia > Muridae > Mus > Mus pahari. The sequence goes on from NC_034594.1 coordinate 133,760,917, forward strand.
ACTCACACATACAGGCAGAAAAAAGTCCTATACACATAAGATAATAAAATAAAATAGTTTAAATAAGCAAACAAACAGGCTGGAGAGTTGGCTCAGTGGTTAAGAGAACTAACTGTTCTTCCTGAGGTCCTGAGTTCAATTCCCAGCAACCACATGGTGACTCACAACTGTTAATGGGGTCTGGTGCCCTCTTCTGATGTGTCTGAAGAGAACAAAGGTGGGGTACTCAGATGTACAAAATAAATAAATAAATCTTTAAAAAAAAAGCAAACAAGCAAACTTGATTACAGCTAACCGAAGAGTCTGTAATGTGGTTCTGATCTAAATGTTTCTTTGGGGTTCGGCACACATAAACCACACTCTAGGCATTTGCCTATATTTTCTTGAATACTGGGATACTGACGTGGTGCCTTTTCTCTCCGTATCAATTTCTCAGATTGACTACCCTTGTTCAAACTGCCAACTAATTGGCCTTGTAAATCTATAGCTTGAACATCAGATAGTTTGCTAAGGACTTGGTAGCAAAGCTCCCACTCCAGTTTCAGGCCGAGAAAAATAAGACGGCAGAGATTTGGCTTTTCCTGAGTCAGAGGTACTTCTCTGGTCTTGTCCATGGTAGCCATGAGGAGTTGAAAGGTACAGACACACCCAGTGATTCCTCTGTCCCAGGCTCACTCTTTAGCAGATTTTTGAAATCTTTTTCCTTTAGAAGAGATTAGGATGAAGGCTGGAGAGATGCCTCAGTAGCACTGACGGCTCTTCCAGGGGACCCAGGTTTGATTTCCAGTCCCTACAAGAAGGCTCACAATTGGCTGTAACTCCAGATCTAGGGGGATCTGAAGCCATCTTATGGTCTCCAAGAACGCCAGGCACTCATAGGGTGCATAGACAAAATAAGACAAATTTTTTTATTTATGAGTACACTGTAGCTGTCTTCAGACACACCAGAAGAGGGCATCAGATCCCATTACAGATGGTTGTGAGCCACCATGTGGTTGCTGGGAATTGAACTCAGTGCTCTTAACCACTGAGCTCTCTCTAAACCACTCAGCCATCATGACGGCGGAATAAGTTTTTTAAAATTAAATCTTTAAGGAGATAGATAGAGATTCAGGCAGAGAGACAGACAGACAAACTATGATTACAACTTATACTTCAAGTGAAACTGATTCTTCATTATATTTGGAATGTATAAAAAATATTTTGGTGTAAGGCTGGAGGGGTGGCTTATTGGGTAAGAGTGACTGCTCTTCCAGAGGAACTGGGTTCAATGCCCAAGCCCCACATGGTGGCTATCAAACTGTAACTCCAGTTCCAGGGAATATGACACCCTTTCAGGCCTTTGATGACAGTGCATGCACATAGTACATGGATGTTCATGAGACAAAACACCTGTCTACATTAAACAAAAAAGGTTGGTTGTATTACTAATGTTAGCATTAGCATTCTGTCTAAACTCCACCCCACAGTTACCTGGACCACCAAGGCACCCTCTTGCCCCATACCTCACCACACCTCCACAGAACATGTTCCCTTATCTCTTCATCTTTTTATAACAGAATTCCAAGCTTTAAGCTGAAAAGATATCAGCAATAACGACAGGGAGATAGCTCAGCCAGTAAAGAGCTTGCTTTGCAAACACAGGGATCAGAGTTTCGTCCCCAGAACCTAGGTAACGTGCTGGTCATGGCTGTATGTGCTTGTAGTCCCAGAGCTAGTGAGGCAGAGAGGCCGGTCAGATCCAAAGGAAACTAACTGCATTTCTTCAAATTCCAAAAGGCAGAAGAGACAACTGACTCTCCATGGAGTCCACTAGCATACCAAAGTGCATGCTGGCCTCCAGGCTCCCTCAGTATCACAAGCACCTGTTACCTATTTCAACGTCTATGCTGGCATCTTAGCCCTTCTCCCTCCCTCCAGCTCATGGGCTTCCCTCCCCACAGCTACTCATTCTCCTAAGAACCTAAGAACCGTGTTATTTCTCTCCATATGGGCTGGCTCTCTCCCTGTCTCTCTTGCTCTCTTTCTTTTTCCTCTCCCTTTCTTATTCTCCCTTTCTCGTGGGAAATCCCCTCCCTGGCCCCTCTGGGCTCTGCTCTTGCTTCTCTTCTCTCCTGGCCAGGACCAGTCTAGTGCTGCAGTCTCTCGGCTCTTGAATCTTCCAGAAACCTCTGCTATTCTCTCTCTCTCCCTCTGTCTCTCTCCCCCTCTGTCTCTCTGTCTCTCTCTCCCTCTGTCTCTCTGTCTCTCTCTCCCTCTGTCTCTCTGTCTCTCTCTCTGTCTCTGTCTCTCTGTCTCTCTGTCTCTCTCTCTCTCTCTCTGTGTGTGTGTGTGTGTCTGTCTGTCTGTCTGTCTCATATTTACAAAAGAAAGCACTACCTTAACCATATAATGGTGCAGTCATGTTGTCAATTTACATACAGGCAGAGTTCTGGGGCTTGCTGGCCAATCAGCAGAACCTACTTTGCTGAACTCCAGGCTAACAAGAGACTGTACATAAATAAGTAGGTGGACATGACAGGACCTAAGAAATAACACCCAGAGTTGGTTTCTGGCCTTTACTACAGACATGAGTACATACATGTACTCCACACTCAAGTACATCCAAATACAAACACACAATATATGACACATACAAAGAACAATGACAATGATAATTTTAGATTCTCACCAACAAGGTGGGAAGAGCAATTCAAACTAACAATATCTATGTGATGCTGGCTAATATAATGTTTATACCAAGTAGAACCTCATCAGGTTTAGAAGAGTACCTAAGTATTTAAAACAAACGGTTTCCAAGGGATATGAGGTAGAAAAGGCAACCCACAAGTTAGCCACTAACACCACCAGTGTCTTGGGGTTTCCATTGCTAGGAAAAGACGCCATGAACAAGGTAACTCTTATAAGGACAACATTTAATTGGGTCTGGTTTACAGGTTCAGAGGTTCAGTCCATTATCATGGCAGGAAGCACAGCAGCAGCCTTGCAGGCATGGTGCTGGAGGAGCTGAGAGTTCTACATTTTCATCCAAAGGAAGCCAGGAGCAGTCTGTCTTTCAGGAAGCTAGGAGGAAGGTCTGAAACCCATCCTCACAGTGACACACTTCCTCCAATAAGACCACACCTACTCCAGACTGTCACCACTCTTAATAAGGACACTCCCTGGCCCAAGCTTATTCAAACTATGACAACCAGGCTAAAGGGTCAAAGGAGAGAAGAATGAAGAGAGCTCATGGCTGATGATGACTTATAACAGCACCTATTATTAGCATTCTGTCTAAGCTCCACCCCACAGTTACCTGGCAACAGCCAGGTAGACCTGGTCCCTATAAAAGGGGCTGCTTGCTCTCTTCTCCCTCTCTCCCTCTTGTTCTCTCGCTCTATTGGGCTCTTCCCTTCTTGCTTCCTGTCCCCTCGTCCTTCCCCCCTCCCTTTCCCATTCCCTTCCCTCTCTCTCCACGTGCCCATAGCTATGGATGGCCTCTATTTCTCTTCTCTCTCTCTCTCTCTCTCTCTCTCTCTCTCTCTCTCTCTCTCTCTGCCTTTCTTTGCCTCCAGTACCCTCTTAACTCCCCTCTCCAAAATAAACTCTATTCTATACTATATAAGTCCTGTGGCTGGTCCCTCAGGGGGAAGGAATGCCTTGGCATGGGCCTGCTGAGATATCCCTTCCCCCATACCTGACTACACCCCCATAGAACATATCTCCTTTCTCCTATTTTTATAAATACATCACCTATGGCTGAGGGTATAGGTGATGTCCTGATAGCACGCCCAGTGGGAGAGAGGGGATCTGATTGGGGAGAACCTGGATTCTTTTTCCTGCTGCTCTCTAAACTCATCTGTCAAACATGTTAGAAAGGCAGCTGATCCGGGAATGAGGGCACAGGAGCGTCCTCCACATGACAGGGAGCTCAGGGCTAAAGGAGTCAAGGAAATCCCTTTGTGTGGACAGGATTTGGGGATTATTCAACAATGGTATCCTTTGTTTGGTTTTTGTTTGTTTGCTTCAGGGTCATAGTATGGGACTCTGGTTCGCCTGGAACTTTGTTCTAGACAGGAAGAAAAGTCCAGCAGACCAAGTAGAAGATGCAAAAGCATGTCTCTGTACATGCATGCATGCATGCAGCCAAACAGTCAAAAATGAGCCCTCTGAAACTGTGAGCCACAATAGACTTCCCCCTTGAGATCACTTGTTAGGTCACAGTGATAAGGCAACTAACATGGTGTAGTGGCTATTCCTGGTTGTCAACTTGACTATATTTGAAATGAACTACAATCCAGAATTGGAAGGCTCACCGGTGAACCTAATCTGGAGTCTGGGAGATAGAAGTTTCTGATCTGAATCTTGGTATGGAGATCTTGAGACACAGTGGTGATTGAATCCAGAAGATTAAGACAGGGAGATCTCCGAGTCCAAGGTCATCTGGGATTAAAGGTGTGGTGGCACACACCTTTAATCTGGGCTACACCTTCTGCTGGGGACCATATAAGGACATTGGAAGAAGGGAGTCTGTCTCTCGCTCTTCTGCCTGCTTGCCATGTGTGACTAAGCAACTGCTAGACCCTTGGACTTCCATTCACAGCTACTACTGAACCATTGTTGGGATTTGGACTGCAGACTGTAAGTCACCAATAAATTCCTTTACTATATAGAGACTATCCATAAGTTCTGTGACTCTAGAGAACCCTGACTAATACACATGGCAACCTCCTTTCAGTGCTTTTAGATGTACATTCATGGGTACCACTGCTGGTTGATAAACTCTTTTTGTTCTTTATCTTTTCAGCATTTTACTTATTTATTTTTGTTTTATTTTGTTCATTTGTTTTTCAATACAGGGTTTCTCTATATAGCTCTGGCTATGCTGGAACTCACCATGTAGACTATGCTGGCCTCACAAAGATCTGCCTACCTCTGCTAAAGGCATGTGCCATCATACCCTGCCTCTTTTCAGCTTTTAGGATAGCCTCTCTTCTATTCCAGGTTGACATTAAATTCTTGATCCTCTTTCCCCTGACTCAAATGCTGGAATTATAGTCATGTGTTACCATGCCTACCTTTGATGCCTTTAAAACAAAATGTGTTCTGTTTTAAATTATATATGTGTGTGTGCATCTGTATCTGTATGTGCCTGTGTGTGCAGATGCCCATGGAAGCCAGAAAAGGGGGCCAGAAGCCATAAAACTGAAGTTTCAAGTAGCTGAGAGTATCCTCATATGGGTTCTTTAAAACAAACTTGGATCCTCTGCAAGTACACTGTCCTAACTTCTGAGCTAGCTCTTCAGTACCATATCATGTCATGTATATAGTCATGTGGTACACACCTTTAATCTCAGCCCTAGGGTGGCAGAGGCAGGCAGATCTTTGAGATGGCAGCTTGGTCTACAGAACAAATTCTAGGACAGCCAGGGCTACACAGAAAGACCCTGACTTCTTATAAAAATAGATAAATAGATAGATAGATAGATAGATAGACAGACAGACAGACAGACAGATAGATGAGCTGTATGTGATGGTGCACACCTATAATCTAAAGATCAAGAGTTTCAAGCAAGCCTTGACTATATAGCAGGATCCTGTCTCCAAATAAAAACAAAAACTCAAAGTCAAAATAAAGCAAAGCCTGGCTACAAGACTTTTTTCCAAAGCATTTTACCTCACCAGTAATAATTAATAATAATAATAATAATAATAATAATAATAATAATAATTCCTAAGAAAGCTAGTTGCCCCATAGCTCTACAACTTCATGTGTGGCCATTCTTAGAACACCAACATTTAATGTCTACTTGAAATAGATCCTTTAAAGAAAAGGAGTTGTCCGAGAGGTAGGAGAAAAACCAGGCTCAATTTCCCGAGTCAAAGGAAGAGAGGTTTTCAAGAAATGCTGGTGATAAAGGTCTTTTCACACACTGGTTTGCCTCCAGTACATTTTCCACTCTTTAATTACAAAGCAACTCCCTCAGCAAGCAAATCTCAGCATGTCCCTCCTCTGCCTCTCAGACCTCCCAGGCTGTTTGGGAAGGATTAGGAGGTGTGGCCTTGTTGGAGGAGATATGTCACTAGAGATGGGCTTTGGAGGTTCAAAAGCCCATTCCCAGTTAGCATTCTCTACCTTGTGCCTGACTATCAAGACATAAGATCACAGCTACTGCTCTAAAGCCATTCCTGCCTGCCTGCTGCCATGATGGTCATGACAGTCATGGACCTTAACTGTCTAGAGCTGTGATCCTCAAATCAAATATTTTCTTTACTAAGTGGCCTTGGTTATGGTTCTTTGTCATGGTAGTAGAAAACTAAGACATATGGTGACAGAAGCCTGTAATGTCAGCACTTTGGTGTTTGAGGTAGGAATTTTGGACCAGTCTGGGAAATATAGCAAGGCCATGTCTCAAAACTCAATTTCTGTGATTTTTTTTTCAGTGCACTCACTAGAGAACAACCATGGCTTTGATTGGATGCTATAAAAACAAGGTTAAGAACCTCTGCGCAAAAGAACTATAGACAAACATTTCAATTTGGTAATTTAAATATTTTTGCAGAAACTTAAAAACTGATCTTTTTTCATGTAACTTTAATGAGGAACATTTGATTGCCTTAGATGAAGTGCTTGATTAAGAAATTTTGTGTTGGCAAAAGGAATAAGAAGCGCATTGTACTTGTAATGATCTCCAGCAAGGAGAGGTTGAGACGGCTCTTTCCCCCGTGAAAAAATCTGCAATATTGGTTTTTAAATTAGAGACTGAATAGTCTCGGCTGATGAATTAAAAATTCAAATCAAATTGTGAGAAAAGTGCTTATTATATTTGGAGATAATCAATCAGCTAAGTTTACAGGAGGAAACATGTAATTTGGAATGCCTTTATTTCAGTTACAGTGAAATGAATCCAGATGGAGCTTTAAGTTTTAAGGCTGATGACTAAGGTTGTAAAAATCGAAGCTCAGATAGGAAAATATAGACAATTCCATTAAGTTGAGGAAAAGGTAACTATATAAGAAATGGGAAAAATACATTTCTGTAGTCCCTTGATTTTTTTTCCCATTCCCTTGTCTATTTTAAACCATCCCAGTGTCTAACTTAAGCAGAAGGGGAATTGACTGGAAAAAGATTGAGCAACTAGTGGTTTTGAAAGTCAAGAAGTGAGGAAACCAAAGTTAGCCTTGAAATGGTCTGGTGTCATCAATGCAGGGCATGAACCAGGCATTGGAACCATTGGCCTCTGATGCCTTTCCTGATAGTCTCTGGGTATCTATCTGCTGTGGGATGAATTCTACTACTTTCCTGTAATTTACTGCAGACCCAAAGTTCAGAACAAGGACATATAGTTGACCAGTCTCAGATCATTTTCCCTTATGCCAGCTGAGCATATTGGGTGTTGAATTGATTGGGGAAAGCCAGGCAAACATCTGGACTTTCTGACCCCATGTAGGGGAAGAAAATATCTTACTACTCCTTGCATTTCCCAAGAGTTCTCAACAGGTGGAGGAAAGGGTCAGAATCTAGGAAGTTCCCAACTTACTGATGTTCCCATTTTTCCATTCTTTCAAGAATATGTGAGAATCTTGCCCTCTCCAGCAGAGAAATGTTGCTTCATTTCTACAACAGTAGGTCATAGGTCACTAAATTGCTGGTTTGTAAAAGTTCAGACAGAACCACACATATGTATACATGCAGCTACACTAACAGATCCACTGACTTTTCTTCTAATTCTCCTACCCCTGTTGTAAAAAGGAAGCACTTCTCTGTTCCAGACTAAAGAAGCCTATGTTACTGGCATCATTAAAGTCAACCATAGCACAGCCCCTAAACTCAAGAGGGGAAATCTAATACCAAGGCGTTTGAGCACATAAATTAAGGTCTCAAGAAGGCAAATTGAGCCCTTTTTCTGAAAGTCAAAAAGTGAAGGAACCTTAATATCTAGCTGTTGCAAGATGCTTCAGAAGGCCACTTAAAATTTTTTTTTAAGCTAAGGGTTTATCCTATTCTTGGTATACAATCTTGGATGATCTTGTAGCCTCTTTGATTGATTCACTGATTGATTGATTGATCTACCCATTTATCTAATTATTTGTTTGTTTGTTTACATCCCAAATGCTGCTCCTTTTCCCTCATAGAATTCCTCCCCCCATCCTCCCTCCCCTTTGCCTCTGAGAGGGCAGCCCCCCTATCTTCCCACCCTGGGGCATCAAGTCTCTATAGGATTAGATGCATCCTCTCCCTCTGAGGCCAGACAATAGCAGCCCCATGCTACATATGTGCCAGGGAACCAGCCCATGTATGCTCTTAGGTTGATGTCTCAGTCTCTGAGAGCTTCCATGGGTCTAGGTTAGTTGACACTGTTGGTCTTCCTGTGGGATTGCCATCTCCTTGAGGGCCTTCAATCCTTCAACTCTAACCTGGTGTTTGTCTGTGGGAACCTACATCTGTCTCAGTCAGATACTCAGTAGAGCCTCTCAGAGGGCTGCTATGTTAGGGCTCTTGTCTGCAAGCACAACAGAGCATCATGAATAGTGTAAGGAATTGGTGCCTGCCGATGGGATGGGTCTCAAAATGGGCCCAACACTGGCCTCCCTTTCCTTCAGTCTCTGCTCCATCTTTGTCCTTGCATTTCTTTTAGAAAGGACCAATTTTGGGTCAAACGTTTTGTAGGTGGGTTGGTGCCTCCATCCCTCCACTAGGGGTCCTGTCTGACTACTGGAAGTGGTCTCTTCAGGTTCCATATTCCCACTGTTCCACAGCCCACCACTCTTTTTATCAATAAAGTTTTATTGGAAACAGTCATTCTCGTTAGTACAGTAATCAGAATTGAGTAGCTCTGATAAAGACCATATGGCCTGCAAAGCCTAAAATATTTATTTTCTGGTCCTTTAGCACATAGAATTGCTGACCACTGTGTCAGTAGCTCTTACCTAAGAAAATCAGATGAAATCACCCATGAAGCATCTAAAACTGTAAAGATACTCTATTAGTCTAATAACCCCCCCATTAAATACCTAACTAATGTCAGGCAATGAACTGCATTTATTTTCTAACTTTAATATCCATAGAACATATATTATAATATTTTATTATAAATGATTTCAACTTTTCTAAAGCTAACTTTTAATCACATTAATAATTAATGAGATCAGATAGAAGGGCTGAAGAGATGATTCAGCAGTAAACATTATGTATGACTATTGCAGAGGCCAAGGGTTCAGTTCTCAGCACCTACATGAGAGAGCTGGCAGCCACCTGTAACAGATTCACGGGGATCTGACACTCTCTTTGGCTTCTAAGGACATGCACACTCTTGTACATATACCTCCCCTATGTACACACATAACAATAAAAGAAACTTAAATAAAAAGACATCACATAGCTAGAAGGTTGGAGAACAAGGTTCATTTAAATGGACTCTGAGTCTTCTGCGAGATTTGCAACTCTAGGGGTGCCAGAAATATTATTACCTGTCACCATTGTTACTCTGGCCTGTGGGAAAATGAGTGGTCTAGTAGGTTGTCAGAAGAGAAAGCACAGATGAGAGAAGATGGAAACAGTCAAAGAAAACTTTGATTCAAACTTCAAGGGAAACAGAAAAGAGTAAATGTATGTACTAAACCTGAAGCTGAGTGTTCATCTTCAACAAGGCTTCTACTGCAGGCCAGTCTTCCTACCTAGCTAATGGCCTGTCTTGAAGAGATAGCCATCAGGATTAAAAAAAAGAAAGAAAGAAATCCAGGGGCTGGGGAGATGACTTATCAGTAAAAAGATGTAGTACATTGTCAGGCAATGTATTACATGTATTGTCTAATTTTAATACCCACAAACCACATATTGTAATACTTTATTATAAAAGAATGAAACTTTTCTAAAGCTAACATTTAATCACATTCGTAATTAATGAGATCATACTGCCCATCCATGCCTGTAATTCTAGCTCCCTTTTCTGGCCTCATAGACCCCAAGATACACATTCACACTGATACACATATATACATAAAATAAGAATAAAATCTTTAGAAGGAGGAGGAGGAAGAGAAGGAGAAAAAAGAATTCAAAGCCCCGCCCCCCCCAAGTTCAGAACTTAAAAAGTAAGGCATTAAGCAAAGTTTTCTCTCTAACTTGTGAAAACACATTTTGGATTAATCTATTTTCCATTCTTCTATTACAAAATAACAGAAGTTTGGTAAGCAAAGAGGAAAAAAAAGTTCTAAATTAAAAAAAATTTAAAAACTCACAGTCTGGGGCTGGTGAGATGGCTCAGTGGGTAAGAGCACCCGACTGCTCTTCCGAAGGTCCGGAGTTCAAATCCCAGCAACCACATGGTGGCTCACAACCATCCGTAATGAGATCTGACGCCCTCTTCTGGAGTGTCTGAAGACAGCTACAGTGTACTTATATATAATAAATAAATAAATCTTAAAAAAAAAAAAAAAAACCTCACAGTTTTGGGGATGTTGAAGTGTAGTATTAATATCTATATAGATCTCCTGGGAGTCCCCTCAGTAGACACAACGTGACAGAAGGCATCTTGGTGAGTGCATGCTACAGGAGGAGATCATGTGCAGGACAAGAAGCTAAGGAGTCCAAAGCCAGGCTTGCCTCTTAATAAGAACTCAGTCTCTTGCAGCAGCAGCACTGACCCCTTTCTAAGTCAGTGTCCCAGTGACAGTGACTGCACCTCACTCTAGGCCTGACTTCTTACAGGGTCCCTCTGCTCACACAGCTTCACACTTCAAACTTGCAATCCAGTGTGTGGAGATGGAGATGAAGTGAAACTATATTCAAACCACAGGTTCTTTCAAAATTCTTGTTTCCCAAATGGCTTACAAATGTATATTCTTTCTTTCTTTCTTTATTTTATTTATATGAGTTCACTGTAGCTGTCTTCTAACACACCAGAAGAGTGTATCAGATCCCATCACAAATGGTCATGAGCCACCATATAATTGCTGGGAATTGAACTCAGGACCTTTGGAAGAGGAGTCGGTGCTCTTAACTGCTGAGCCATCTCTCCAGCCCCCATATACTTCTTCTTTTTTTAATGGCTATCTATAATAAATTAAACTGAATATTGGCCAAAAGATATTGAAAGTGTATTACTGCTAGAGAATATCATTTGGGCCAGGTGGCAGTGGCACACACTTTTGATCCTAGCACTTGAGAGGCAGAGGCAAGCAGATCTCTACGTTTGAGGCCAGCCTGGTGTACAGAGCAAGTTCCAGGGCAGTCAGGGCTACACAGAGAAACCCTGTCTATGCACAGAAACCCAGTCTTGGGACATCAAAACAAACAAACAAATAATTAAGGTAAGGGCTGCAGAGATGGCTCAGCGGTTAAGAGTACTGACTGATCTTCCGGAAGTCCTGAGTTCAAATCCCAGCAATCACACAGTGGCTCACAACCATCTGTAATGAGATTGGATGCCCTCTTCTGTTGTGTCTGAATACAGTTCAGTGTATTTACATATAATAAATAAATAAATCTTTAAAAAATAATAATTAAGGTAAAACGAGGTTGTGTGGGTGGGTCTTAATCCAAAGAAAAGATCACGACAGACCTGTGAGAGGGAACATGAAGTGTCAATCTGCAAGGGAAGGAGAATGTCTTCTGAAGGTCCAATCTGCAGACCTTGGTGTAGGAAGTCTAGCCTCCAACATGTAAGAAAACTGCTTACATTGTCTGAGCCATAGAGTCTGTGCAAACTAGAATAAGGAAAATGGCAGGACAGTCCAGTGCATTTGGTCTGAGGAAAAGTGGCAGTGCAATCTCCTTGACACTGTTTGGGGAAATGTCTAGAACACTGAGCTTGACTAATGCTCTTTCATTAAGGCTGTCTGTTTACCATCACCCTGGGATAACTCTCCTACGGGTCAGATGAAGTTCAGACTGCTCAGTGTGGGGCTGGAGGTGCTCAGGCACAGCCGTGGAGGAATAGTTTCACGTATGGCTCAGAAACCTTTTGGTTTTAAAAAAAATAGCTCTTTTGAAATCATATCTTCAAGGATCCAGCTCTAGAAATTCCACTTGGGTTGTATGTGTTGAAGATTGCTATGCTGAACCTAAGGTGACCCTTAAGGCCCCACTTACACAAATGATTTGTGCTTGGTTTTGCACTGGGCTGCAAGGCATGACAGACCCTATTGGTTTCATACATCTAGTGTGATTGCTTAGTGTTTCCATGGATACTAGTTTGTCTTCTTTGGTCCTCTTTCATCCCCCTGATGCCTCAAACTGAGAACTTCAGGACAATATCCAAATATTGTCACATGTGAGAAGACTCTAAGACATCATAGAGGAGATTTTTAACTCTTGCAACGTTTTATAATTTCTTTACACTTTATAAAGGAGAGTTAGAGAGACATAGATAGACAGTGTCAAAACGAGGCCCCTGAGATGACAGTTTCTTATTCCCGGAAGACAATGAGAAGAGAAAGGCTAAGCAGGCACAGGATTGGTGTTTACACCAGACCAATAGGGGAAACAGGAGGACCTGGGAAGGGAGGGAGGGCTACAAAATATCAGTTTGAGGTCTGGTCTTAGGACCATCCTATCTAAAGTGTCTTAAAAAATTGGTTATTTTTCCATTTTCATATCTTTCCTAGACATTCAATTCTTTGTTTCAGAGAGTAAGTTTGGTATCCCTTGTAGACGATCACCCATACCCTTGTTACATCCCATGCTTTGGTTGCTTCAAATGTGTATCTTGTGTTTCTCTAACTAGGTTATTAAAGCTGGATCATACAAATAGTTCTATTTCAATTTGTTTGTTTGTTTGGAATCTTCTATAATGATCTGCTTCCTGTTGTTGTGCTAAAGCACCATGACCTGATTTTGGCTTAGGGTTCCAGAAGAATAAGTTTGTCATGATAGGGAAGCAGATATGACAGAGAGGAGGGGTAATGTAAGGAGAGAGAGAGAGAGAGAGAGAGAGAGAGAGAGAGAGAGAGAGAGAGAGAGAGAGAGAGAGCAGCGACTGGTCTGAAGCTTCTCCTTTTCAAAGTCCCGCTCCTGAGATTTACCCTTCCCCAAAGGGTACATGAGAGTAAAGTACTCCAATACTACCCTATGGGGGATATTTCCCATTCAAACCATCACAGTTCTGTACTTCATCTTACATTCCCCACTAGAAGCCTAAAATTAATTTTACCTTTTTAGTCTTTTTTCTTTCCTTTTGCTTTTGGGTTTTCCTTTTGAAGACCGACTTTCTCCGTGTAATAGCCCTGGCTGTCCTGGAACTCAGTCTGTATAGACCAGGCCAGCCTTGAACCCATGCAGATCTGCCCGCCTCTGCCTTTCAAGTGCTGGTATTAATGACATACACCACACTGCCTGGCCTCTTTTTTAGTCTTTAACTGGAGAAGGGATACAGTATAGCATGAGTATACTGAAAAATCTTACAAGGCATTAACAGATTTGCATACATTGAAAAATATCATTGATTTCTTTTTTAGAGTTCAAGGTAAGAAAGAAACTGTCATTAGGATGGTGCTGAACCCTGCAGGGGACTAAGAATTGAGAGGTAATCTCAGCTACATGGTTAGCTCTAGGCCAGTCTTGGTTATACAAGTCCCTGACAAGAACAATGAGAATTAACTGTGGTTGAGGCCTTGTCGTTGTATTTCCTTTTATGATGCTGTATACCTAGCCTGGGGCAGTTTTCAGCTAGAGATCCTCCTGTCTCACTTTCTGAATCCTTGGATTATAGGATGCACCACCACTCAGCTTACAATCATTATTCGCGGTGTTTGTTTTTTTTGAGAGAGAGGATCTTACTCTACAGCCTAGGCTGGCCTCAAACTTGGGACAATTCTCTTGTCTCCATCTGTGAAGTACTGCAATTGAAGGTGTTATTCATCCTGCCTGGCGAGTCTTTTTGTTGCTGTTTCAATCAATCAAATAATGGTTTTGATGACACACATGAAATGAGTTTTTAAAAAATGCTTACCGAGGTGCATATGGTGGAACACACCTGCAATTCTAGAATGTAGAGATAGGGGCAGTAAGATTGTTGCAAATTAGCAGTCAGATGGGTCTACAAAGTGAGTTCCGGGCCAGCCAGGGATGCACAGTGAGACCTTAACTCAAAGCACAAAAACTACAGAGGACAATAGAGACTGAGGGATTTCCTGAGGATTTCCTGTGTGCTTCAAACCAAGGGCTTTACACAAGGTGACTCGTTTAGTAGCAGTATATTGGCGGTAGAGAAGAAAGCGGAATCTAAATGTCTGGGCATTCCACACTAAAGTTTCATAAAATAGTAAATAAAACTAAATGGCTTAGATTTCTAAGCACAAAGTGACTATAAAACATTTAAATTGTCTTAAGTTTTGGCACAGTCTGACTCTGTAGCCTAGAACTTGTCACATGACCAGGCTGGCCTCAAACTCTCCGTTCTGCCTGCCTCTGCCTCCTGAGTGCTGTGATTAAAAGCATGTGCCACCATGCCCGGCTCAGTAATATGTTTTATTTGAGACAGGGCTTCTCTGTGCATCCCTGCTTATCCCAGAACTGGCTCTGTAGACCAGGCTGAACTCTCAAACTCACAGAGATCCACTTGCCTCTGGCTCCTGACTGCTGAGATTAAAAACCGTGTACCTCTCAGGCCCAGCAGTAACAGATTTAAAAAAAAAAAAAAAAAAAAAAAAAAGATTAAGTTTTGATACAGTCTCACTCTATAACCCAGGCTGTAAGTGTTACAGCTCTGAGGGGAAGGCTTCCCCAGTGGCAGTACTACAGTTCTGAGGGAAGTTTTCCCTCACAGAGGAGTTGCAGTTCTGAGAGGGAAGGTTTCCCCAATGGAAGTGTTACAGTTCTGCTCTGAGGGGAAAGGTTTCCCCAATACAAGTGTTACAGTCTGAAGGAAAGGTATTCTGGCAGCTGCAAGCCAAAGAATACCACACAGTCACACCATACAACAAACCTCACACAAGTGATTTCTTGGGAAGAAGGCATGTGGGTGGCTGACCCGGCTCTGGCAAGAGGCAGCTGGTAACTGAGCAGAGGCAGGCTTTCTATAGGGTTTCTTGGGGAATAGGTTTTCCAGGGATTTCCAGACTGGGGATTGGTGAGATTTCAAGGAGAGCCCAGGGATTGGTGGGATTTTTGTGCTTAGGGACTGGTGGAATTTGATAGGTTTTTAAAAGTGCGCTAAGACCTTTCACCCTACATAGGTAGACTTGAAATTTTAGTCATCTTGCCTCAGCTTCCAAAGTACTGGGACCAAAGACCTATGCCACCATACCTATCTGTCTTCATCAATATGCTTTTAAAATTTAATTTAAAAAGTTTTGATTGGGGGCTGGTGAGATGGCTCAGTGGGTAAGAGCACACGACTGCTCTTCCGAAGGTCCGGAGTTCAAATCCCAGCAACCACATGGTGGCTCATAACCATCCGTAACAAGATCTGACACCCTCTTCTGGAGTGTCTGAAGACAGCTACAGTGTACTTACATATAATAAATAAATTAATTAATTTAAAAAAGTTTTGATTGACTGACTGAATTGATTCATTTATTTATGAGTCAAGGTCTCACTAGGTACCCTTGGCTGGCCTGGAGTTCACTATATAGACCAAGATGGCTAACTCACAGAGATATCCTTGCCTCTGGCTCTTGAGTGCTGGACTGACTCTGTGCACCACCATGGGATGCTTTAATTTCCAAAGTTTTGTAATTTAAATTATATACCCATATAAACCCAGCATACCATCTAATTTAATCTTCTAAATTCCTAATGTGAAGACCCTAGTAATATTAAAACTTAGAAAAATTAGGGGAAGAGAGATTGATTTACTAACTAAAATTTACAAACAGTTATTAATTTTGGAATAAAATTCACACGATCTCTTCTTTCCCTTGGTAGATTACCACATCTCTTTTAAATACACTTGGTCTCAGGGGACACATTGTGTTCTGTATCTCACATCTAGTTTAATTGCAGAATTCAAAACCTAAATGACTCCTCCCAGGTTCATATCATAGAAACACTTGTTTCTACAGAGCTGCTCTTCCTTTTCCAGCAAGTATTTGCTCAATTATGTAGTTCAAATAAACTTGGAGGAACCTCTGTATTTAACTTATTTTTAGTTGGAATAGCTAGCAGAGGTATATAGCACTAGTCCTATTTTAAGGCACTCTCATTAGGTTGTTTATAATGGAAGCCGAGCTACTTGCTTTCACCTAAACAGAGAGGTTGGCATGTGTGCCTAGCAACAGCAGCAAAAACTTTGTTGTGGAAGGTTCCCTAGGAGTGAAGCCGGAAGAATAGCAGGAGGAACAGATTATCTGTTTTTCCTAGTAGGGCACTGAGCCCTGGTTGTTTGAGGAGGGAAATGCTTTCCAAGAGATAACGTTGAGATTAGTAACATGCTGGCCTAAACTTTAGGGCTGCTGGAGATCAGGTCCTGGCTTACTGCAAGAGCCAGGCTACTGTTTGACTAGGGTATGTTCCCAGATGTTCAGCACATGACTAAACTGAAGGAGAATAGTACAGAACCTTCTATGTGTTTACTTTTACATAAGAATAATTAGGTTTTATTTACAAATTAGGCACAGTTAACAACTACTGATAAATAGAACAATTATAACAATGTATTATAGAAATTCATTGAAAACTCATGAATTATTTCTGGAATTTTTCACTGAATATTTTTTGGTTTACAGTTGTCCACAGGTAACTAAAATCATAGAAATTTCAGATAACTGGGGACAGCTGTATTTAGTAGTTTAAGAGATCACAGATTTAGCTCATTCCGAAGCAGCAAACATAATCAATAAAGGCATGAATAAGTCTAAAAATAAGCTGAAATCTCACCACCATGAAGTTATAATCACTACAAAAAAACTCTTTCCACTTGGGAGGCAGAGGCAGGTGGATTTCTGAGTTCAAGGCCAGCCTGGTCTACAGAGTGAGTTCCAGGACAGCCAG
>NC_034594.1:133778196-133793918 GCF_900095145.1 Mus pahari
CTACACAGAGAAACCCTGTCTCTAAAAGCCAAGAAAATAAAAAAATTAAAAATGAGGTGAATGTGCTCTAGGCCAGTCTGGGCTACAGGGCAAGAGCCTGTGTCAAGAACCAAAGCCTAGCCAGGTATGGTTAGGTGACGTATACCTATAATCTGAGCTCTCAGGAAGCAGAGATTCAGAACTTCTAGGTCAGTCTAAACTTCAGGAAGCTTTGTTCCAGGAATAAAACAAACCCAGCCAAACCAAAACAACAACAATCAATCAAACACCCACAGGAAAAACCCAAACCAAACCAAACCCCAAACAATAAAGCCCAACAGCCACCCAGTAATCCTTTATTGTGGGATGTAGAAGTAATTTGTTTGTTTGTTTGTTTGTTTGTAAACCCATGTTGGTGAGTTTACAGTGAAGAAAGGACAGTCTGGGCACGGGACTCATGGCTTTAATTCTTCACTTGGAAGACAGAGTCAGATGGAACTCTTGAGTTCAAAGCCAGCCTGGTCTACAGAAGAATTTCTAGGATAGCCAAGGCTAAATAATAGAGAGACCCTGTCTCAAAAACAGAGCAAAAAAAGAAAGAAAGAAAGAAAGAAAGAAAGAAAGAAAGAAAGAAAGAAAGAAAGGAAAGAAACAAATTCTCTGCTTTCACAGCCAAAGCAGGAAGCAGGAGGAGAGTGGGAAGCATTATATGGTGTTGATTTGAGGACAGTTTTAATGTGAAAATTAGTATACACATTTAATACTGTATAGTATTAGAATTCCGTTTCTTTCGGTTCTCCAGAGTTTGGCTAAACCGAATTCTGTTGAAGATGTGTACACACACACACCACAACACAGGGTACTGGGGAGGGGTGGGATGCAAAACAGATACAAGAGGAAGAGTCCAGAGCTTAAGAGAAACGCCATAACACACACACACACACACACACACACACACCTCTCAGCGTGGGGGAGAGGTAGTATGTAAGTTAAAAAGATAAACACACACGCACACACTCACACACACAAGCGCGAGTGCGGCTGGGGAGAGGTAGCATATAACAAAAAAGATGCTTGAGTAGAGGAAGAGTCCAGACCTCAGAAAGTGACAAGCTCAGAGGAAGCGCGAGACTCCATAGGAGTGAGCTTACGGGAACCGCCTGGCCTCTTGCCTGCCAGGACCAAAGGCAATGTGGCCACAGGCCAGGCGGGTGGCCGGGGAGGAGGAGGGACAAGTTTCTCCACTCGGGGCGCGACAGCGCTCGAGACACGGGCGGGGCGCGTCGCCCGCTCTGTGGAGGGCGTTGGGGCCGGTGACTCAGAGCTTTCCTCCAGGCCCCGCCCTCAGACGACCACGCCCCGCCTCGTTAGCCACGCCCCTACTCCGTTGGCCCGCCCCATGAGGAGGAGCCTCGCCCTCATCTCCGCCCCAGTCTCGGGGCGGGCCGGAGTCTGAGGAAGAGGAAGGGGACGAGGACAACGAGCGACGGGCGGCGGAGGACGCGGAGGAGGAAGGGGAGGCCGACCAACAAGATGGCCCCTGCTGCAGGAGCAGCCTCAGCAGCAGCAGGTGGGGGGCTGGAGGCGGCGCTGGCGGTGGCGGCTACGGCCGTGGTCCGGCGGCCTGGGACAGAGTCAGAGTCGATGGTGGCAGCGGCGGCGGCGGCGGCTGCCGCGACGGTGGCGACGGCCGCAGGGACTCGGAGCTGAGAGGAGCTGCTGCTCGGACCAGCGCGGTGAGCAAGTGGCGGTCGGCAGTGTGGGGAGCGGGGCGGCCGCGGCCGAGAACAATAGGCAGCGGCTGCGGGGATGGGGCTGTCCCCACCCGCCCTGCGCTCGGGACCGGCCCCAGGGCTTGTCAGTGGCCGGCGTCCTTTAGGCCTCAGGCCTCCGCGTGCCTCCCGGAGGGCCTGCCGGGGTAGGTAGGCCGAGGGGCGGTGCGGACGCCGCCCTGGACGCGGGGAAGGCTGGGGAGGCTGGGGCGGGAGGAGAGGGGGGTCCGAGGCTGGCGGTTCCGCGGTCCCTCGGAGGACAGCGGGCGGGCGGAGAGTTTGCTCGCAGGAAATGTTGTTTGGACCACTGTCTGTGCGGTGGGGGAGGGAGTAGGCGCCTATAAACAGCCGCCGCTCCTGCCTAGCTGCCAGGCGTGGCTGCTCCCTCCCCAGCCCCCTTCCTCCCTTGGCCAAGTGGGTTTTAGGGTGTCGGTTTCCCAGGAGTTCCTGAAGATAAACCCTATTGGCCAAGACGAAACCATGTGCAGGTGCCTTTTTCAAAAAGACTATAAGTGTACAACACAAAACACACACAAAATGTGGTTGTTGGTAAAGGATGGAGTAGTAAGGGGTGGACCTTTCCTAACGTCGTTCTAAACATCAGGTCTCTGTAAACACCACTGTACTCACATCTCTGGTCCGAGGGAGTGAGCCGAAACAAGGGCTCTTTTGAAGCAGCGATAATGTAACTCTTGATATCCCAGAATAGTCTGTGAAACTGGAAACAAAGCCACTTATTGGCAACAGGGAGACAGATTGTTAAGGTTTGAGCAGAACTTTTCCAACTAGCCATTTTGAATTGTGTACAGCAGAGGAAATATCATTAACCTCTTTGGTATCTGCTGGAAGCACTTAGGGCAGAGAAGTGGTTCATCTGTCTCCCCTAGGATTTCATGTCTGTCTCCTAATAATTTTTTTTTCCAATTTGTCCTAAAATTTGGAGAAGATTCTTTTTTCTCTGTTTGACGTTTCATATTTAAAGCCTACTTTCTAAGATTTCCGATACTTTTTAGCCTGCCGTATGCTCGCCTGTGAATCCTAGCACTCAGGAGGCTGAGGCAGAACATCCCAATTTGACAAGACTAGTATCAAAAACCTAATCGAACCAACGAAATGCCAGACAATAGAAACTTTTACTGATAGTTTTCAAAAACAAAAAACAGTTGTGGTTCTGTTTTAAGTGGCTAGGCTTAGGGTGAGACGCCTCATGATATGTTAGTATGCTATACTGCAATAATATCTTTACACTTAAAAGTTAGCTATTTCTCCTAAATGTAATTTTTCAAGGCGTTTACCACATACATTTTCAAATGGAGGGGGAAGAGGTAAATCTTACTCCATTTTCTATGTGTGCAGAAAATTGTATTAAAAAGCTTGAAAGCATTCAAGAAGACTGCTTAGTACTCACTTTCTGGATCTGGCTAGGGGTCTTTGTGTTTCTTCCTTTTATTGTTTGGGAGACATGGTCTTGGTGTAGCCCAGGTTGGGCAGGAATTAACTGTCTTCCTGTCATAGCATCCTGAATGTTGGGCTGTTAATATTAAAAGGAAGGTTGACTTGTACAAAAAAGATATTGGTTGATAGCTTTTGCCAATTTCTAGGGTAATTTCCTAATGAAAATCTATCTCTGTTAAAAGTATTGTTCAGTAATATGAAATTTAATTAGCAGTACTAGTTTCTAGCTCTATTGAGGAGTTGATAGTGAATAATTATATAAAACGTAAAGTGAGTATAGTAGTATCATAGATTAACATCTGTAAACTTTTTTTATGGCTAGCATAATATTGTCATGGATGCTTTGATCTTTTGAATCATGGAGAGACAATTTTTATAGTATATATCTCCTGCTAATTTGACTTTGGGGAGGGGAGATGGCCAAGAATTTCAGAACACTTTGTTTTTGTTTTTGAAGAACTCAGATTGGTAGGTTTTCTTTTCCTAGTGAATTTTATTAGACACAAAGAATCATGTGTATTGTAATGATACTTAAATTCATTTGTGGCCCTAAACATATTAGAAAAATTACAAACTAATTTATGAGTTTGTAAATTTTAAGTTATTAAAAAAACCCTCATTGTTTCATCAATGACTTGTTAATCTAATTTTTCTGAAAACAAAAACCTTCAACTAAGAAACCAGGGAGAAGTGGCACATGTCAGTGGGGTAAGAGTGCTTGCTAAGTAGATAGAAAGACTTAAGTTCGAATTCCCAGCACTCCTGTAAAAAACAAAACAAAACAGGGGGTGTGGCTGTGCATACCTGTGATCTTAGGTTTGTGGTAGGGAGGAAACAGTAGAATCACTGGAGTTTGCCTAGCTCCAGGTTTCAGTAAGAGACACTGTCTCAAATGTAGAAGGCAGAGTAATAGTGCAGGACACCCAGAGACCTCCTGTGGCTTCCCAGTGAGCACATGGATGTGTATACACACACACACACACAAACAACATACACTAAAATCTCTTGGGGGGCAGAGGGTCATCTGAAATAGGGATTCTTTGTATAGCCTTGGTTGTTCTGGATCTTACTCTCTAGACCAGGCTGGCTTCAAACTCTTAGAAAGCCATCTGCCTTTGCCTCCTGATTGCTGGAATTAAAGGCTTGTGCCACCCAGCCTTCAAATTCACATTTTCTTAGTAATATTAAGAGTTAAAATATGGGTTGGAGAGATAGCTTAGCGGTTAAGAATGTTGTCAGCTCTTCCAGGGGTCCTAAGTTCAATTTCCAGCAATTACATGGTGGCTTGCAACCATCTACAATGGGACTTGATGCCCTTTTCTGGCACGCAGGTATACATGCAGATAGATCATATATACATAAAATAAATGAATTTTAAAATGCTTTTAGTAACTGAAATTTCTAAAAAAAAAAAAAAAAAGTGAGTTAAAATATGTTTAATTCCAATAAAGAGATTGAAAAGGGAACTATTATATGGCGCACGCC
Organism: Mus pahari; assembly: GCF_900095145.1. Lineage (NCBI taxonomy): Eukaryota > Metazoa > Chordata > Mammalia > Rodentia > Muridae > Mus > Mus pahari. Next base: position 133,782,888 of record NC_034594.1, read on the forward strand.
TTTAATCCCAGCACTTGGGAGGCAGAGGCAGGCGGATTTCTGAGTTCGAGGCCAGCCTGGTCTACGGAGTGAGTTCCAGGACAGCCAGGGCTACACAGAAACCCTGTCTTGAAAAACCAATAAAAAAACAAAAACAAAAACAAAAAACAAAAAACAAAAAAACTACAGGGTTCAGGAGTATATGGCTATGGTAAAGTGCTTGCCTAGCATGCATGAGGGCCTGGGTTCTAGCCCTAGCACATAAACCATTATTATCAACAACAAAAAAACCAAAGCTGTGGCTAGTGACTCTTAGTACCATAGAAGTAGAAGCAGGAGGATCACAGCAAGTTTGATGCTAATTTGGGATACAGAGTAAGTTCTAGATGAGTCTAGACTAGAATGAGACCCTGCCTCAAGGAAACAAACAAAAAAAGTATGTATGTATGTATGCATGTATGTATGTATGTGTGTGTCTGTGTATAGTGTTTGAGAGCATATTCCTTAAAACCGTTTATCCTATTTGTGTTGCATTAGTGGTTGCATTGTTATCCTTACTTCACATATACAGAATATAGAGTTAGAAACAGCTAAGTAAGTAGCAAAAAGGTCACCTACTTAGTAGATAAGAGTGTACTCATACCTAAATCTTCTGACACAAAGTAGCTACTTTATAGCTACTACGTGTGTCATTAGTAAACCTAGAAGCATCATTCTGTATTGACAGTTTTCTTTTCCTGTTGTGAATGTTTTATAGCATTATACTTGACCCCTAACTTTCTGTTACTTGTACACTGCCAAATACTTATATGATCAAAAAGGTATAAATCTGAATCCTTAAAAAGTTTTTTTAAAAAAAAAAAAAAAAAAAAAAAAAAGCAGGTCCAAATGCAATGACATATGAACATTCACACTTTTTATCTTCAGTTTTTTATTTTATGTATATGAGTGTATGTATGTACATCATTCTGTTTCCTGCAGAAGTCAGAAAAGTCTATCAGATCCTCCAGATGATTGTAAGCCACCATAAGGGTCCTGGGAACTAGACTTAGATTCTTTGCAAGAGCAACAGGTGCTCTTAACCTCTAAGCCATCTCTGCAACCCCTAGAAATTGATATTTTTAGCAAGACAGATTTTTGGCATTGCTACAGTTTGCTATCTAATTACTAAATTGTACCTTTGAATTACTTCATGAAAAATTAAAACTATAATAATATTTAATGTTAAAGCTAGTCATATGATACTTGAGCTTCTTCATGATAAGTACCCCCACCCCCTTTATGCTATAGATCATTTAGAACTCTGCCATGTCTTCAAGAACTTAGGGGCTTAATATGGAATTTGATGGGATCTAATTAGTCTGTTTTTCATATATCTATAAAGGGGTCAGTCTCCCACAAAGTGAAGAATAAACTGTTAAGTGATCCCTGTTTGGTGACTGTCTTGGGTCAGGATGTTCCTTGGCAGGATTGTCTGACCTGGTTTAGCTTTGGCTCTGGCTATATTTATGTTCAGGGGTTAGATAGTCTTCAGGATTGAGTTCAGAAAGACTTTTCAGATTGGCCTATACCAGAAGATTTGGCATTAAAATCAGTATGCTTCCTAGGATGTGGTTTAATACCTCCTGGTGAAGGCTGGACTCTCTTATTCTGTTTGGAGGTGAGAATAGTGCTTCCTGTCTCATGTCACCAGCACATGTATGTACCACATGCCACTGTGTCCTCAGGTTCTTGGGATTTGAACTCAGGTTCTCATGCTTGTATGGCACTGAGTCATTTCCTCAAGCCCGTAGTCTGTCTGTCAGTCTGTCTGCCTGCCTGCCTGCCTACCTAGCTTTTTTAAAGATAAAAGTATCTGTGTGTCTCCATCTCTCTCCCTCTCCTGTGTGTGTGTGTGTGTGTGTGTGTGTGTGTGTGTGTGTGTGTGTGTAAAATGCAGGTGCTCACAGAGTCCAGAAGAGGATGTCAGATCCTCTGGAATTGGAGTTGCCCAGTATGGATGAGTATTGGTAACTGAACTCAGATTATCTGGAAGAACAAAGAGCTGAGCCATCTCTGCAGCCCCTTCCATTATTTGTTAATTCATACAGAAATCTTGAGATGTGAGCAGAGGAGCCAGACCTGGTGGTATAGTCATAATCCTAGCACTGGAAAGCATGAGTCAGAAGAATGACAAGTTCGAAGTCAGTCTAAGGTATATAGATAGTGCTAGGCCAGTTTGGACCAAAGGACTCATTGAGCTGCTTTGAAAAATGTCTTATTCATAATTATGTGAAATTTGACTTCTTTTTGTGTAGTTCTAAAGTAGAAAAAAGTTGTAAATTAAATGTGAGAGTAGAACTATAAGTAAGATATTTAACAAGTAGAGTAGTAAAATAAATTATCCACAACCACCACATGTTATCCTAGAGCAGCAGCTAACTGCCTAGTACCTATAGACTTAAGAGTATCATTAAATGCCACGTATCAGTCCTGATGATAAATTCACTGTGTAAATTTTAAAATATGTTTGTAATTTCAAAAAATCATAAAATTGTAGGAATGTATAGTAGAGCAGAGAATAGTAGTTGGTTTTCTTTTGTTTTGTTTGAGATAGTCTCCTGTAGTCAGGGCTGACTTCAAGTCTGCTTCGTAGCCTACTTCTCCTCCTACCTTCATCTAATCCTTCTGCCTCTACCTCCCAAGTCCTGGGATTGCAGGTGTGCTCTACCACACCGAGTGTTCTACTAGTTCTGGAGTCCCAGGACTTTGGCATGCTGGGCAGGCGGCTAGCATCTTAGCCACAGCTCCAGCATAAGTAGACAGAAGCTGTTAGAACATAAACTTTCAAGTAAAAACTATCCAAGTGCTCTTTTATTTTTTTCACTTATTTTGAAATTTTTTATGTGTCTGTATGCCTGAGTATATGAATGAAGACTGCATGGGTCTACGTGCCTGTGGAGTCCCCAGGAAGCCATTGGATGCCCTGGAGCTGAAGTTAATGAAAACTGGGATGTGGGTTTGGGAAACTAAACCTGGGTTTTCTGCAAACCCTTAACCTCTGAATCATCTCTCTAGCTCCAGTGCTCATCCTTTAACTTACATTTTATCATTCCTATCCTTAAGCAGAAATGATAATACAATTTTTAAAGATTATTTAGAAGTTTAGATAACATAAGTATATCTTTAGAACATACCTGACACCAAATCCCACTCCATAAATGTCATATTCCCTTCTTCACTGACAACAGAATAATTTTAGATATACTTATCTAGACTATTTGAGAAAGTTCTTTAAACATTAATGTTCAAACTACATTTTAAAAATCATTGTACAAGGAGCTGAAGAGATGGCTCAATGAGTGGTTAAATTCTTAACCACTGGGAGGCAGAGACAGGCAGACCTGGGTGAGGCCAGCCTGGTGAAATAGCATCAGGCCCTGTCTCAAAAATCAAGCAAATAAAATGCATACTACTCTTGCAAAGGACATGAGTTCTCTAGCACCCGTATTGAGTGACCTGCAACTACCTGTAATTTAAACTCCAGGGGATCTGACACCCTCTTCTGATCTCTGCAGGCCCTGCACTCATGTATATACTCACACAGAGATACATATAGACACATATATACAACCACATGGTGGCTCACAACCATCTGTAATGGGATCCGACGCTCTCTTCTGGTGTGTCTGAAGAAAGTGACAGTGTAGTGAGTATTCACATACATTCAATAAATAAATCTTTTAAAAATTTAAGTTAAAAAAAAATCTTTGTATAGTTTAGGATTAACTGGGTGGGCGATGGTCAGAAATGGAGTAATTTTTAATATTGCCATTGTCTTTTCTTCCCCCATTCTCAGTTTTTTATTTTTGTTGTTTGGTTGGTTAGTTGGATTTTTTTTTTTTTTTTTTTTTTGTCTCGAGACAGGGATTCTCTGTGTAGCCTTGGTGGTCCTGGCATTCACTCTGTAGACTGGGCTAGCCTGGAACTTACAGGGATCCACCTGTCTCTGCCTCTTGAGTGCTGGGATTAAAGGTGTTGAACCACCACTGCTGGCTTTTCTTTTTTGTTGTTGTTTTTCATGTGTAAGAACTACTTGCTTAGTGTCGTTGGAGGCTATTAAGAGAATGTCAGATCCTTTGAAGCTAGAGTTTTACAAAGTTGTGACATCTCTCCATCTCTTTGAGTTTTATTTTGGAATTTGTTGTTTGATATCAGCTGTTATATGAAATTTTGGGGTGCTGGTGCAAGGTATGTGATGTCTGTGATGCATGTGCCCTACAGAATATGTGGCCAGAAGAGGATGTTGGGTGTTTTTTTGATGTTCTTGAGAAAGAATCTCTCAGTGAACCCAACTGGCTGCTTTGTGCTGGTTAGCTGGCCAACAAGCAGGCTTCTAAGAGCCTCCAGTTTGTACTGGGAATTCTGGACTTAGAGGCAGGTACAAGCAAATGCTCAGTTTTTCTTTTTTGTTTTTGTTTTTTAATGCTGGAACTGGGGATTTAAACTCAAGTCCTCAGTGTCACAGCAAAATGTTCATTCATACCTACTAAACCATCTTTCCAGCATCGTGAATTTAAGCTTTTTAAGTAGATTTTAATTATTTTTTTTTTTTTGAGACAGGGTCTCACTGTGTAGTCCTAGAACTCACTATATAGACCAGAATAGCCTCAAGCTCAGAGAGATCTTCCTGCTTCTGCCTGCCTACTGCTGGAATAAAGGTATGTGCCACTACACCTGACAGTAGATTTTATTTGTAAAAAATATTTTATATTTTTATTTAAGTTCTGGTTAAATACAATTTAAAATTTAGTTCCTCAGTTGCATCAGCATATTTCAGAGTACTAGTAGCCATAGCTAGCTAGCACGTTTTAGTTCCAGCACTCTAGAGCATATGTCACAGCAGACATGTGAATTCAAGACCAGTCTAGTCTACATGGAAAGTTCAGGCCAACTAGGACCACATAGTGAGACTCTGTCTCCAAAACTGAAAGGCTAAGGATTCGGAAATGCCATTTCATTTTGTAGCTCTCCTGTTGATAAAAGTCTGTTCACAGGGGCTAGAGAGATAGCTCAGTGGTTAAAAATGAGTACTGCTTTTTCAGAGGACCCCAGTTTGGATCCCAGGACCCGGGTTGGTACTCAGACTTGCCTGTAACTACAATTCCAGAGGCTCTGGTATACCTTCTAGCCTCCTTGAGCACCTACACACATGTGTGATACATACAAACAATTTTTAAAAATAAAAATGGATCTTCTAAAAAAAATCAACTTGCTCATAAAAAACACCTTTCAAATCACTTTCTACCAGTAGAAATAAAATTTGATGCGTTTTGATGTATGAAAGTCAATAATGTAGTGTTTAAATCTTCTTAAATACATATAAGAACAACTTTCAATGTCATAGAGCATTAGGTAATACTGTGTGTATGTGTGTGTGTGTGTGTGTGTGTGTGTGTGTGTACATGCACACACAAATATACATTTATTTTAAATTTCATTATAGTAACAAATTAAAAAAACTCACACCAAAATTAACTAGACCCAAAGACTATATATAAAACTGAATTTCTACACAGAGTGGCCATTTAAAAAGGAAACTGGAGCTTCACATTGGATTTTATTCTTTAACTAGTGAATATATTTTATGTGCTTATCCACTAGCAAGACAAAAAAAAAATCCATGACAGAGAACTAGAAAAACAATTAGCTGTGTATCTTCTTTCATAATTCATGTTCATTACCTACATTAATCCTTCCTCATTACTTAATATTTAGCCTTTCTTGTTCTCTTTTCTACATGTTGTACTGTACCCGCATGTATATTTTTATTTATATATATGTATATATATATATATAATTTAATAATATATATTATGTTAATATAATACATACTATACATATATCATTGGCTAGATTCTACATGAGGAAGATCATGAGTTATTTTTTTTCTGAGATTATGTGGTCTTGTTTAATACTAAATATCCTAAATATCTATCCGTTTTCCTTCAGTTTTGGGGTTGTTGGGACAGGGTTTCTCTGTATAGCCATGGCTGTCTTGGAACTCACTCTGTAGACCAGATCGGCCTCAAACTCAGAAGAGACCCATCTATCTCTTAGCCCTCGAAGTGCTGGGATTAAAGTTGTGCTTCACTGTCTGGCTTTTCCTGAAAATTTTGTGATTACATTTTTCTTTAGAGCTGAATGGTATTCCATTGTATATTTATACCAAATTTTTATTGTTCTTTTTTGTGTTGGTAGACAACTAGGTTCATTCCAATTCTTTTTTTTTAGAGATTTATTTATGAGTACACACCAGAAGAGGGCATCAGATTCCATTACAGATGGTGGTGAGCCACCGTGGTTGCTGGGAATTGAACTCAGCACCTGAAAGAGCAGTCAGTACTTTTACCCACTAAGTCATCTCTCCAGCCCTCATTCCAAGTGTTTAGTAAATAGAGTAATACACATGGGGATGCAGATATTTCTACGATAGAATATAGATTTTTCTGAATATGTACCCAAGAGTGAAATAGCAGGGTCATATGGTAGTAGTAGTTTTAATTCTTTGAGAAATTTCCAAGTTAATTTCCACAATGGCTGTATTAATATATTCTTCCACCAACAGTGAATAATCAGCCCTTCCTCACCACAGCCTCTCCAACTGTGCCAAATGTATAGGTGACAGCCATTCTGATTGAGGTGAGGGCGTATCTCAAAGTAGTTTTAATTTCCTTTTCCCTGATGGCTAGGGATTTTGAACATTTTTAAAAATAGTTATTGACTATTTGTATTTCTTTTCCTTTTTTTTTTTTTAAAGCGTCTATTCAGTTCATTTGCCCCTTTGTTGGTTGACAATTTTGTTTCCTTCGTATTTAATTTCTGCAATTCTTTATAAATGCATATATTTAGTCCCTTGTCTAAAGTGTAGCAGGTAAAGATTTTCTCCCGTAGGCTGGTTTGCTCTGTCAGTTGTTTCCTTTCCTAAATAGAAACTTTGTTTTTGAGACTGCTTCTTTCTCAACAAAGCTCTGCTGTTTTGGAGCTGGCTCTGTAGACCAAGGCTCAGTGATCTCCTGCCTCTGCTTCCCAAATGCTGGAATTAAAGGTGTGTGCCTTGAAGCCTGGCAAATTTTGAGTTGAAATTTTTGTACAAGGTGAAAGAGGAGAATCTAATTTCATTCTTGTGAAGGCAGAAAACCCAGTGTTGCCAGCACCATTTGTTGAACAGGCTATCTTTTCCAGTGAATGATTTTTCCTCTTTTGTCAAAAATTAAGTGGGCATGGCTTTGTTGTTTTATTTCAGGGTAGTCTGTCATATTCCATTAATCTTCCTGTTTTCACACCCTCGACAGGATGTCTTTATGACTGACTACAGCCCTGTAGCATAATTTGAAGTTTTAAGTTATAATGCCTCTAGCATTCTTGTTCCTTCTTTAATTATTCATGGTCTTTTATGGTTCTATGTCTATTCTTGTATTGTTTTTTTGCTAAACTTGTGAACTACATCAGAATTTTGATGGGCATTGTATTAACTCTAAATTAATTTTTGTAGTATAGCCTTTCCTCAATATTAATTCTGCCATACCAGGAGCATGGAATGTCTTTCTGTTGTCTGGTATCTTCTGTAATTTTCTTTCTCAGTGTCTTGAAGTTTGTTTTGAGGGCTTTTTTCACCTCTTTGGTTAAATATATTCCCAAATAGTTAAATTCGGCATTTGTGTTTGCATATGTATCGTGGAACATTTCGTGAAGTTCATAGAACAACTTGAACTCTCCTTCCTGTGGGTTCTAGGTTGAAGTCAGGTTGTCAGACTTGAAGATAAGTGCTTTGAATTTGATGAGGGACTGTGCTGGCTCTGGGACTCAATTGGAGCTCATGTTGGGTGGAGGTAGGAGGATCACAAGTTTAAGGCCAGCACAATCTACAAAGCAAGTACCAGGCTACCTTGTACTACAGAGTGAGACCCTGTCTCAGAAAACAAGCTTGCAGCTAGAGCATTATTGGCAGTTAAGAGAACTAGCTATTCTAGAATACCTGGGTTCAATTCCCAGCATCTTCTTATAGCTTATAGAGTTACCCTCTGTAACTCTAGTTTCAGGATCTCTGGTTCTAGGCACACACATGGTACACATAGATACATGCAGGCAAAACCTTCTTACATACAAAAATAACCAAATCCAATCTTGATGAGTGGCCATCCTGCCCACCATCCTCCTACAGCCATGTGGGAGACCACAGTTGGGCTGCATCTGTGAGTTATACAATGTTTAAAGGGAACAGTGTTGGAGATTCTGTCCATAGGAAGCCCTCAGTGGTGGACACATTTTTCACATGGCTTGAACAGATTTATCAGTCCTGACTGGACAGTTCTACACAGTTATCTAGTGGCTTGTGGCACTGAGCCTGAGTTTTGTCTACAAAGAGTTTACTTGTTACAGGAATGGTACTTTATGACCTATGCCTTGGGAACTTACCACCTAAACCTTTTCATAACGTTCTTTTCTCAAAAAGTGTATCCTTCCTTGATGGAAGACTCAGATAACAGCCTTTCATTACCAACCAAACAATGAGTTTATTAGTTCCTTCATTTGAAAGTTTCCAGAATTAAAATTTTGACATGCCGCTACAAAAGGCATTCTTGTGGCTATGGTCTATACTTTCTTTTAATATCATGTTTTTCTGTGTCACAATGAAGAGGCAAATAAAGCACATGACTAACACAGATAGCAGAAGTACAAAGAGAAGGATGACCTCCTCACTTAGAAGCTGGACTAAATTCGTCGCATGTATTCAAGAACAGTTTTGAGCCATTGTAACAGTGCCTTTTTCACATAAAGTAGTTGTGAGGAAGCTGAATTTTCTTTTTAAGAGAAGCGTCAATAATTTGTATCTGAAATACCAGATCCTTGAAGAAACTGGTATTTAAACCAAGTTGCATTGATTTCTTTTTTAGTGATGTACAGATGTTTGAAACAGACAGAATTGTACTGACTATAGGCTTGAGAGGTCAAGCAGGTGGCAGCCCAAGAGAGCAGAAGGGAAGATGGGATGCAGCCCTGGGGAGCTGCCTTCCTGACCACGATGAGGTCACTCCTCTGTGCTAGAGGGACATGCCAGCCTGCTTCCTGCGTGTGAAAAATGATTTAATGCTTTGGGGGTGATTTTCACATAGCTCTATGGGGTTCTCATGCTAGTTTCTGAATTTCATCTCATTAGAGATGTTCTTCAAGTTGGCATCTATCATAATGACTCAAAATTTTGTTCTTAACTATGATTATTTTGAGGACCTGGAATTATAAATATATATAATATTTTGTTTAAAATTTTTCCTTTTTTTCCTAAAGGTTGAAGACGAGTCAATTAATAGGTTGTTAAATTCAGAACAGAGAATTTCAGTAATGTATCAGTTCCTTGGACATGTCTGGACACAGTAAATATTCAAGTTTTGGGGGTTTTTTGTGGCTAAGGGTATCAATCAAAAAGTAGTAGGAACCTGGACCTCTGGGAGCTCCCAGAAACTGAGCCACCAACCAAAGAACACACAGGTACTAGAATGAGGCCCCAGCACATATGCAGCAAATGTTCAGCTCAATCTCCATGTGGGTCTCCCAATAAGTGGAGCAGAGCCTCTTCCTAAAGCTGTAGCCTGACTGTGATATCAATTCCCTGACAGGGCTGCCTTGTCTGGCCTCAGAGGGAGAGGATGTGTGTAATCTAGCAGAGACTTGATGTGCCAGGGTTGGGGGATAAATCAGGAAGAAGCACCCTCTCAGGGGAGAAGGGGAGGAGGGATGAGAAGAGGGTCTCAATGAGGGAGGGAGGCTCTGGAAGGGGGAGTGCTTGGGGTTAAATTAATTAATTTTAAAAAAGTAGTTATGGGAAAGGATATTAATATAAAACATAAAGTATCTCCTGTCTAACAAAGAGAAAATGTTTTAAGTGATAGAAGGAGAGAGATGATTACCAGATTGTGTACACTGATAGCCTGGCTAGTGTTACCAACAAAGAATGAATTTCTTGTTCAAAATAAAGGAAAATATATGTCCTGTTATCTCAGCGCTTAGGAGGTGGAGACAGAAGGACCAGGAATTCAAGGTCAGCCAGGGCTACAAGAGACCCTGTCTCAAAAAGCCAAATAAATAAAAGTATGTATGTTTATTTGCCATGGAGCTTTTAAATGTTAAAATGTCATAGCATATTACCTTTGCTCCAGTTTCCTTATCTGTAAAAATAATATAATAATACTTTTAGGGTCATTTTCAGGATTAAGTTAGATAGTACATGTAATACATTTATTCTCTTTCTTTTTTTGTTTTTGGTGATGGTGGTGGTTTTTTGTTTTGTTTTCAAGTCAGGGTTTCTCTGTGTAGCCCTGGATGTCCTGAGAGAAGTTTGAGCCAGAATAGCTGAGTTGGACCAGCCAGAGTTCAGAAAGAACTAGAAAGGGATGAGCTTGTTCAGCAGTAAGTCTAAGGCTGAAAACATTCTAGGCCTAGATAACTGTACAGAGGCTAGAAGTTTCCAGGAGTAGGCCTAGGTTAGCAGACTGAGGCAGTAAGCTTCAGAGACAACAATTACAACAGGTCAATAAAAGTTAATTTTACAGCTCTGTATTCAATATTCAGTACAAAAAAGGAGGAGGAAAGGGGCAAGTTTTGTCTTAATGTTGCCATTAGGAGATATGAGGAAAAAGTAGTCAAAGATGATTCTTCATGCTTCTGTCATAGGTAGTCTGCATGCTGTTGACAACAAAAGCAGAAGGTAGCTGGGCTTGGTGGCACATACCTTTAGTCCTAGCACTCAGGAGGCAGAGGCGGGCAGATCTCTGAGTTCAGGACAGCCTGGTCTACAGAGAGAGTTCCAGGGCAACACAGAGAAACCCTGCCTCAAAAAAACAAAAATAAGACAAAAATAACAGCAACAAAAACCCAAACACAAAAAAAGCAAAGAGATTTATTGGAGATGAGGTGGTTTTAGTCATAGGAAGGTTGAGACTCTAGCTGGACCTTGTTCTCTCTCTCTCTCTCTCTCTCTCTCTCTCTCTCTCTCTCTCTCTCTCTCTCTCTCTC
>NC_034594.1:133793990-133799757 GCF_900095145.1 Mus pahari
CTCTCTCTCTCTCTCTCTCTCTCTCTCTCTCGTTCTCTCTCTTGTTCTCTCTCTCTCTCTCTCACTCACACACACACACACACAAAAGAGATGCACTTGAAATGCTATTTTCAAAGTTAGCTGGACCTAGTTGGCAGTAGAAAGCATAAAAATAGACCAAACCACTGTAGAAAACTTAGGGAAGAGAATTGAAGAATTTCTGAGGAACCACCAGCAATCAATCCAATGAGGAGAAGAGAAGAAGCACTTAACGGAGTCAAACATGGAGTGGTTTGACGTTTAGTAACTACTTGGACAGGATTTTGAATAAAAGCCAGAAATGGACAGCATTTGTAGAAGAACAGAAAGAGTTAAAGTAAGAATTGGAGTTGTAATAGTTGAATTTCATTTAAACAAAAAAAGTCCTTTCTATGTTTAAGAGTTGTTACATATTAGTGGCTAAAGTAGGTAGAATGATAGTTTGAACATGGACAATGAGAAGGCAAATGGAATGGTAGAGCCTAAAAGACTGCCAGAAATTGCAGAAAGGCTTCGTCTAGTTTGACGCAGAGTCTCACTATGCAGAGCTTGCTTGTCTGGAAGTCAAAGGCATCTGCCTGCCTCTGTCCTCCCAGTGCTAGGATGAAAGGCCTGTGGTCAAGGACATTTTTCTTTTCTTTTTTAAAATAAGAAACAAAGGTTGGAGACATTTTAACCCCAGTTCCTCCAGCGTAACTAGAAAGTTATGCTCATGTATACATAGTTAGTAAAGGGGAGCAAAATTGAAGAAACACTACAGAATTAAGAACTATTTATCAATCTGAAAAATCAACTGTGTAATTAGATTTTCTTTTCATTGTGAACATTCATACATTCATTTGTTATTATTTGCCGATCAGACTTGTCATTGTGATTAAAATAACTTTGGGGACTGGATGATAAACCATCAACCTACCATTTTACAGTCTGACATGATGACGCTATGTCAAAATCTTATCTTAAGCTAAGGAAAGGTGTGAATTTGAGGCTAGCCTAAGCTACATAGTTAGACCCTGTTGCAGGAAATATTAAAAATGAACGGCATTTTCTGAGCTACGTTGGGCAGCGTCGGGCCACATGGCTCCAGCTGGGTGTTCTCATTTCAACAGACTCTGGCCCAGGCTCCTGAGATGTCTCTACCCAACTTGCTATTTTCCTTGACAGGTCATTGCCAGGCCAGCCCCATGCAACATCTGCCCACCCCGCAACCTAGTAGAAACAACACTCTAGAAACTTATAATTAATCAGTCAGATTTATATATCAATACATTCTTTTTTTTTTTTTTTTTTGTTTTTTTTGGTTTTTCGAGACAGGATTTCTCTGTATAGCCCTGGCTGTCCTGGAACTCACTTTGTAGACCAGGCTGTCCTTGAACTAAGAAATCCACCTGCCTCTGCCTCCCGAGCGCTGGGATTAAAGGCGTGCGTTACCACGCCCGGCTATACATTTTTAATTCATAAGATACCCACACAGTAATTTCAGGGCCAATTGATAGTGGTATAAGCTGCCTACATAGATTAGACAAGTTACCCCAATTATTTTCTCCCTATATGAAATGATATCTACCTGTGGCTATTTAAAGCCACGCTAAATCTGAATCATCTTGTTAGCTTCCATCTTTCTTCCCCCTCTCTTCCCAGAGTTACTCTCTGTCCCCATAACTCTTAGCTCTGCCTCCCTTTTCCCTGTTCAGTCACAGGCCTCCTGCTGCACTAATATTTAATCCTGCTACAAGACCCTGCCTAAGAAAAATAAAATTTATTGAGCAGAGAAGGGCTGATTTTAAAAGATAACTTGAACTAACTGTTAAATCTCTAAGCTTTGTTCATGAAGCTTTTACTTTGGAATATTATGACTTAGAAAAGTTGTGTAATTAAGAAGTAGCATGGTTCTGGAGAGAGTAGTTAGCTATTAAAAGTCAACTAGGTAGGCAGGGAGGTCAACCTGGTCTACAAGGTGAGTTCCACGATAGTCAGGGCTACATAGAATAACCTTGCCTTGAAAATAAAAAAGTTTATGTTGCTTTGCCAAGGACTCAAGTTCATTTTCTAGCATCTGTGTCTGATATTTCATGGCCACCTGGATTTCCAACATCCTCTTCTGGCCTTAGTAGGCACTAGCAGCTCACGTGTACATATTCCAACAGACACACAAAACAATTTAAAAATAAATTTCTTTGAAAATTAAAAAGGTGGCAACAGCTATCACAAAGAAAAACAACTTTAAGATTTCACGTTTTAGGGCTGGAGAGATGGTTCAACGGTTAAGAGCACTAATGCTTTTCCAGAGGTCCTGAGTTCAACCCAGCAACCACATGATGGCTCACAACCATCTGTAATGGGATCTGATGCCTTCTTCTGGTGTGTCTGAAGAGAGCAATGTGTGTACTCGTATAAATAAATAAATAAATAAATAAATAAATAAATAAATAAATCTTTTTTTAAAAAACAACAACAAAAAAAGAATTCATTTTATTAAAAAGTGAAAAGATTATGAATAAATTAAAATGCATAGTGAATGTGTATCAAAATATTACTCATTTTAGTAATTAGTTCTCACTGGCTTAACATTAAATGTAGAGAACATAGCTTTTATGTGTTTGCATGTCTAGTGTAGGTAAGTTTTAATAGAGTATTAACATAGAGAGCTTAAAAAATAAAATAACTTTGTAATTTTGATATAAGTGTAAATTCCTTTTAAGATGATGTTTCTGAGTCTGGCTGTTTCGTTCTATCACTTCTGTGGTGAGTGCTGTTATCTTTTTCATTGTGGCACATTTTACATAATATATTACAACTTGAATCTATAAAAATATAGAGTTAGATGCTGCTGCTGGACACTTTCTTGGGTACCATTCTTCAGTCTCTGCTTGGGCACCTTCCTCAGGTTTTTACTCCTCATCACTGCGTTCCTTTCTTGTTTGACACTGTGTTGGACCCAAAAATGACTCCTCTGAACACATTAAAAGTAAGCCGCTTAGTCAGCTGGAGGCAGAGACAGGCAGATCTCTCTGAGTTCGAGGCTAGCCTAGTTTACTTAAGGCAGTGATTTTTCAACGTTCCTAATGTTGAAATTCTTTAATTCAGTTCCTCATGTTATGGTGACCCCAAACATAAAATTATTTTCATTACTACTTCATAACTAATTTTGCTACTGTTAGGAATCATAATGTAAGTATATGATATGCAGGATATCTAATATATGACCTCTGGGAAAAAGTCATTTGACACACACCGGCAAAGGAATCACCACCCCCAGGTTGAGAACGTCTGACCTAGGGAGTTCTGGGCTAGCCAAGGCACATGTAGAGACCCTTTCTCAAAGACAAAAACTTCAGGGCTGGTAAGATGATGGCTCTGCCATTAAGAACACTGGCTGCTCTTCCAGAGGTCCTGAGTTCAATTCCTAGAAACCACGTGGTGACTCAGGACTATTTATAAAGGGATCGATGTGCTCTTCTGGCATGTAGGTATACATGAAGACAGCATTCCTACATTAGAAACAAAAACAAAAGCCCATTTAAATTAGCCCCTTTAGCTTTTCCCCCTATGGGGATGATAAATGAAGCTCCAGTTTTTACCCTCTAACTCAGTAGCCTTTCTCTTTGTGTATGTCTTAGGGGGTGTGTGTGTGTGTGTGTATCTCTCGTGTGTGTGTGTGTGTGTGTGTGTGTGTGTGTGAGTGTTGTGTGCTGTAAGGTTAGATAGAACTCAATCCAAGTATTTTATGAAGAGATATTTTTACAATTAAAATTGTTTTTCCTCAAAGGGGTGTCATTACTAAAACTTCTAGTCTTCAAATCGTAGACTATAATTTCCTCTGTAAATTACTGATGCCTCACTGGGAATTACAATGCTTAAGTGTAATAATAAGCCTTTGTTTTTCTTTGTGTTATTGCTTACTTAGCTTCAGTTTTCAGGATAGTTATAAATTTTCTCTTCTCTAATGTGGTCCCTTCATGCTGGTTGCCATAGAAATATTCCAGAGAAGTGGCAAACTAGGTTAAGGTCAAGAATAATGATTCTTAAGAAGTTACCATGTGGGATAGAATGAAAAGTGATCCAAGAATTTTTTTCTTTACATATAATAAGGTTTTGTTTGATTTGATAGTTTTCTCAAAGGCAGCCTAAACCTAACCTAAACTAAAACCTTTGTTTTAGTCCAGTTCAACAGTTAATTAGCCATTGGCTGAAAAACGCTGCTTGCCATCAAAAGTTTATTATCTATAAGCAGGTGTACTTCTGTCAGGAGAAGAACTTGCTTACAGCAGATATAGTGAATTGTAGTCCTGTTTTTCTCCGAATTAGGGACAAATAAAATAACCCTGTAATTTTATGGTAAGAGATGGTTGTGATATACTTAACATTTCACAGCAGTATAATTTGGTGGTTCAGTGCAGCTATTGCTGTGCTCATAGAAAAACTGACCTGTGGACATTTTAAAATTATAAATAAACATTTGAGAAACAAAGCTATAAAAAGACAGGCCTTTAATGATTTTTAGCAGGTTTATTGATTGAAATTTTACAGAAAATATAGTTCATTTAAGTATAGAATTCACCTACTTTAATTTATAGAGCTATGCAACTGTCAGAATTACCTGGTTTTAGATTTCCTGACACTTAACAAACATTTCCTAATATCAACCACTATTAACTACCATAATAGGTTTAAAAGTAACAGCTTAGGAGTTTGGTCTCCTTGAGTCATAGTCCTGCCATTTGCTTTGACTACCTCTTTGTATGAAGCCTTTTAAATTTTAAAATTGGGTAATAACTGTATTACAGCATTGATAACATTTCATTACAATCCCTAATCCTTAGGGGATACTTTTCAAGACCTCCAACAGATACCTTCAATCGTAGGTAGAACAGAGTACACAGTCTGTCCTATGTGGTTCATGCCCTGATCCCTCTTTTTGCATAACTGAATTTGTACCTTAGTGCCATTTATTGAACGGTTACTCAACACAAATGAGTACATAATGAGTTCTAGGCCAGTGAGGGCTACATAGGTCAGACCCTGTGTTTCATCATCAAGAGTGTATCATCTATACATAGCTATAATGATGCCTCAGAAGAAGAAATAATTTAATTTAGAACAGGTATTTGATCAATGTTAAGTTTGATCTTCCTCTGAATTAGGGATCTGACAACCAAGGTGGCTGTTAAAGTTAGCATATGCAGTATAAATCAGGAGTGGCTCAAAATATATTGAACAAGAATTCCAGAAATAAGTCATAAATGTTAAATTATACTCTATTCTGAGTAACATGATGAAGTCTTGTGCCATCTGAGAGATGAGTCATCCCTTTGTCCGAGAATCAGGATGTTGTTATTTTAATAATTGTATTTCATGTGTTTACTGTTGCTTAGCCCAAGTAAATGTTTATCACATTCATTAAACCATATATCCCATGGTGTGTGTGTTAAACAAGATGTAAACAACAATATTTGATAAGCTTGAATATTTGAAATGAAGTTAGAGAAAGAAACTTAAAAGAATGAATCTAGAAATTCTTGGATCAGTTTCTGCGATTAAGTCAAACTTCTCCAGAGACCCGTGTGCTTTGTAGTTTATCGTTCCTGAAATACAGTATTTAAGAGTTTTTTAAGCCGGGCGGTGGTGGCTTTAATCCCAGCACTCGGGAGGCAGAGGCAGGTGGATTTCTGAGTTCGAGGCCAGCCTGGTCTACAAAGTGAGTTCCAGGACAGCCAGGGCTAAACAGAGAAACCCTGTCTCGAAAAAA
>NC_034594.1:133799813-133802874 GCF_900095145.1 Mus pahari
AAAAAAAAAAAAAAAAGAGTTTTTTAATTTTACCTTAAATTTAATTAGGGAGAGGGAATACAAGTGGATATAGCGTATGAGTATGTGTACATGTGCATTTGAGCTTTGAGGCCACAGGAGGACTTAAGGTAGCCTGCTCTATCACTTGCTGCCTTATTATTTAAGATAGGGTCTCTTGTTGAGCCTGGAGCTAGACTGGTTACCAGCAAGCACTATCTATTCTCTGTCTCTTATTTATGTGTGTATATGTGTATGAGCACACATGTGTAGAGTTGTCCAGAGAGGCCAGAAGAGGATGTCAGGACCCTTAAATTGGAATTACTGGTTGTTGTGAGCCTCCCTACTTGAGTACTGAGAATCAAATTCAGATCCTCTGGAAGAGCAGCAATAGCTCTTAACTACTGAACTATCTCCCAGGCACACCCACAGAGCTTTTTGATTCATTTAATCCAATATCTATTTTTATTTTTGCTTCCTGAACGTTTTAGGGTGTTTATAAACAACAACAAAAAACAAGCTCATTTCAACATCTGACATGTCTCCTCTGTGCTTCCTTCTGGCAGTTTCAGGTTTTACATAAGTCCATAATACATTTTTACTTGGATCTTGTACCTGATGAGAAAGAGGGATATATTTTCATTCTTCATGTAGATGTTCAGTTGTCTCAGCACCATTTATTGAAAAGATTGTCCTTTCTTCCAGTGGTATTTTTAACATGTTTGTCAAAAGTCAATCATGAAATTCTTCCACTCCTTACTACATGAACAAATACCCTGAGTTTAGTTAGGTCTTGTGTTATTTGATCTTTAATTATTTAGAGTGACCACTCTTTTTAAATTAAAAAAAATATTTTTATGTATGTGGATGTTTTGCCTTCATTTATGACTGTGCCCCAGGTGCATGCCTGGTGCTGGTGGGAACTAAAAGAGGACATTGAATTCCCTGGATCTAGAATCACAGTATGTTGTGATCTCCCATGTGGTTGTGGGAACAGCAGGTGCTCTCAGCAGTTTCTGCAGCCCCATCTTTTTTTTTTTTTCTTTTAGCATGTAGAGTGCATGCCATGGTGGCACTGAAAAGGCAAGAGAACAACTTGTAGAAATTCTATCCTTCCACAGTGTGGGTTCCGGTGGCCGAACTCAGGTTCCCAAATCTTGGTAGCAAGCACCAGTACTTACTGAACCCTCTCGCCAGTCTTTGTGTCATCTTTTAACCTTTCTTATTGTCTACTATTGTCGCAGGATATATGATCACTTTATGAACCCAGAGATTGTGTTATTTGCTTAAAATACCTGTTTGTAGTTGTGTGATTCTGCCCTTAAGACACATGTCTAATCCCTTTGTTTGGAGTACAGATACTCCTTTAGTATACACCTTTAATTCCCCCCATCCCCAATGAAGGTAAAGTTAGTTTGTAGAAGGAAGCACCCATATTTGAAAGTAGTGTGTAATTGAGTTGCAGACAAAGTGATGAATCTGAAAGATTTGACAGAATAAGTTCTTCCCAAGAAAGGAAAGGGAAGCTACTTAAGAGAGAGCAGTACAGGGGGGCAGAGTGGAGTTTTACCAGGACAGCTGTACAGAGACTGGTTGAAGAGAGAACAAGCTAGACATAAGTGAAGACAGAATGAAAAGGAATCAGAGTAGAACATATGGCCAAATTACTACGATGCCAAGCGGAGCAATCCAGGAGAAGCTGGGAGAAACCAGAGTGAATCAATCAATCAGCTTGGAAAGAAATTTGATCCAGAACAGCCGAGTTGAACCAGTCAGAGTTCAGAAAGAACTAGGGAAGGGATTTTGTAGTATTAAATCTCAGAGGCTGAAAACATTCTAGGCCTAGATAAGATTATACAGAGTCTAGAAGCTTCCAGGACTAGGCCCAGGTTTAGCAGCTACAGCAAACCTCTGAGACAACAATATAGGAAAATAAAGGATACTTTCACACGTCTGTATTTTGGTCTTTTTTTCCTGGCCTTTCACTTACTTCATAATCTATTCAGTCTCATAAATCACAAATCTGTGGTTATGTATTTTCCTTAACCTAAATTTTAGGAATTGTTTTTATCATATCTTTTAACTTTCATTATAAATATTACTACTTTAGTACATAATATCCCACACATCCTTTTATGAATTTAGAATAGTTCCATCTTATACATGTGCCATCCATGTATAGATATATAGATATGCTTCAATTTGTAGCCATCAGTTTAACTTTGTGATTGTTGTTTACATCTGCAGCAGAAGGAGACATAGATATGCGACTTTGCTATGTCCAGTGCTAAGTAATTCTTAGCACTGGACATAACAAAGAATAAAAGAGCTAAAATAAAAAATGCCTCTTTTTTTAAAAAGGAAAAGAAAGAAAGACCAGGTCTCCTTGTATAATCCTGGCTGGCCTCAAACTTAGAGAGATCTACCTACCTCTGCCTGCCTGGTGTTGAGATTAAAGATGTTAGCCATCTTGCCAATATCTTTCTATCCTCTCCACTTCCAACATTTCCTCCTACTTTACCACTTCCCCAACACATCTCCCTTCCTTCTTTACATCCTGTTTTCTGAAGTCCAGTTAGTGCTTTCCTGCGTGCACATGGGTGTGGGGCCTTCCACAGGAGCATGGACAACTTAATAGAGGTCATGCTTGCAGAGAAAAATGACATCGTCCCCCCCACCCAGTTTGCAGCCATCATTTGCACTTGCCGATAGTGATAGAAGGCACAGGAGCCCGTCCGTCTTCCATCCATGCTGTGTTGTTGACTTACCTGTTCTGCTGGTCTGTCTTGTACAGGTAACTACAGCTGCTGTGAGTTTATGAGTGCAGCACCCATGCTGTGTCCAAAAGACAATGTTTTACAGTACTCCTCTCTACCCTCTGGCTCTTAGGTTCTTCCCACTTACTCTTCTGCAGTGTGCCTTAAGCCTTGAGGAGTTGATATAAATATTTTACTTAGGGTTGCACCTGAAAGTCATTTATTCTGTCTAGCTGTACTTTCTTTTTTCTTTTTGTTTGTTTGTTTTTTGTTTTTGTTTTGTTTGAGACAGGGTTTCTCTGTGTAGC
>NC_034594.1:133802964-133820673 GCF_900095145.1 Mus pahari
GGGGGGGGGGGAACCTGATTTAGTTAAGAGACAGAAGAATTGTAAATAACAGCATATAAAATTATTTCTCTCCAATTAATACATTGTATATCTACATGCATAAGGAAACAATGGGAAATAAGGTGTTTTATAGATTTAGAGTGATAATGAGAATTGGAGAGATGAGTAATAGGATAAGAGGGAGATTATTTTACTGTAAACATTTTTAAAACATTTGACTGGATTGTTACTTGGAAAATGTTTGTAAGAGTATTGATTGATGGCCTACTTGCCTAGCATACACAGGTCCTAGGTTCTATCTCCAGTCCCACACAGAGAAAACCCTGTTGGTTGTTGGGTGGGACTTGTTGCTGTCAGAATAGTTACTTCAAAACCATCCTGAATTACATACGCTGGTGGAGGAGGGGAGATTAAAAGAGTATTAATTTCCTCTCTTTAAACTAGAACTTAGGCCTGATAGTTTGATTTAACACAAAATAGCTATGAGGCTTATAATTTTCAGAGAATACAGACTGGGGTGCTGTATCTCCAACTTTATCTGTTATATAGCTTTTGAATGAAGTTACAAGTCAAGCTCCCAGTCTCTTTAATCTATGTGTCTGTAATGGTAAGGATAAGATGGTAAGAGATTTAAGATTTGAGCTAGACTATCTTGCTTAATCTCTATCTTAATTGTGTGTGTGTGTCTCTGTGTCTGTCAGTCTGTCTGTCTTTAAGAGAATGGGGATCTAATTCCAACCTCCTACAGACTTTAAAGGTCACACCTTTAGACAAGTTAATTCATCCTTCTGGAAAATACGTCCTCCTTTAAAATAGCAGATGGAATTGATTATTTTATCATTTGTAACATTAAAATGATAAGGCTGTAGAGTCATGATTGACTTCAACAGTTTAATTGAAATTAAAAACAGATTATTCTAATTTTTTTCCTTTTTCTGTTTTCCAGGTTATATTTCACACTATGTGCTGACTGTATCTACAGAAGATATTTAAAAAAAAAGATAAACTTTTTTCCAAGATTTTGATTCCAGTGGAATCTTTGCTTTAGATTTTGTGTGTGTGTGTGCGTGTTAGTGAATTGTAACTCCAGAAGCAATGCCGGTACAAGCTCCACAATGGACGGATTTCCTTTCCTGCCCAATTTGCACTCAGACTTTCGACGAAACAATTCGAAAGCCCATCAGTTTGGGCTGTGGCCATACTGTCTGCAAAATGTGCCTGAATAAACTCCACCGTAAGGCTTGCCCATTTGACCAGACCACTATCAATACGGACATTGAGCTCCTTCCTGTGAACTCAGCATTACTGCAACTAGTGGGTGCTCAGGTAACTTACTATTGCTTATTGTCTGTCATTGACTGTTTTTAGTTATATGTGTCTTTGTGTGGGCATGCTTATTTTAATGTAGATATAGATGGTTGCATATAGCAATATTTATAAACATGTATATACTTGAATTATTAGATTTGCATATTTCCTTGCCTCATTAGCCAAGATAATCTTAAGGACACCATAGTCCCAGTAGCAGTGTACATGCCTTTTGTTTAAATATTGGTTTCTAATACAATATTTAATAAAAAGAACCATAACTCTTGGGAGGGATGGTCAATTCAAGGGCTAGGACAGCAAGTCCTTAAAATGAGCATGGAGTGTCTTGTGCAAGTATTCTAACAAAGTGGGACTATGTCAAAAGTATACCAGAGCTGGTTGAAAGAGCTCCCAGTGGCCAGAGCTGGAAGGGTTTGAGCAAAATAAATGGATATGTTATTGAATTATAACAGTAGGAAAAGAAGTCAAAAGCTCTATGTAGATAAAATGGAAATGGAGAACACAAAGATACAGCTATAGTTTTTAAGTTTTCATAGTTCTATTTTATTTCTTGAGCCTCTGATTTTATTTCATTTAGGAAATTTAAAGTCGTTGTCCTAGAGCCCATTATGTTTATGCCAGTCTTTGAACCCAGGTTTCTTCTAAGTTTGAGTCAGTTTGCATAGTCTATAGAGAAAGAAAAGCAAAGAGAACTGTTTTATCTGAGGGGAGTCATTACTTACTGACTTTTTTCCTTTCTTGGCTTTTAAAAGGTTTTATTTTCACTGGATGTTGTGGTGTGTGCCTTTATTAACAGTGCTGGGTAGAAGACAGGCAGACATATTTCTTGAGTTCAGGCCAGCAGTGTTACAATAGTGAGACCTTGTCTCAAAAAGAAAGAAGGGGGGGTTGGAGAGATGGCTCAGTGGTTAAGAGCACTGACTGCTCTTCTGAAGGTCCTGAGTTCAAATCCCAGCAACCACATGGTGGCTCGCAACCATCTGGAATGAGATCTGACGCCCTCTTCTGGTGCATCTGAAGACAGCTACAGTGTACTTGGATATAATAATAAATAAATATTTAAAAGGGGGGGGCATTTTTTTTTTTTTATGTAACTGTGTATACCCCATGTGTCCAGGTACCTTTGGAAGCCAGAAGAGGGTATTGGCTCCCCTGAAATCAGAGTTATAGGCAGCTGAGAGCTACCTGATATGGGTGCAGGAGAATTGAGCTTATGTCTTCCAGACATAAGCTCAATGGCTGAGCCATCTCCTTAACCCTTTAAGAAGTTATTAAATACATCTTAATGTATTTGGGAAGTGGATGCCCATGTAACCACCATTTTGATATAACTACAACAACTGTTATCTAAAGCAGAGATAAGGGCTGCTTAGCATGTTCACAAGTACAGTGATGTTTGAAAAAAAGGAGGAGGAAGTAGGAAATAAAACATGGTAAGAGATGACGAAGAAGAAAGATGAACAAGAGGAGGAAGAAGAAAAGAAGGAGGAGAAGGAAGAAGAGGAGAAAGAAGAGAAGAGGGGGAGGAAGGAGAAGAAGAACAACAGTTTTTTCCCAACTGCATGTGCACAACTCAAGCATGATGAAGACTCAAAGAACAGCCATAACCAATAGAATTCTGAAATTAAATTTTAAATCATGTATTTTAAATTTAAAAAAGGAAAAAAAAACTAATCATACAAAAAGGAAGAATAAATTAGAGACTCTAAAGGCTTTCTGTAAGTGTAAAATTACCCCCCTCCCAGTGTGATTTTCAATTAACTACTGCTGTATTAAACTCTGGAATTGTGGTTTTTACCTGTGTGATGCTATGGTGAATGATTCTTGTGGGTTTTTTGTTTTGTTTTGAGTGTGTTTTCTTTTTGATTACACCTCTCTTCTTACTATTATATTTTTGTTTGTTTATTGATTGATTGTTGGGGGGCCACATAGAGGACAGAGACAAAGAATCGCTTTCTCCTTCCACCATGTGGGCCCTGGAAATTGTGCTCAGGTCAGACTTGATGGGTGGCAAGCACTTTCAACCTTTGGTCCATCTCAGTGGCCCATCTCAGATTATATCTTTGAACTTTATCACTGAAAGTGATATCACCTGAAAAAAATATTTAATCTCTGGCTTCATCACTTGTTCATTTAAGTACCATATGTGTTCATTTCTATGATTGAAGAGTGGTTTTGATGGATAACCTATACCAAATACACATATTTATGTTAGAGAAATTCAGCAAATGCTTTCTCAGTCAGGTGAACTGGATTAATGTGACCAAAAATAAGTCATATTGATAGTGAATCTTTAGCATGCTATGATGAAAAGGGCATTTTTTTTTTCTCTCTTGACTTATTGTCAAAAATATCTAACTCCGCTGGGCAGTGGTGGCACACGCATTTAATCCCAGCACTTGGGATGCAGAGGCAGGTGGATTTCTGAGTTCGAGGCCAGCCTGGTCTACAAAGTGAGTTCCGGGACAGTCAGGGCTACACAGAGAAACCCTGTCTCGAAAACCAACCAAACAAACAAACAAAATATCTAACTCCAGTCTCCTTGTGAGAAAAATGAGATCCGTCAAAAGCCAGTATGCAACATGCATCCCCAGTAGTCCTTAAAACCTCCAATCATCAAAATACAGAAAGAACCTTATAAAGAGTGATACACAAATCAAATATTCTGAATGAGCTTCTGGAACACGGGAAGGCTGTTAGGCAAAAGTAAGGCATTCTGAGTAAAGTCAGAATTTTTTAACTGTAATGAGCTAAATTATTATAGCCATATTGACATATTAATATCAAAGAGAACATTATAATGAGAATGAGGTGTGAGGTAATAGGAATTCTCTGAACTATCTTTGTCATTTCTGTACATTTAAAATGCTTCTAGGAAACTGTTTACTTGTTTGTTTTGTTTTTAACCAGGAAAAAAAATGATTAATCCTACTGCTAATCAGGAAAATAGAAATTTAGATAACAGCAGGGTTTGCTTTTGTTTCTGTTTCTGTTGTTTTGTTTTATTTTGTCTGAATGGTGGTCCCGTGTGGTCATGCAGGACTCTTGCATGTGCTAGGGAAAGTGCTATCTGTCAGGCTCTGGAGAATATAAAATGGAGAATGCGCACAACCCTGTAGCTATAGTGGCTGCACTTACAGCTCGTCAAACCAGATGATTTTAACATATACATACAGGCGGGACCTGCAGAGGAATATCACTACAGTCTCTAAAAGCAACAAGTTAAAAATAGCCTAAACATCAGAAATGATTCACTGTGTTGTCTATACCACAAAGTTATTAGACATTTACAGATATCATCACAAATATATTTCCAAAACAAAGATTTTTTTTTTCTTAAAACAGCATCTTATGTATCCCAAGCCGGTCTCGAACTCGCTGTGTAACTGAGAATGACCTTGAACTCCTGATCCTCTTGGTTATGGGCTTGTGCCACCATGCCTGGTTTATGTGGTGCTAAGGATTAAATCTGTATCTTTGTGCATATGAAGAAAATACTCTTATAACTGAGCCATCCCAGCCCTCAGATCAGTTTTAATAGCCAATGACAGTTTGGGAGGCTGAGTCTGTATGTTTGAGGCCAGCATGGTCTACATAGTTCCAAAACAACCAGAATTACATAGTGAAACTTGTCTCAAAAACAAAACAAACAACTAAAAATTCCAGTGACAAAGTCTAGCATACCAGTAATTTCTGTAAATTAATACACATGATTAAATATTCAAGGATATATTAATGTGTACAGAAAATAGGAAGAATCAAGGGGAACTCACAATATCACCTCCAGAAGGCATTTAGCAAGAAACACATAGACAAAATGACATCCTTTCTACCAAAGTTACTGAATCTTTTATACCAAACTATCTTAAGTTCATACTGATAATGTTTTTCATTAGAACACCCTCCCGCAGGGTATTGTGGTTGAGGAGAACATTTCCTAGGCTTCAACCTTTTATAAATACATCTTTCCAGGTGTAAATGTTGTAATTCAAACTACTCAATCTTGAGTTTACCTTTATATTTGAATAATACATTTGGCTCTGAAAACACAGGTTTTCCTTAGAAAATACTGATTTGGATGACAATTTGAGGGTCTATTGGCTGTTCTATTTCTATGTTCAAGCTCCCTCTAGTGGCACAAAAGAATCCCTACCCCTTAAATTATTACATTCCTTTCTCCTACTTGGTACGACACACCACACACACACACACACACACACACACACACACACACACACACACACGCTTCTTGAAAAGCAAAGGCTTGCAAGCAATCCATTAAGTTTTATAGATTAAGGACTGGAGAGTGCTTGCTGCTGAACTGATTTCCCAGCTCCCACACCGGGCAGCTCTTTTCACAGTCACCAGTAATTCCAGCTACAAAGGGCCCAGTGCCCTCATCTGGCATGCATACCCACATGCAGTCACATACACGAAAGGAAAAACAAAATTTAAGTCTTTATAAAAATTAACTTGTTCATTTCAGTGTGTAATGCTTGTTTGTTCTTTAGCTTTAAAGGTTTAAATTACATACAGCTTAATCCAAGATACTTAGCTTTGGTATTGTCTACAATATCAAGTGTTTTTAACTTTGCTTTTGCCAACTGCATGTCTCAGTTTGAGTATCTGCATTCTATTTCATCGGTGATTCTAACCTACTCATCCTGTATGCCATCTGTAAGATTAGGTTGGGTTGTCAAAGGATTAAGTGCATCTACCCTTAGCCTATTTTAAAATATTTCTCTTTTCCTTTTTGGGGGAATGGGGTAGGGTATTGTTTTGAGACAGGGTTTTTCTGCATAGTCTTGGCTGTCCTGGAACTCACTCTGTAGACCAGGCTGGCCTACAACCTTTGCCTCCCAACTGCTGGGGTTAAAGTCCTGTGGTACCACTCCCCAGTTCAAACATTTCTTATATACATACACACTTTTATTATTAGTTAAACAGGTCTGGAGAGATGGCTTGGTGGTTAAGAGAACTTGCTACTTCTGCAGACGACCCAGAGGTAGTTCTGAGCACTCATATAAGTCACTTAAAACCTTCTACAACTGTATTTCCTAGAGATCCAATACCAGCATCTGGCTTCTTTGGACACTAGGCATGCTCATAGTGCACTTTCCACGCATGGAGGCAAAACACTCATACAGATAAAATAAATCATTCTGTGTTGAAGAGATGGCTCTTTTAATTTTTAAGCGTATATGTAAATGCCTTAATTCTTGAAGAGGTGTGTAGTAATGCCCCCCGCCAGCCTCCTGCACACAATTTACATGCTTGTTATTAGCTGTTAATTTTTTTAAAGATGTATTTTATTTATATGAGTACACCCTAGCTGTCTTCAGACACACCCGAAGAGGGCATCAGATCCCATTACAGATGGTTGTGAGCCACCATGTGGTTGCTGGGAATTGAACTCAGGACCTCTGGAAGAGCAGTCAGTGCTCTTAACTACTGAGCCATCGTTCCAGCCCCCAGTTGTTAAATTTTTATTCTTTAACGGTCTTTCAGAAGATGGGGTTGGGGATGGGGTATATATTGAGTGGACGAGAACAGAATAAGTTCTTTGCATTGACTCTGAACCAGATAGAAAGTAGCAAATTAAATGTACAAGATATTGAAAATATTACTATTAGTAACACAAAATGTAAAGGTTCTGGACTAGATCTGGACAGTCTAAAGGGGCTCTGTTTAAGTACTAGGAAATACTTTATGGGACCTAAAGTTGAAAATGCTGAGCCTTTGGTTCTTTAGAATCATAGTTGAGTGAGCAGGCAGGTATGACTAATGTGTGGCTCCTACCCTCAACTAGACTTGTCCTCTGACCCAAACAGGAAAGCCCAGAAATGGTGCAGGAAGCCTTGGCCACCAAGGGCAGAAGCACATCAAAACTCCACAGACAGAACAGAGAAAACCTTTCCATGAAACATGACTCTCTTTTCTAATTCCACTCGTGACTAGCCTAAAATTTGGTTTCTTGTTTATATACCTCTGTCTGTTGCCACAATTCCATAACAACTTTTTTCTTAACTATTGTTTATTCCTGTCAGCCTTGGTGGCACACACGCTTTTAGTCCTAGCACTGTGAATTTATGACAGAACAACTTTAGTCTTCTAGGAAGTACAAATATAAACCAGAGTGAGGTGGCAGGAGGGAGCAAATGGCAGAAAGAGGGGTGTTGAGGGAAGGAAAGCAGATTGATTTGTGTGCGTTTGAGATAGGGTCTATGTAGTCTTGGGTGCACTGGGACTTGCTATATAGACTAGGTTGGCCTTGAAATCAGATGCCTGTCTACCTCTGCCTCCTGAGTGTGCTGAGACTAAAACTATATGCCACCACATTGACTGAGAGAGAATCTAAGAGAAAACATTTTAAATATTTTCACCACAAAGTATCTGAAATGATAATTTTCTTAATTAGCCTAGTTTAATTATTGCAAATTATAAGCTTATATCATCAGGGATTCACATTGTACTTAAGAAACATTTATGGCCAACACTAACAACATTTCAGTGTGCTCGCTTCGGCAACACATATACTAAAACATTTCATTAATTTTGAAAAAAAATCTACATTGAGGCACTACTTTCTACCCAATGCCATGGTTCTATAAGAAAGAGAAAACAGGGCATGGTGGCATACACCTGTAATCCAACCACGTGAAAGGCTGAGGCTCAAGGATCCTTGTGAGTTCCCCAGTTGTTTAGACCCTACCTCAAAATCAAAAAGTGGGTGATATGTGGTAAGTATTTTAAATGGTATGTAAGCAGGTTACCTGTTGGAGCCCACATAAGTACCATGAGTTATATTCAAATAATGAAATAATAATTTGCAATAAAAATAAATGAAATATTGAGGACTAAGAAAGTATCTCAACTGGTCAAGCATTTTCCTTACAAGCATGGAATCTTTAATCCCCAGAATCCGGATAGAAGTGGGTATGGAAGCCAGAGATCTGACCCATAATTAAAAGCATTAACGGATCTCCCTGAGAACCCAAGTTTGAGTCCCAGCACATGGCAGCTCCCAACCTTCTGTAACTTACACGTTGGTACACAGACATATGCAGGCAAACACCAATTCATATTAAATAAATATTACAAAAAGATGTGTGTTGGCACTCTTACAATGTCAAGGCCGAAGATCTCTGGGATCTCTAAGACCCTAGGTTAGGCAAGCCAGCCTAGCCTACTTGGCAAGTTCTAGGCCAGTGAAAAACCCTGTCTCTAGGTAGATGAGAAACAACCACGGAAATTTTCCTCTAGTTTCTGTACATACCCACCAAAAAGAAGGAAGGAAGTATGGGTACATACCACACTTTTAATCCCTATACTTCAAATGTGAACTGCCAGCGTAGTCTCCATCGTAAGTTCCAAGTCAAGCCAGGGCTGCATAGTTGAGAGAGACCCTGTCTTGGGGCAATGAAGGGATAGGGTCCTTTTTTTGGGGGGGGGGGAGGCAGTTTGAGGAAAAATTTCAATTTAGTTGCTATAGTTATTCATCTACAGTATTAGTTGTTTACTAGTACTGTAGATCATTGAATTATATATATAATCCAGTTAATTATATAGTATTTGAATTCTTTTAATAAGGCTTTTATGGAAATAATAATGGATGATATATGCAAGTAAAAGTTTGAAAGCTTTTAGCAAATTTAGTAGTTTTAATGTTGTAAGCACCCATACTATCAGTGGATAAATTGTACTCAGGAAAACGTTTAATATAAATAATTGGAGCATTCAAAAATTTTTTTTTGTTCTCCAGATCCCTGAGCAACAGCCCATTACTTTGTGTAGTGGGGTTGAAGATACAAAGCATTATGAGGAAGCCAAGAAATGTGTAGAAGAATTAGCATTGTACCTGAAACCACTCAGCAGTGCAAGAGGTAAATGTAGTTATAGAACCCATGCTAAACAAGCAGCTGTTTGTTAATTTATTTGTTATTTGAGACAGGATTTCACTATGTAGCCCTGGTTGGCCCAGAACTCTATGTAGACCAGGCTGGCCTCATTCCCTGCCTCTTCTTTCAAGTTCTAGAATTAAAGATGTGCCCCATTCATACTTGGCCAAATATCTGTTACAGATACTTCTATTACCAAAATAATTGAGCTACAAATGAATACAAATGTATGAAACCTTTTTCTCTGTCTCATCTCTTTCCCACTCCCTCTTCTCTTCCATTTCTACTTTTTCCCCCTACTTAGTTTTCAGTGCTAGACAAGTGTTGTACTACTATACAGAAGTAGATTTAAGATTTATATAGTACTACTATCTATGCAGCTAGTCCTAGTGAATGCTAATAAAATTTATTCATTATAAGCTGTACTGGCTAGTTTTGTGTCAACTTGACACAGGCTGGAGTTATCACATCACAGAGAAAGGAGCTTCAGCTGGGGAAATGCCTCCATGAGATCCAGCTATGGGGCATTTTCTCAATTAGTGATCAAGTGGGGAGGTCCCCTTGTGGGTGGTGCCATCTCTGGGCTGGCAGTCTTGGTTCTATAAAAGAGCAGGCTGAGCAAGCCAGGGAAAGACAGCCAGCCAATAAGTAACATCCCTCCATGGCCTCTGCATCAGCTCCTGCTTCCTGACCTGCTTGAGTTCCAGTCCTGACTTTCTTTGGTGATAACAGCAATGTGGAAATGTAAGCTGAATAAACCCTTTCCTCCCCAACTGCTTCTTGGTCATAATGTTTGTGCAGGAATAGAAACCCTGACTAAGACATAAGCCAAACCTACTTCATGCTAGATTATATTATAAACCACATCATATAAAGTAGTACTAAATCCAGAGTTTGTGTGGTGTTGGAAATAAATGCATACAACGTGATTTAGAAGGGCTTTCCTTTTTTTTTTTTTTTTTTTTTTGACAGCTTTGGTTTGGTTTGTTTTTTTTTCCTTTGAAGATGGGGTCTCATTTAGCCCAGGTTGGCTTTAAACTTGCTTTGTGGCCAAGGATAGCTTTGAACTTCTGATCATAGACGTTTGGGAAGTGCTGCGAATTAAGCCCAGGGGTTATGCATTCTAGCAGCTGTATCCCCTGCTCTTATTTGATAAACTCTGATTCTTTGTCTAGTTTTAGGTTGTATTTGTAGTAAACGGTAATAAAATGGAAGTTGTTGTTACCGTCCAGAAAGAGCCTGCTATTAACTATTAGTAAGATAAACCAGTAATAAAATGCCAGAACTATTAGAACAACAGTATTTGGGTCGTGGATTAATTGCTGTCTTCTGTCAGTTTTTCCTCTATGATTAAAATGAGTAATAATGTTCTGAAAGCCATAATGAGTAATATCTATCTATATACATTTGCTTTATTTTTTAAATGTTATATAGTTTTATTTACTTAATTGTTTGTTTATTTTGATGTTTTGAGATAAGGTTTCTCTGTGTTGCTCTGGCTGCCCTGGAACTCACTCTGTAGACCAGGCTGGCCTCAAACTCAGAGATGTATCTACCCTTGCCTCTCAAGTGCTAGGTGTAGATATCCAAACTATTGGTTTATTATTTACTTTAAATAGGCTAATGAGACCGAGAACTAGCCCACAAAGAAGCCACTCCAGAGGAAGTGCTCCTGGATGGTAAAATTGCACTGTAAACCTAGAAATAGCTTCCTTGTTCTCTCCTCCAGGTGTGGGTCTGAATAGCACTACTCAGAGTGTTCTGAGTCGCCCAATGCAGAGAAAACTTGTGACTCTGGTTCATTGCCAGCTAGTGGAAGAAGAAGGCAGGATCCGTGCTATGAGGGCTGCTCGATCTTTAGGTGAACGCACAGTTACAGAGCTCATTCTCCAGCACCAGAATCCTCAGCAACTCTCTTCTAATCTCTGGGCAGCAGTCAGAGCTAGGGGCTGCCAGTTCCTTGGACCAGGTATGTAATTCAAGTTTGTTTGTTGCTTTGGCTGCTTACTTACTCTTACTAGGTATTCTGAAAGTATAGAGTAAAAATCCTTAGAAATGTACAAACCCTCATCTTTTGTTAAATTCTGTTTCAAGCATTGTTCTACTTGACAATCCTGGCTTCATACTTTTTCAGAGAATTCATAGACTTTTCTCTTGGTAACAAAAGTTTATTCGTTTTATTAGTCATTAAAAATGTTTTTCTCTATATTAATCACTTAGCAACTTAATATAATATGACAGAATTGCCCACAAATATGGCTTTAAAATGTAGTTATAAATATGTTATATTGTTTGGGGTTTTGTTGTTATTGTTGGTTTGGTTTTGGTTGGTTTGTCTGTCTGTCTGTTTTTGAAACAGGGCTTTGTTGTGTAGCCCTGGCTATCCTGGAATTCAGTCTGTACATCAGGCTGGCTTCTAGTTCAGAGTGCTGGGATTAAAGATGTGCACCACCGTGTCTGGTTCATTGTATTGCTTGTTAATGGCATAGTATTATGTTGCTCTTCAGGTTTAGTTCATCTTTGTTCAC
The DNA here is from genome assembly GCF_900095145.1 of Mus pahari. Lineage (NCBI taxonomy): Eukaryota > Metazoa > Chordata > Mammalia > Rodentia > Muridae > Mus > Mus pahari. The sequence continues at coordinate 133,814,720 of NC_034594.1, forward strand.
CATACATTTTGATTGTACCATTTTTCCTAGCAATGCAGGAGGAAGCTCTGAAGCTGGTCTTGCTGGCCTTGGAAGATGGTTCTGCATTGTCGCGTAAAGTGTTAGTTCTCTTTGTAGTGCAAAGACTGGAGCCACGTTTTCCTCAGGCCTCTAAAACCAGCATTGGGCATGTTGTTCAGCTCCTCTACAGAGCCTCTTGCTTCAAGGTATGAACCTAAACTCTAGTTCAACTTAAAACATGTCTAGTTAAGTTTGCCATGTCTCCAAACTTAAGCATTAAATTTGGACCTTAAAAAAATTGCCTGTACTTTTCAGGAAATACCAGTATTTTTTTCTTTCTTAAAGAAGGCAGAGTGTAAATGCTCTAGTTATATCCTGGGTTTGGTTTGTTCAGTTTTGGTTTTGACCTGTCTAGTTAAGTTTGCCATGTCTCCAAACTTAAGCATTAAATTTGGACCTTAAAAAAATTGCCTGTACTTTTCAGGAAATACCAGTATTTTTTTCTTTCTTAAAGAAGGCAGAGTGTAAATGCTCTAGTTATATCCTGGGTTTGGTTTGTTCAGTTTTGGTTTTGACCTGTCTGTTTGCACTGGTAGGGACTGAACCCAGAGCCTTGCACATGTTAGACAAGTACTATATTGCTGAAATACAGTCTCACCCTTTAAATTTATATGAAGAGATTACTCATCTTGTTATTCCCTCTGTCTTAGGATTTCTACTTAGTTAGGGTTTCTATTACTGTGATAAAACACCATGACCAAAAGCAGTTTGGGGAAGAATTTATTTTGCATGCCCGTTCATGCGCCACAGTCTATCATTGGCAGAATTCAAGACAGAAACTGAAGCACTCCATAGAAGGGTGCTGCTCACTCAGCCTGCTGTCCTAGCACCGTGACCACCAGTCCAGGGAGACACTGCCCACAGTGGACTGGGCCCTCCCACATCAGTTATTGATCAAGAGAATGTATCACAGGCTTGCTTATGCACCAGTCTAGTGGAAGCATTTTCACACAAAACTAGCCAAGATACCCACCAAAACTGTAAGCAAAATTAACCCAGAATCACTGAAGCAGTAATAAGATTTTTAAAGTTTGTTCCTTATTCAATTGTACAGTCCTAGATTTCAATTCACCATCTGGCTTCAATGTAAACCATAATGCTGGACATACTCTTATATGCCAGCTTGAATTAATCTGCACTGCCTTAGACATTGATACCCATCAGGTGTCCCTTACTGTTTATCTGCTCTATTTTCCTGTCTTCTTAAAATAAAATTTTCTTTCTTTTCATAAATCCTATAACCAATACTTCCATTCCTTTAATCACTATAATTCTTCAACTAATACTGTACTGAAAGGGAGTTTCAGTTTTTTGTATCGACTAAAAACCAAAATTACTCTCTCCAGTTCTGAGTTTTTCTAAATATAGTATTTCATATTTATTGTAATGGTTAGAAAGAATAAAGTAGTTCCTCACTGAATATAATTTAGAATATTCAGAATATCTGTGTGCGTTCCATGTTATATGTTCTCTACTAACAGAAACAGATGCAAATTATAAGAAGCTTTCCTAGGTAGAGTCCTTTCCTAGTGTGTGATACCCTGAGTGAGTTCCTAATATCACAGTCAACCAATAAAGCATAAGCAAGTTTTGAAATGGAACTTTGCTGTTACTGCTGTTTGTAGTTTGGCTGGCCTAGATAACAGAGTTATTTGGCTGCCTCAGTTATAGTTGTATGCCACAGTGTCTAGGTATAAAAATGTATTATTAAATTTTACTTTATAATAAATTATTATTTTATAAAATTTGGTTTATTTTGTATAATGTGGGGGTCAGTGGTAGATGGGTATGCCTGTGTCACTGTGTGCATTTGAAGGTAAGAGGACAGCCTGTGGGTGTTGGTTCTCTCCTTTCATCATATGGATCCCAGGAATTGAACTTGAGTCAATCAGGTTTGGCAGTAAGTAACTTTACCCACTGACCCATATTGATGGCCCTAGAAAAAAAAATTAAATTCTGATGTTAAGTCATTCACTAGTCATTCTGTTTAGTTATTACTTTATGTATATATGTGAGTATATGCCATGTGTGTGTCATAGTCTCTGAAGCTAAAGTTACAGGTGTTTATAAGCCACCTGACAAGAATGCTGGGAACCTAACTTGGGTTCTCTAAAAGACTAGCAGCTGCTCTTAAGCTCTGAGCCATCTCTCAAGCCTCTAATCAAGTGTGTGTGTGTGTGTGTGTATGTGTGTGTGTGTGTACGTGTGTACGTGTGTACACACCCATGCCATGGCACACATAGCAGATACAACACAATTTTGTAGACTTGGTTTTCTCCTCCTACTTTGATGTGGGTTTTGGGAATTGAATTTGGATTGTGAGGCTTATGCAGCACGTGCCTTCATCTGCTGAGCCATCTGCTTCCTGAGAGTTCGCCTCTGTGCATGCCTGCTGTATACGGTACACATCAAACCAATACACACAAAATAAATTGGATTTTTTTAAATCATAATTTTTTTTGTTTATATGTGTTTATATAAAGTATGAGGCTTTTGTCAGTTACTAGATTTTTGTGTGTATGTGTCATTTTAGGTCACCAAACGTGATGAAGACTCTTCTTTGATGCAACTGAAAGAAGAATTTAGGACTTATGAAGCTCTGAGGCGAGAACATGACTCCCAGATAGTGCAAATTGCTATGGAAGCTGGCTTAAGGATTGCACCAGACCAGTGGTCCTCTTTGCTTTATGGGGATCAGTCTCACAAATCTCATATGCAGTCTATTATTGACAAGGTAGTGTCTTTATTGTCCCTTATTTCATAACTGATTTTGGAATCTTGATAATTATTATTTTGTAGTTATTTTATTTAACAAATGAATATTATCGTAAATAGTATATGTCAGGGTTCTGTAAATGAGATTCAGTGTGTCCAGATGATATGTCATAGCTAGTCCTATCAGAATGACAATAGTGTTACAGTGCTTCAACCAGCACTCTGTCATGGTCCTTGTCATCACCTTTCTTCCTTTATTGCCCAAGGAATCTTGAGGGCTTTGTGTTTCCTGGAACTGGAGTTACAGATACTTGCAAGCTACCATGTGGGTTCTGGGAATCAAACCATATCTAGGAGAGCAGCCAGTGCTCTGAACCACTGAGCCATCTCTCCAGTTCCTAACCCTGCTTCCAAATGCCTTTTAATTTTATATAGGAGCTTTTAGTGCATGATCCTCCAGATGTGTACCTTGAGGCTTTATGATTCCCACTCAGAATAATTTTACATAGGCTAAATATTACCTCTCATGATGAATTTGATTAAATTTTCAGTAACTATGTTTTTATTTTATCAACTGTCTGTTTTGATATAAAGACTACTATAATAAATATCCCAAAACAAGACAGTTTTTGAAAAACTGGTAGATTGAGAATTGAGAAATTAGGTTTTTTTGTTTTCTGCTTTTTACTGTTTATAACTCTTCCTTGAATACCTTCATACTAGTCATGGTTCTCTAGAATAACAGAACTTGTGTGTGTATGTATGTGTGTGTGTGTATATAAAGGGGATTTACTAGAACGAGCTTTTTATTGTGTGAGTGTATGTCTCATTACATTTTTTTATTGTTGTTTTATTTTTTTTAATTGGTTATTTTATTTATTTACATTTCAAATGTTGTCCCTTTCCTGGTCTCCCTTCTGAAATTCTTATTAAGTTTTAGAGAAATACTCAACCTTCAAGAATCCCAAACTAAATCAGAATATTTTAAAAATATTCTTTGACAAGTTCATCTTGATCATATCTACTCCAGCTGCCCTTTCTCATTTTTCCTACTCAGAATGATACATTCTTCCTACCTTCATAATCTCTTTGTTTTTCACAATAATCCTCCAAGTCCAGTTAGTGACATCCGCATGCACATGAGCTTGGGGCCATCCACTGGAACATGGTACCAGGGATACGAGCATCCCTAAAGATACTTAACACTTTCTTCTCTGGCTATCATCAACTGCCAATAACTTCTCAGCTATGGGTGGAGCCTCATAGTCTGTCTCTCATAAGCTGGAATGATGGCTGGCTTGATCTTGTGCAGGTAACCATAGCTGCTATGAGTTCAGGAGGACAACTGTGTCATGTCTAGAAGACAGTTCACAGCACTTCTTCCCATTCTCCAGCTTTTACATTCTTTTTTTTTTTTTTAAGATTTATTTATTTATTATATGTAGGTACACTGTAACTGTCTTTAGACACTCCAGAAGAGGGTATCAAATCTCATTATGGATGTGGTTGTTAGCCACCATGTGCTTGCTGGGATTTGAACTCAGGACCTTTGGAAGAGCAGTCAGTGCTCTTAACCGCTGAGCCATCTCTCCAGCCCCAGTTTTTACATTCTTTACACCCCTTTTTTGTATTCTTTGGTGATGGTAGTGGTGATGTGATAAGATGTCCTATTTAGGTCTGAATATCAACAGTCATATATTGTCAGAACTTTGACCAGTTATGAATCTCTAAACTAACTGCTATCCATGAGGAAGGAAATATCTCCAAGCAGGGTTGAGAAAAGCATTGATCTATAAGCATTAACAAAAATATTGAGGCAGTTTGATGACATGTCCATCTAACACAACAAGTAGTTCACCCATAGGGCCTGTGACCTACTTGGTCATTGGCTTTTAACAGGTTAAAAATGCCAGATATGAATACCAGATGTAGAACAGCCCATATTCCAGTTTTAAAAGCTTCTTGGTTACCCCAGTGACTTTCCTGCCACATTACCTTGATGAGCACCTTTTGCCTGGGCAGGTTAGCTAATGGGTGAGACCACTATTGACTTACCTCCCCCCAGCACCCTGCATAGAGCCATATAGCACCATGAAAGCTAGTCAAGAGTGGGGAAGATTCCGCATCTTTTCCAGTTTGATCTCTCTGCAATCAAATCATAACAGGATTTTTTTCAACTGTACTAGACATTTGAAATTATTTAGACTTTAATATATGAAATTTAGTTTGTACAATTTATATATTTAGTGTTCTGATAATTGATCTTAAGAACTTGAATTCATTCAGTATGACTATTCAGTGGCATTATTCTTACTATTATCTGACATTATCTCTAGATTATACTTCTAAATTTCAGGTATTTGGAAAGACTACCAAGAACCTAACTAATATATAGTGATATGGGGAGAAAGACCTCCTATTGGAAGAGTATCAGACAGAACATAGTATTGTACACAATGTACCAAACTGTATAGAAAGAAAGATCTTTAGATAGCAGGTGTTTCAGTCTGGCCACAGCATAGGTTAGGTAGATAGATACAAAGTAAATTTAATAAACTGCAAAAATGAAGGTGTAAATAAACTGTGGTTTAAAAGGGTTATCTGAACTTTTGGAAAATTAATGTTTACTTTTCTTTTAAGTTGCAGACCCCTGCCTCATTTGCACAGAGTGTTCAGGAGCTAACAATTGCTCTCCAGCGGACTGGAGACCCAGCGAATTTGAACCGACTAAGACCCCATTTGGAGCTACTAGCAAACATTGACCCTAGTCCAGGTAAAGCTGAGTGGACTGTTTATGTGCCCCTCAGTACTGTTTGGTTCTTCAGTTATCTTTTGTTATGTTCCTCTAAAATTTCCCAAAGTAGCTTTTTCAGCTTTTCTTTGGCTGCATTTCCATTATCCCGTCTTCTTATAATACCTTGTTCTATTCATTATTCTCTTAGCCTTTACTTGGGCATTTCTTTCTCATCCCTTCTTGACCTGATAATACACCTGATAACCTGATAACCTGTTATCCTCCCAGAGTTCTCTCCTACTATGGAACTGAATCTACATACTGCTTACTATAGTTTCCTAGTCACTCCTTCCAGATAGGACTTCTGAGTCTTCAAACTACTAATACTGTATGCCTCTTCTTTGATACATAAAAACTTCTGCTTTGTTTTTTTTTTTTTTTTTTT
>NC_034594.1:133820780-133831507 GCF_900095145.1 Mus pahari
TGCTCTTACCCACTGAGCCATCTCACCAGCCCCCTGCTTTGTTTTTATTTGCACCATTCCACCCCACCCCATCCACACAGTGCTGTCTGTTTCCTTGGAACTGGAACTGTTTCTTTTGATTCTTAGCCTCAAGTGTTACCTCTGTATAAAGTAGATTCCCCAAGAGCTCTGCCAATGCACTGCCTGTCACTGTAGACCATTTCCCCAGTGCTTCCTGATACTCAGCATCATCTGTCTGTTTCAAAGTGAGTTCATCTTTGTTGCCTGCTCTTCTAGCTATGTTTCATTTGTCTTTTTTTGCATGTTCTTTCACCTGTCCTACATACCTTTTGAGATATGGGATTTATCTGTTTTTCTTTCATAATTTCCTGTGACCCACACTTCCTGTTTATTCCTAAATGATAGCTTTAGTTCTTTCCTCTGAGACTTAATGTTTTCAATTTTCTCTACTCTGATGCTGTCAGTTCAGGTTTCCTATTGCTGCAGAGTGAATCCTATCTCCACATATGCCTTTTTAGTAATGTCCCAATCCTTATAGAATGACTCTATGTCTTTTAGACCCTCTTAAATTTTCATCACTCCGTGTTTACAGATCTGGTTCCAAAATGGCTTAATCAAATAATACCTTTTCATTTGTGTGGGGGGCGGGGGGAGGCGTAGCAATTATTTTCTCCATTTTTATTAATTAGCATTCTGAATAATTAAAAAAGAAATGCTTGCCACAATATTAGTGTATCTCCTACAACTGGCTGGTAGATTCTCTTACATAGCAGTAGATAAACTGTTGACAAACTCTCTGCCCCTGGACGTCTCCAGTTTTGTAGCACTGTCTTAAATTCACTCTGATCAGTCATTTGTCTCCACCATTCTAGTCACACCTATTTTGTCAAGTTTACCAGTTCACCTCCCCATAACCTGTGTGTGTGTGCGCGCGTGTGTGCGTGTGCATGTGTATGTGTGTGTGTGTGGTGTTTGGAAGTAATTTCAACTTACAGTACAGTCTGTTATGGCAGGCAAGTCGAGGCAGCAAGAGCTTGAAGCAGCTTACATATCACATACACAATCAGGAAACAGAGGGATGAATGTACAGGTAAGTAAAAGTTAACATAATCAAGATGATCCACCACAGGTGCACACCTAAAGGCCTGTCTCCCTGCTGATGCTAGGGCCTTTTAAGTCTGCATCACTAATCATCACAGAGGAAAAAGTGTCTGAAAGCTGCAAAACAATTAACTTGATTACACTAGTTTAATATTAGATAAAACTCTGCATAAGATTAAGGTTTTGTTTAATTTTTAATTTTGTAGATGCTCCTCCTCCAACATGGGAACAGCTAGAAAATGGACTGGTTGCTGTACGTACAGTAGTACATGGACTGGTTGATTATATCCAGAACCACAGCAAAAAAGGAGCAGATCAACAACAGGTAAGAGGTTACTATTTGAAATCTTCAGATAAGCAACTTTGGGTATACCTAAAAACTGGCCACTGTAGGTACAGATACAAAGCAAAAAAAAAAAAATGTTTTGACTATTTTAAGACTGACTATAGTGGCTGGAGAGAGGTTCCACGGTTAAGAGAACTGGCTGCTTTTTTGAGAGAACCCAGTTCAAGTCCCAGCACCAACATAGTGGTTCACAGCCTCCTGAAACTCCAGTTCCAAGGGAATCAGATGCCGTGTTCTGGCCTCTGGTAAAACACCCATCCTTATAAAAGATTTTTTTTAATTGCTTTGCTTTAAAAAAGTTTCTGACTATAGACACTGTAAGTTTGCATAGGTAGCAGTTAGTGTTTTAATTTTTCGTAATTTTATGTTACATTTCAGCTTGATAATGTCACTTTTTGATACCAATGTTGAATTACTAGTACTTTAAAAATATTTGTGGAGTTTTTTTTCTGTGTTAGTATTTTAAAGAATTTCACTAATAATATTTATTATACTATGTGCCAAACCATCTTTTAATTTAAAAAAAAGTATTGTTTTCGACTTATTTGTGTGTATGCATAGAGGTGAGAGGACAGCCTTGTAGGTCCTGGAGGCTTGGCAGCATCACCCACTAAACCATCTTGTTGACCCAAATTTTGTGGTTTTTCTTAGGAGCCAACTTTATGATATATGAACACTAACCAAATATTAGAAGAGTATACATTTCAAAAGTCTTTTTGGTTTTGTTTTTTGTGAGAGACAAGGTCTCACATAATCCTCTGGTAATCCCACTGAATGAGCATAAAGACCATTACCCAAATTCTTTGATCAAATTATGCAAGCATTATTTTCATTCCGACAGGACTAGCTTCCTAAATCATGGTTTGAGAAAATAGTATCAAACACAGGAAATTTTATTATTTGGGGTTTATATTAGCCCCAGAATTGCAAGGCTAGGGGGTTTTCAATGATTTTGAGTTATGTAGGAACTTGACAGAAAGAACATCTCATAGAGATCAAGGTCTAGGGTATTGAACTCCTGCTGAGAGTTTATGAGTCTATCTGTCTTGTCTAGAAGACACTGTTTTGCTCTGGTCCTCCCTGACCTCTGGCTTCTACAGTTTTTCTGCCAGACCTCTCATTCGTGATGAGAGTCTCTGAGCCTTTGTGAAAGTGTATGTGTGCATGTGACAGAGATGTCCTGTCTGTAACTGAGCATTCCACAGTCACCTGCACTGTGACCAACTGTGAGTTTCTGTGTTATCCCCTACCCAGTACCCTGAGAAACTTCTCTGATGTGGTCTATGTAGTGTGTGGGGGTGTTCTATCTGCATGTACATATATATCCTTGGTTTCTGTGGAGGCCAGAAGAAGGTGTCTTATTTACTGGAACTGGAGTTCTAGATGGTTGTAAGCTGTCAGATGGGTCCTGGGAATTGAGTCCAGGTCCTCTGGAAGAGCAGCCAGTGCTCTTAACCTTGAGCCCCTGTTAGAACTACTCTTAAATTTTAATTTTGGACCTGGAAAGGTCTCTCAGTAGGCAGAAGCTTTATGCAAGATAGGCATCCTCTGTTCAATCCTAGAACCTGGGTAAAAGTGTAAGGAAAGAACCAACTCCACAAAATTGTCCTCTGACACCCCTCAAACTAATAATGAATAATTAAAATTTAATTTTGAATTCTGATTTTCCCTCCTCAATAGTATTGCTCTGAGTAGTTTAGATAAATGTGTGAATTAGCTTAAATTCTTCTGTGCTGTAAGAATCCTAAATGGGAAACATAAAATTTACATTTATTACTGTTTGTTTTGTTTTACGTCTGATGTTTTGATCTTGGCCTTAGCCTCCACAGCATAGCAAATACAAAACATACATGTGTCGAGATATGAAACAAAGGGGAGGATGTCCTCGTGGTGCCAGCTGTACGTTTGCACATTCACAGGAAGAACTGGAAAAGTAAGTATGAAAACCATGAAACACAGACTTGGGAATAGGGAGTGATTTGTTGGCTTTAAGAAACACAGTAAGAGCGGCTGGTGATGGAGAGATGGCTCAGTGGGTAAGAGCACTGGCTGTTCTTCCAGAAATTCGAATTCAATTCCGAGCAAGTGCATGGTGGCTCACAACCATCTGAATTGGGATCTGATGCCCTCTTCTGGTGTGTCTAAAGACAGAAATAGCAATAGAGTACTTACATACATAAAATAAATCTTTAAAAAATGTATAAAAAGAATAATTGAATTCAACACTTAGGGAATATTTATGAAGTAGTACATTTCTTAGAAGTTTTTTTTTTAGTTTTCATTATATTGTTCTTATAAATGGGAAGCTATATTTTATCAACTAAATGTCAAAATGAGTTATTTCCACACACAAAAAAAGTTCTAGTTCTTTTTAACAATTTTAATTGCTTCTTACCAATTGTGTGATATATTTGTAGTTGAAACATTTGCTTTTCATACAGATTTCGTAAAATGAACAAACGTCTGGTTCCCAGAAGACCCCTGAGTGCCTCTTTGGGTCAACTTAATGAGGTGGGCCTGCCTTCAGCACCTATACTTTCCGATGAAAGTGCAGTGGACTTGTCCAACAGAAAACCTCCTGCACTCCCAAATGGAATTGTATCATCAGGGAGCACAGTGACACAACTGATTCCACGTGGGACAGACCCCAGCTTTGATTCTTCTCTGAAACCAGTAAAGCTAGACCACCTGAGCAGCAGTGCTCCGGGTTCCCCTCCTGACCTGTACGTCTTCAAGTTTCTTCCTTGTAAACTGAGTAGAGGGAAAGAAATTTGTTTCTAACCCCAGTGGTTCCTTGGTGTTATTGTTTGTTCTTCTGTTTTGAGTCAAAGTCTGTCCTTTAACTTATTACTTCATAGCCAATGATGACTTTGAACATCCGAGCCTCCTGTCTGGACCTCCAGGTACTGGAATGGCAGGCCAGCAGCACCATGCCCAGTTACGTTGTACTAGGGATTAAACCCACCAACTGAGCTATATCCTGGCCCAGAAAATAAAATATTTGCCTTTGTTTTATTGGCTTTTACTTACTTTTTCTGCACTAATGATTTTTTTAAAGGGAGATTGATTCCTTTAAATTTGTAGAAGAGATTGACATTCAAATATATCAATTTTCCAAGTACTGGCAGTCTTTTTATATGAAACATTTAATGTATATTAAAAGTATATTTTAGAGACTTTAAACTTGTCTTGTATAATTTTGCTCCCTTAGGCTGGAATCTGCCCCTAAGAGTATTTCTGCCTTACCTGTGAATCCACATCCTGTACCTCCAAGGGGACCAACAGATCTGCCTCCCATGCCTGTCACCAAACCAATTCAGATGGTACCTCGAGGTTCTCAGCTGTATCCAGCACAACAAGCAGATGTTTATTATCAGGATCCTCGAGGAAGTGCCCCAGCTTTTGAGACAGCACCTTATCAGCAGGGTAATGATCTTTCATTTATATTACTCATTTCCTTATTCTGCTATGAGTGATCATTTACATCGTGGTTTCCTTTAGATAAGAAAGTTTTTAATATTTGGAAAACTGAGGTTTTCATGATCAACTAAATTTCTTTGCCTGCTTAAAGTTGTATAATAAATGTATTTTAGCCACTCAAATGTATCATCTAGATAAAAAAGGATAAAGGCTAACCAAACTCTTTTTTTTTCAAGAATGAAAAAAAAAAAGTAGTGGATGCAAACTAAATTTACAGTATGATTTCCTTCCCTTTAATTATTGATATTGGCCTTGAAAAGGTGCTGCATACAAGTCTTTAGAGCAGTGGTTCTCAATCTGTTCATTGTGACCCCTCTAGAAAAGCTATTTCCAAAAATATTTACATTATGATTCGTGACAGTAGCAAATTAAATAATTATGAAGTAGCAACAAAAATAATGTTATGGTTGAGAGTCACCACAACATGAGGAACTAAGGGCTGCAGCATCAGGAAGGTTGAGAACCACTGCTTTAGAGGTTCTGTAGTATAGGGTCAGCTTAATAGTAAAGTGTGTGTGCTTTACATACCTTTGATCCCAGCACTCAGGAGGCAGAGGCAGAAGCCAGTCTGATCTATATAGTTCCAGGATAGCCAGGACAACTTAGTAAGACTCTGTCTTACAATCAAATAAAGCAAAGCAAAAGATTAAAGGGAATATTGATATTTATTTCAAACTAAAGTATTGAATCTCATCAGAATTAGAGGCTATTTTTGGTTTTTTGTTGTTGCTGTTGTTTGTTTTTAATGGTAATAGATTAAAGTATCTTTTATTTCCTTCCCCCCCTCCCCAGTACCTTTAGGTTACATATATCATCTCTGCATTCAAAAGTAGTTCATTTTTATTGTTTTGTTATTGCTTGTTTATTGGTTGGTTAGTTGGTTTTCTGAGACAGAGTTGCTTGCAGTATATATACCAGGCTTGCCTTGAACTCACTTGAGCTCAGACTTGAATGAAGATGATCCTCTGCCTCACCCTCCTGAGTGCCGAGATTGCAGACAGCCAGCATACAAATAGAGTTTGATTGCTATAACATGACTGATAGTGGTTATAACAGAATCTGACTTGATTTTTTTATCTCTTGAAAAAATATGTATGTTTTTGTTCAGGCAGCCAATGTCTAGCTTTATACTCTATGAGGAAGAGTTCAGTTACAAAAGCAGAGCTCTTCGTAGCTATATTAAGCATGAAAAGATTTAGTGGAAGAATGGGCTCTTTCCATGTTGTGGAAGCACTAGGGATGCAGACTTTAAGTCTTTAGGAACTGTGTCCTAGAAAAGCACTACTTTGCTAGATGTAGAGAGCAGAGATAAAACCTGCCTTAACTGGAGGTTTCTGGAAAATGTACTGCTAGAGCTCTTGTCTCAAGAACTCTAGAGCCAAAGAAGTCACTAGATGTATAGAGCAAAGTGCTGAGCGTTTCATGCAGTATACTTGAACACATTTCTAGCAGTGCCTCCCCTTACCACCTCCCATCCCTTTCTACACAAGGTGGAGGCTGAGTAGTATTGTTATTTCATTTTCTACATCAAGTTCAGTTTATGTTGCCCAGCTAATCTTGGGAGTGGGGCCTGCTCTGGTCAGCCTACACGGGGGTCACTTGAGTAAGAAAAATTGACTCTCCCTCTCCCAGCAGTTCTCAAATGCTAACAGTTTCTCAGCCAGTGGTAGGATTGCATGTTCCCCTTTCCTCCTCTATGCTAGGATATTTTTTTTCCTGACTGGAACTTGTGCATACTGTCATAAGAAAAGTGGATCTTTGGCATATCATATCTTCTAGCTCATAATAGTTTTGAAGTTGAAACTCTATAGTAGCAGGGCCTGGAAGAGTAGGTCTGTAATTCCAGCTGCTGGGGAACCTGAGGCAGGAGGATCTCAAGTTCTAGGCATGCCTGGGTTACAGGGTGAGTTCAAGGATAGTAGTCTTTAGAAGACCCTATCTCAAAATGAACTATTTAAAAGGGGACTAAGAATCTAGCCCAGTAGTGGAGTGCTTGTCTAGTATACATGCAATCTTGGATATGAAAATCCACAGATTTAAAACTAAAGTAAAACCTGAGTTTCAAGGATGCTTGTGAAATTTAATTTTTAATTTCCAGCAACTGCATTATATTAAAGATAAACTAGAAGAAAGGATCAATCTACTATTTTTGACTATATGTATATTGATCTTTTCCATTTATTTTCAATAATTATTTGTTAATTGGTAGAAAAAGAGGTTTTCCCGGGGATTGAATTTCAAGACCTCGCCAATTCCAAGCAAACACTGAGCTGCGCTCCGGGCCCTAAGGAAAATATTTGGTTTCTAATTGTCACAAAGATATTGTAACGATACAAGTAGTGCAAAAGTTTATCAAAAATAAGTAGATTATTAATACTTAAGTGTCTTAATGTTTTTGGGTTTGGTTTTTGGTTTCTTTGTGTATCCTGGCTGTTCTGGAACTTGCTATGTAGACTAGGCTTGCCTCAAACTCTGGTATTTACCTGGCTCTGCCTCCTGAGTGCTGGGATTAAAGATGTATGCCACCATCGCCCAGCTATGTTTTAATGTTTTAAAAGGAAAAAAAAAGCTTACATGGAAAAACAGATGAGCTCATTATTGTTTTGGGTTCTTCTTTTGTATTGTACAGGTATGTACTATACTCCACCACCATGTGTGTCCCGCTTTGTCCGACCTCCACCATCTGCTCCTGAACCTGGTCCTCCATACTTGGATCATTATTCACCCTACCTCCAAGATCGTGTCATAAACTCTCAGTATGGCACACAGCCACACCAGTACCCACCTATGTACCCAACTCACTACGATGGCCGCCGTGTATACCCTGCTCAGTCTTATCCAAGAGAGGAGATGTTCCGGGAAAGCCCTGTACCCATCGACATTCCATCTGCAGCAGTCCCGTCCTATGTACCTGAGTCCAGAGAGCGATACCAACAAGTAGAGGGTTACTACCCAGTGGCTCCTCATCCAGCTCAGAGCAGACCTTCATATCCCAGGGTATGCTGTATTTTTTTTTCTTACATAGATTTAATTTACTTTTTGTATATGTATGTGTAATTGGTGTGTGAGAGAGAACACAGGTACATGTGTACCACAGCATACTTAGGTCAGAGGAAAACTCCTAAGGATAAGTTTACTTTCCATGCTGCTAGCTGGGATCTTTCTTGTTGCTAATGCTCAGAATATTTCAGGCTAGCGTGTCTGTAAGCTTCCAGCATCTGTTTCTTCCTCCCATCCCATATCCATCCTGGGATTACATGTGTGCCCCATGGTTTCCAGAGTGCTGGGATTAAAGGCGTGCGCCTCCACTGCCCGGCTGTGCCATCTTCTTGGTCCTGAAATTTGAAGTTATTATTTTAAAAAACAAAAATATAAATCTAAACATTCTTCATTTGTGTACTAAGACTTGATCAGTTAGGAAATTTGGAAGATCTTGAGAGAGTTTAGGTTGACCTTTTTTTTATTCTCTTTAATATTTAATATTCTCTTTAATATTGATATTTCTAGATGTTATGATGGATATATATTTCTGCGCCTGAATTCTTTCTTTCTATCTGTCTGTCTGTCTGTCTATCTATCTATCTATCTATCTATCTATAAATAATATGGTTAATTAATGTGCTTTGGGATTCTTTGTCAATTTTAAATAATCTTCCAATTACCAGGATCCTCCTTATAGTCGGCTTCCTCCTCCCCAACCCCATCCTAGTCTGGATGAGTTACATCGAAGGCGGAAGGAAATAATGGCCCAGCTAGAGGAAAGAAAAGTCATCTCTCCACCTCCTTTTGCACCTTCACCAACATTGCCTCCTGCATTCCATCCAGAGGAAGTAAGCATTTTATTTTTAATCCTGCTTATTAGTTTACCATTATCACTTTTTGTAGCATGTTTAATAAATTATGAGAGCCAGGCAGTGGTAGCACACACCTTTAGTCCCAAGAAGCAGAGACAGGTAGATCTCTAAGTTTGAGGCCTGCCTGGTCTACAGAGTGAGTTCTAGAACAGCTAGGGCTACACAGTGAAACCCTGATTTGAAAAAAGAAAGGAAGGAAGGAAGGAAGGAAGGAAGGAAGGAAGGAAGGAAGGAAGGAAGGAAGGAAGGAAGGAAGGAAGGAAGGAAAGAAAAATCTGTTCCCAAGAAGATGTTTATCAAATTTCAAAATTATGAGACTATTTCCTGGTTTTCTCCGAGAGAGTCATTGTTTTATTACACATTTAGATTCATACGCCATTTAAAGTTGAGTTATTAAATGAACTGTTAGAATCAAAGTCCATTTTTCCTCTGCAGGGATAGCTCATTGGCCTTCTACCAAGTACTGATTTGAGCATCCTTTTTTCAGTGTCAGCTTTCCTATAACTGGTTAATTAGGGTGGGTGTGGTGACCTGTAATTCTAACGTAGTAGGATACTGAAGCAGAAGCTAGCCTTCACTGCATACAGAGACCCTGTCTGGAGAAAGTGATAGGCAACTGTGATTCTGAAATCTCTCGTTTCATTGGTCTATTTCTGTCTTTAGACTAGTACTGCATTTATTGATTTACTCATTCATTCATTCATTCATTCATTCTTTCTTTTTGTGTGTCTTGGGGGTGAGGGGTGGGCATATGTGGAGGTGAGAGGACGGCTGGTAGGATAGGAGTCAGTTGTTTGGTTTCAAGGATCCAAACTTAAGTTGTCAGATTGGCACAGCACATACTTCACTTGAGCTGTCTGACTGATCCCTCCTTTAATAGAATGGTCTACTTAAGTCGGACTCGTTGGTATAGGTTCTCCTAGTATTCAATTCAAAAATAAATTAACATGTTGGGAGCTGGGAGTTTAGTTCCTTAAATTTTTAAATAATTGAGACATAAATTAATACGTCTTTTTAATTTTGCAATGAAGAAACCAGTAGTGTGGTTTAAAAAAGGTAGGAAAGATACACAACTATGCGAAGATGGTAAAAGTTACAGGGAATGTTTGGTTTATATACCATAGTGCTCTAATTTTGAACATTACATTTATGTTTGTATAAAATAGTGCTAATAGATTTGTTTTGGTTTGGGGTTTTGTGAAACAGAATCTCATATTCTAGACTAGGTTTACCTTGAATTCACTCAAGCTGGCCTCAAATTCAGCGTTTCCTACCTTAGCCTTCCAAGTGCTTGGATTACAGGTGTGGACAACTATGCTCAGCAAAATATTGCTTATAGCTATCATGAATGTGTGTTGTCCTCATTTTTTTTCATTTCCGGCACTAATATTTTTCATTGGTTAGTTTTTCGAGGGATTTATCAGTTATATTTGTTTTTAATTAGACAGCCTGAGCTGAGACTGTAGATCAGTTGGAAGAGTAATTGGGTAGCATGCACAAATCTCTAAGTTCAATCAATAGTGCCTTGTAAATTGAGCAAGGAGGCAGGAGGATCAAAAGTTTTAGGTCATCCTTGGCTACATAATAAGTTTGAGGCCAACCTGGGATACATGAAACCTTGTCTCATACTTTATTCATTAGTTATACCTAATGAATCTAATTGGAGTATAGGTTTTGTTTTTCAAATCAAATAATATGTGTAAGAATATGCGTAACAGCTGGGCAATGGTGGCGCATGCCTTTAATTGCAGCACTTGGGAGGCAGAGGCAGGCGGATTTCTGAGTCCAAGGCCAGCCTGGTCTACACAGTGAGTACCAGGACAGCCAGGGCTATACAGAGAAACCCTGTCTCGAAAAACCAAAAAGAAAGAAAGAAAGAAAGAAAGAAAGAAAGAAAGAAAGAAAGAAAGAAAGAAAGAAAGAAAGAAAGAAAGAAAGAAGAAAGA